>NC_084663.1:4266968-4569998 GCF_028389875.1 Rhea pennata
GTGGAGACTTAAAATATTTACGGTTGCAACCTTTACTAGAATCTTGTTTTCTGTTATGCTTAGTGTTAAAACTTACCATAACAATCTTAGGAGCAGCACGCATTTTTGATAGAAATATGGATAATCAAAAGATTTCAAGACTACATAGGAAAGAAAACCCTCAAGTTTCCCTTCTGTTTAATTAATTGTTTGTTTTTGTTGGTGACAAGGTTACAGAGCATTTGTAATAAGTATGCTTCATCTTTTGCATTTTTTTCCATATGGGTGTGTGCTTCCTTTTCATTATGTTGTTTTTCTTTTTTTTTAAACACAGCCGCTCCTTTCATTTTAAGAATAAGAAATGAGCTTCTTTCTGAGTGCGGAAAAAAAAAAAAAAAGCTTCATAAACATTGCAATTCTGATCCTTCTAATCCTTTATTACCTGTAGGGGCAGGTGGCTGCTGGGAAGCTGCTGCGGGAAAGGAAGGAGGTTTACTAACATGTTCAAGGCCTGGGATTACGCAGTGGAGCAGTCTATTTTAGAAGCTGTGGAGAAAGTTCAGAACAACATGATTAAAAGGTGCGTTGCTCAGAAACGTATGCCTTTCACTTAGCTTATTTCACTTAGATTGTGCCCTATGGAATTCTAACCCTATAAACTATCATTTCCAATGCAAAATTGAAATAGATTGTCCGAAATCCACATATTACCCTTATTTTTATTTATTTATTTTTTTGATGTTGTAAAATTGATTTTATTTCTGGAGATACTATCTCCTACTTTTTTCATTATCTAGACTTTTCTGTTTGTTTGTTAAAGGGTCATGCTCAAGAGAAAGTGAAGGGAAACACTCAGTCGATCTCAGAAAAAAGAAAGTAATTAATGTTAGGTGTATTGACTGTGTAATGCTGAGATAGTGTCTGTAGGAAAATGACCAGACAGCTTAAAGAAGAAGTAAGAATATTTTTAGCATTCTGAAACTGCTCAAATGCTGAAAATGGGGGAGGGTGAGGAGGGCAGTGAAAAATATATCACCCTTCCCTTGTGATTTTGTGGTTTTGTCTGCATCTTTTTTTTTTCTCCCTACAATCAGCCATGTGTTTCAGTTGTGACTGCTGTCACTGTAGCTGCATGTAGGTTGTCTCATTTGCCTAATATCAAAAATATGTATGTATAATAATACTTTTGTAATGCTTTCCATCTAGGGATCTCAAAGACACTTTGCACACTTTTGTATTAAGATTCATGACACCTTGTTTGCCCATTACTCTGTTTTATGGATGGAGATTCTAGTGCATGAACTTGTTAAAGTATAGTTCTGATACGAAAAATTCTCAGAATGACTTACTATTTACTGCAAAAAACAAAGTTTCACTATTCATCTGTCTTGCTCAGCCTAGTAGAACCAGTCTATTTGTGAGCGAGTAATTCGTCTGTTTAAAACACTTACGGTTGCTTCATTAGAAGAACTGTTAACATGCTGACAGACAGTAAGAGATCCAAGTACCTTCCTCTTCTGTTGGTTCAGGAGATACCTGGAAACTTCATGGTTTTGATCTCAAATTATATGTGCAAACCAAATCATAGCCATATCAGATGGTGTAAATTTCTGTCAAAATCATCTCATAATAGTATGTCAGTTAAAAGGTAGCTACAAGTAATTGTCACGTTGTCATTTATATTAGTAAGGCCGCATGAAGCAATTCGATAAAATTGTGTCAAAGAAAGGAATAACTGCTGTATGGAAAATAAGAAATCAGCCTCTTCAGTCTCAAAAATTTTTAACAAAGGTATTACTGCATAAGGAAAAATAACAAAAAGGAAAAGAAAAAAGAGCAGCTTTATTTTCTGCAAATACTTCTTGGGCACGGAGACTGTGATTTGCTGTTTTCTAGTATGCAGGAAAGTGGACTTCTGAGCTACTTCAATCTTCCAGATACACTTGGTTATTATTATTACCACCACACTAAATAAGGTATTTCCATTTTAAGAAGAGAACCATCTTCTAAAGATGAGATTTTCAAAGTGCTCAGCAGCAGACAGCATCTATGTACTTAATTCCAGCTTGCGGTGACACCTTCTGGAGGCTGAGCACTTCGAAAACTTCCCTTGCCGTTAGGTGACCTATTGAAAGTTGAGTTCTCTCCAGAATCTGGCTAATACTGCATGGTCAGTGGCACAGTAGTACAAGAAAATGATGCAAATCTGCTGCCTTCCAGGCTTGTACTCTGAACTCTTATGAAATGTTTCCTTTCAAATTGCTTCTAAAACTAAAATTTTACATTAAAATCTCCTCAGATTTGTCCTGTATTTATATTTGCCTGTTTGTAAGAAGCCCACAAAATTATTTCCATGTTGTCTTCAGTAAATCTCTAGTTTATTGTTATTATGCTGAGGAAAATTTGATGCGTCTGTTATGTGCACAGTTTGGCTTTCTGATACACGGATGCACATCCTTGCATATCTAGTCAAATCAGTGTAGCAACTGCTTTTACAAACTACGTGACAATGTACAACCTCCTATCTGAGAACCAGATCAGACTAAAATTGGGACTCAGTCCAGAAAACAATCAGGCTCCTCACTCTGTCAGCATTCAGATTCATTTCAGTTATATATATTATGCGCAAGGGAAGTAGAAAACACACTGTAGCATCCAGAAGCTGATCCCTGAGTAATGGAGGATGATTGAGAGGGGCGTTGTTGATGTGAGTTGCTTAAAGGTTCCCATTTTTAAGGCTGCTTTATGGGCTAATAGATGGGAACGATGATGTTCTAAGTGTATGTGACACTAAGGAAGTCACTGTATGACGCTAAGGAAGCCATGTGACCTCCCTGCTTACACTCAGCCCTACTGTAAATACATGTAATAAAAAAAAAAAAAAAAAAAAAAAAAAAAAAAGCTATCTACTTTTTCACCAAAACTTAGCCTCTGTGTAGTGCTCAGCTTTTGCAACTACCTCTTTATACCAGCAGGCATTAGAGGAGTTTAGTCCCTCAGAAAATCATACGTTAGAAGATAGTAAGTTCAAACTGGATTGACCTCTTGCTTAAGAACTTGTGTTTCTTTCCCTTCCGCCTTCTCTGCTGCTATTCTCAGCAGCTGGCTGGCACCTTTCGTCTGTCCAGAAAGCCATCTGCTGTCCTGACTGCTCCATGCTGCGCAGCCAGTGGGGCTGGTGGTCTTCCTGTGCTGAGTCATGCAGCCAGCCTCATGACTCAGGAATCCGTTCCTGAGTGCTTGCACTTAACCCTGTTATTGCCATTTCCTTATCCTTCTTTTTCTAAAATGCCAGTGTGCCTTATTACCTCGAGCAAATCATGCACCGGTGTTACCGTAGCAGAAGATCAGTGGGCCTGCATAATGCTTCTCAGTTTGCTGTAGGCAACACTCAAGCCCATGCTCTCATTTTAACAGCCTCAGAATAGTCTGTGCATACGTTTGACCTGATTTTTCCTTTTGTTGTACCAGTTTTTAATTGTACAGCTCGCATTAGCATTGCATACACGAAAAGAGAATCAAGCCTAGGCTTTATGCACTGCTTATGTGTTACTATTCTTGGGGAGGGAGATTCTTCCTCTCCGTGAACTATTACACAGCATACTGCACAGCAGTAGGGTTACTTTGGGGTTACAACAGTAAATCTACTAAAAGTAATCATGATTTGGAAGTGATCTAAGCCCTTACGTTTCTGGGTAAAAGCCAGTTGCTAAGATCAGCACCTTAAAGTTCTGCTGGCAGACCCAGTTTGGCAACTGTACCTGCCTGTGGATAGAGACATTCTGTGAAAAAAAAAGCTCTTCTGATAAAGTTCAGTGGAACTTTTCATATCCACGTTTTTAAGTGTTTTTTTTCTTTATTACACTGTATGCATGTAGCAGGCTACATGGGTGGGATTTGACTCTGATACGAAAACCAGATAACTTGAGATATGTGCATATACATGTCTACAAGTGCACAAGGATAGGGTTCAGTTGTTTTCAGAGAGGTGTCTCCTGCCTTTGAGACACCTTAGGCTATTTGGGACGTTGGGACGGATGCTTTATACCTATCCTGTATAGCTATATAGTAAGTGCTATGTCTGGACGAATAAGCCTTAGACTAAATATCCAAGTGCCTATTGCAGTCGCTGGAGATCCCAATAGAAGAGTCACTGGAGTCTAGAGAGCGATTCTGCTCACCCAGCCGTAGACACCTCCGTTTGGTGAGCCAAACTGCTCTCCAGATGCCACCGGCTGTATTGGCTGGATCTCTAGGTATGAGAACACTATTTTTTTTCCTCTTTGACATGTCAGATGAATTGAACATGAATAACAAGCAGTTTAAAATTAAAAACATTATAAAAAGTAGCACAGTTTCACATTAATTCTGACAGTGAACGTCACCGAATTTTGTAACAGTAAACTGGAATGCACGTGCACATGCGCAGTAATTTTTTCATGAGGAAGATTACAGCTTATTGCTTATACTTCTACAACTTTCATCATCAAGAAAAGGGTTATCTACCCATTAAGTAAGTGTTTTTGTAAATTAGAATTTTTGGTTATTTTTTGCCATTGCTACATAGTAGGTAGTGAGTTGTTCTTTCAGGGAAGCAAGGGACAAACATATTTTGAGCCAAAATACTGCAGAACCTAAGAAAACTGGGCTTCTGTTTTTAATTGCCAGCTTCTTCCTGCCTTCTATCCTGGTTTGGTTTTAAAAAAAAAAGAAAGAAGAAAAAGGAGCCCATTACGATGCTTTTGATTAGACTTCAACAGAGAGAAAGGTTTAGTGTCCCTTTGTGAAAGGAGTTTTTAATTATTGTTAATTATACTTGCTAACTTCATTTCTGAAGAGAAGCAGAGGTGACCTCATTCTCAGAATTGTCAACCTCATGCTAGTGTCATTCACCTCCTAGAAAAGATTTTTTTTTTCTTATGTTTGCTGCTTTTCTTTTTTCTTTTTTTTTCTTTCTTTTTTTTTTTTTTTTTTTTTTTTTATCATGAGGTTCTGTCAGCTGGCCTAAAGGGCCGTGCTGCAGTGGAAGCACTTTCCGAATGCTATTTTAGTAGCATGCTTTTTTCTAAAATGTTCACCTTAAGCTGCAGAACTGAATTATGTCAAAGGAACGCAGGACTGGCACAGGAACTGAGACCAGTTGTCCATCAACTCTGATAAAACATTTTTAACAGCAACCAGCCTCAAATACTTTGGGGAAAGGTGATGGAGGCCTTACAAAGAACAGCTATCAAAGATTTGAGTGCTTAGGTACTTATTCTTTCATACTAACCAGTCTAACAATCTTGGATGTTCCCATTTGGTATACAAAGACTTGTTTTCTGAATCCTTCTGAGGTCTTAACTTTGGTATATTCTTGTGGCATTTAAATTTTCTTTACATTTAAACTTATACCGGAGTGTATTCCCCCTGCCCTTTGGATTGTAAACTATGCAGGTCAGTAGTTATTTTATATGTGTTTGTGCGGGACATAATACATAGGGACCTCGACTCAATATCCAGTTATTCAGCTGTGATTATAATATAATAAAATAATTATAATCATTTTAATTCTTTAAACATCTGGGTATGTCAGGAGAAGGGTGAAAAGGAGGACTTCTTTGTTTCTCCTTACTATTCTGTATTTTCTACGCTATTACCTTGTTTTGTCTTGTGTCAGCTTCCCTGAAATACCCCAGACTTTTTGGTTCCATTTCTATTCATCCAGCATGATTCTGCTACTGTGTCTGCTGTGTATTTCAGTCCTGCAGGAAAAAAAACATTTCTGGTCAGTACGTCCATACTCTTTTATAAGGATGATGTGAAATGGTGAGCTGGCAAGTTGCTCCAGCTTTTTTTTTTAACATCATAAAGAGACAGATCCTGAGAACCTGTTCCTTTAGAGGTATTTAAATTCTTACCTCCCAGTGAAATCACTAGCAATTAGGTTCTTCAACATCCTTGAAGATGGGCTGGGGTCTTTGCTCAGTTATGGATAAAGTAGTCTGCTATTGGCTTTAATCATTATTTTTCTGTCGCAGAGGTATATTTAAAGCTTCTGATCTTGCTTCTCACAAATTACTGTTGAAACTGTGATCTTTCAAAAAATTTCTTAAATTATTAGACTATCTGTTGCACAATTTTCACTCCTAGATTTCAGAAGGGATAACCTGTTACACCTAAAGGCATGATAGTACAGGAGCAAAGCTACCTGGTTCTATTTAAAGGAGGTACTGAGAGATTTCTTACGGGTGTCTGCCTGAGGCAGGACATAAGGCAAAGCGGTGTTTTGCATTTGGGCAGAATATCTTGTTTTCCTGCAGAGGAACTTTTTCTTTTTTTTTCAAGCGCAGGAGAAGTAGCAAGCGTGGATGTTGTGGTAGCAGATGCAGAGCAGTGCCGTGGGAGAGCAGGGTTTATTCTTGTCCTTCACATCTTTATGGCTTCCCGCACTGCACCACCCTGCTTTTCGGCTGTGGGTATTGTAGAGCATTTGGCATAAAGACAACAGACATACCTAGGATTTCCAGGCAGCAGAAAGTATAGTGTAGCTCCTTCTCTCATGCCAGACAAGCTTCAAATGGTGGACTTCGAAGGCATATATTTCATGTGGGCAAAGCTAGCTTTTGATTAAAAAAACCAAAACAACTTAAACCACCCTTGAGCAAAAATAAACGACTGTGAGAATACCAGAGGATTGAGCAACATGCTAAGGACATGTTGTTTCCTTTAAGGGTTCTGACTAAAAATGACGTCACTTAGATAGTTTGGATGTTTGTGAGCACTACAGGGCTTGGAAAGGGAAAGCAAATCGGAAAAACACTGGGGAGCTTAACAATTTGTTTTGTTTTATGATTCTCTGGTAGTTTAATGAGGGAGCTATTACTCATGCACTGTCACTGCACATCTAGAAAATTCCTCTGGGTTTAAAAATTGGCAGGAAAATGTAATTTCTTCCCCTCCCCCTCCCCCCCCCCCCCCAAAAAAAAAACAATTATATAAAGTGCATTGCTTGGGAGTCCTTAACAGGAAGGGGCAGAGTCTAAGTTGTGCAGGACTCAGTGTGTTGGGCATCTTCTCTGTAGGGCGCTTCAGAGAACAATTAGAACTGATGTAGAGGACATTTTCTTTCTCAAAATTTTCCTCTTCTAGGATGTAGTACTATGGATTTTGTGAGAGAAAGACTGATTTGATTGGGACATGGTAGCAAATACTTTGCCCTCTCTTCTCTTACGTGCAAAAAAGATCTGGGATGAGGTCCTGGACCCTTCCTAAAGAGCTGAGATTTGAAGAAAGGTTTTCTTACTCATGGAAGACAGTACAAGGTAATGTATTAAGAGTACTGAAACGCTGAAGAGAAGGAGAGGTACTTAAGGTGAAGAAAGAGAAGTATTTTGTTGCGTCAACTTACTTAGTTTTCACTGAATCCTCGCAGCTTCCTAATCCATTTTCTCATGCATCTCAGACCTCTGACTTCCTGCTTTCTGTGGTTATTTTATAAGTTCTGTGTAGCACGGTTTGCTTATTTACTTTAGATACTTGCAATTATTCTAATCTATCCAGTTGCATCCATACAGGATACATATTACCCTCTTCTTAACTGGAAATCTAATGTGAATTATACAGCCATAGAAAGAGGGATGAGTGCTGTTTCGATTGGATGTTTTGCAGAACATTGTAAACAAAGGACTGTTCTAGTCTACAAAAGCAAGTGAATGTATTTTTACACCAACACAATTAGTCCCTAGTAGCATAAATCACTGGAATTCTTTTACAAAAAATGTAGCTTGGTCAAGGGATGTTAGGGGATGCCTAAAGTGTGGCACAATGATTAATAATAGAATTAGCAGGCCACTAGGTTACAGTTTGTCTTAAATTACAATGCCTCAAACTTAACCATATACTTGTTTTATTTCAGTGCCATATAATCTGAATCAAGCTTGTCTTTTCCGTGTGGATTACTATCTTTGAAATTACTTCCAAGATTATTTTAATTATTCTTTTTTTTTTCTCCCACACCCAAACTTTAATCCAGGATATTACCTGTTTTACAAGGTAATACAGCAAAGCTTGTGTATTTTAAGCTTTGCATCAAAGAAGTGCTTAGCTGTGTATATGCAATATATGCTGTCCTTTGAAATCTGGTTTTGTTTTTACAAACACATTGATGCCAGTTTATGTCTTCGTGCTGGATTTTTGCCCTTGGGTGTGGAACACACTGCCTTGGACAGAATTATGAAATACTTCCTATGTTTTCTCTGAAAAAAGTGTTGGAACACAGAATAACTAAGTTTTCATCAGAACAGGAATGGGATTTTGAACTGAGACTGAAAAGGGTTTGGGGAACCCTTCATATATTAGGAAGATAGCAGTGGTGTGGGTGTGCATGTGATGTAATCCTGGTTATTTTGAAATCAAAATAGCTAGGATAGAGGGAGACATTAGGGAGGGGAGGAATTCTGCAGGTATGTGTGCACGGCAGCACGACCTGAGGGATGCTCACTTGAGCTCCGAAAGAGCTTGTGCAGGTGCCAGGAGCAGCATGACCGTGCTGGAGAGATGTTCAGCCTTGAGCCTTGAACCTGTGCTACTCCCATAATCCAGGGCTGATTGAGTAGTCCGGTGTGGCCCAGAAGATGTGAAACATGGCTCTCCTGCTTCCTGGGCAGAAGCGCTAACATCCCGGCTATTGTGAAAACAGTGTATACCGGTGCGCTCTTGTCTTCACGCTTCGGAGAGAACTCCGTTGCTGGCACTGAGTTTGGTGGGTTGCACCCAGGAGACTTTGCTTAAATGCAGATTGCAGCAGAACCTAGGTGAGCAGCAGATTCCTGTCATTGCAGTTGGGGGCTCCTTTAGTCGCGAAGGGCTGGTAATACCAGGCTCTACAATTGCACGTGTTGAGGCCCAGGCAACTACAGAGTAGATGGTTTATCCCTCTGGAATCCAGGCACCGAGGTTCTGCCAAAATTTTGGCAGAAGAGAGGCAATCTGGCGCTTGTGCACTCTGCTTTCTGTTTGTCTGTGATACCCTGCAGCAAGCTCTCTCCTTAAATACCTTTCCCTTGGAGTACGCTGGAATATAAGATGGGAAGGGAGAGAATTTGCTGAGCGTGTGCTCGAAGGCTCATGGCACTCGGCTGGCCGCGTGTTGGAAATCCACAGCCCCGCAGTGGCGGCGCGAGGGGCGCTCGCCATGCAGCCGGCTGGCAGCAGAGCAGTGCCTGCTGAGTCACCGCTGAACCAAGACTGCGGCTCTCTGAAGCTCCAGCCACGCGTGTTTTCCACCAATAAAAAAGAAACCGTTTTGGGTTTGATGCTGCCTGATAGAAACCCAACTTAATTTTCTCATAAAAGAGGGCTTAATACAGCCTATTAATGTTATCGTGGTTCTGCTGATTTCCCTTCTTTGTTCCTTGTGTGTCCTTCACTGTTTTCTCCTTACACTGAAGGAAACTGCTAAAATCTGCTGCGAAGCAGATTATATCTTTAAAGATCTACCGTTCCCATCTTCTGGTCTGCGTGCAATTCTGTGCGTGCTGTCTGCTACCACAGTGCCACAGCCACTTAATAGCTTTTCTCTTGCAACCTGTTTTACATTTGGACTTTCCTACGCTTATGTATGTACATGCTGTGTTCAAATTATCATCAGGTTTTGCATTTAAAGGGTGGTGTCTCATATACAATTTTTTATAATCTTATTTTGTCAAGCCCTTTTCTGAAACTGGCTTTCCATAGGACAAACTTGCTTGTCCAAATCATCACTTTGACCATTTTATCTGTTTAACCTTTACAGTTGCTACATTAGACAGCTGTAGGCATTGGAATTAATTTATTTGGCCAGTATTAAAACCACAAAGAAATCTAAAATAATTCTGGGCAGAAGGAAGCTCCTGGTGAAGTTATTTGCCAGGGACTGAAAGGGGGAATATAATATGAAAACCCAGTCCAATTGTAGCAAAATAGCGATGGAGACAGACTTGTTCACCATCCCAGACTGACAGCTGCCAAGGTCCAATGTGTATCATGTCAGACCTATTTTAACCACTTAACTGCAGGATGCTCAGTACTATTGAGTAGGGAGGGGGCTTTCTAGACAGTTTCCTTAACACCTTTTATATTACGTATTACCGAAGTAGAGTTTGCGTCTTTGTTTACTACAATTTCGTTTTCTGCCTTTGAGTTCTCATCATGTCTGATAAATTGAATTTGTAAATTACTGCGAATTAACGGGGGGATGTGCTTGGTTAGCAGATCAGACTATATGAATTATATTCCAGAAAGTAAAGGAATTCACGTAGTAATTCAGGAATTAATTTAATTATCTGACTTCCACGGATAGGAGAACTCAAATGCAGGGACAATAAAGACTTAAGTCTCAGTAAGTCTTTTTTTGTCTAAGTGTTTTCTGGGGAGTTGTTTGTTTTCTGTAGTCTAGTAATGGCCACATTTTTAAAAGTAGTAATTTAAGCCATTGATCTGCTGTTTGGCATTCGCTTCTGGGATTATATCCTGCACCAGTCTGACTTCTACCTCTTGAATTCATCTGAAACTGAAAAAAGTCTGTAGCTATTTTTTTTGTAGACGAGTATTAGCCCTAGTTCTTCATCCCTGCATATTTTCACTACCAGTCATTCGTGTTATCCAGTTTTAACTTTTATCATAATTTGATGTCCATAGTTCTTTTTTTTTCTGATCTGTTAATTCTATTTTTAATGCATTTGTCAAAAGACCTTTTACACAATGACATCCTCTCTGTACTCATTCTGCACCTCTCTTTTGAAAATTTCCACCTCAAGCATGCATTTAACTATTGCTTCTTTGCAGTCAAGTTCCAGATCTGCACCTCTACACATCATTTTATTTGTTTTCTAACTGAAATGTTAGCTTGATTTTTGCACAGGTTCTTGTGATTTCATAGCAGTCAGCTGCATCTCAATATAATTCTAACAGAAAGTTTCTCCCATGCTAGTCCTGAGGACTCTAAAGGAAACTACTTATTTAAGTCTCTACCTTAAAAACTGAACTTCCCTATGATACCTACAGTAGATGGGCCATCAGGCTGCTAATCAGGCTGTATCTCAGGCTTTATTGCTTATAAATTTTTATATTACTTAAAACGGTGTCTCTTCAGTGTTCCTTGTCTCAGACAATAAAGTAGAAACCAAATTCCTTTTATTCTTTTTATATAAAGCTGCTAGGTCACTGTGTCTTGGTCCATGGCAGGGACTCTTCAGTATTAAAGTAGTATTGTAGGGCCTCCCATGGGAATCACTGCTATGCTAAATGCCTGTATAGCATCAAAATGTACTCAAACTTTGTTTGAGTTTCTCTCGTCCCCCCCTAGAATCAGACTAGAACCAGAAAGCTCGGCTTCCTTGTTTTCATGGTCAGATTAGGAGATCCGATTTAGTCTGTAGCTTCAAAGATGGAGTGTTTCCATCTGGACATGTTTTTCTAATACAACTAAAATTATTCAGTAGTTTTGGTAGACTAAAGCAAAAAGTATTCTATAAAGGAAAATTATTTTCAAAATTCAACAGCTACATTTCCCCGTCTCTAGCTTTGCTGTGTTTAATATGTGGAGTATTATGTTGTAGCCACCTAATTAGTTCTGTGCTTTCCATGGCGTGCAGCAGCATCAGTGTGTATTATTGAAACACAATGTCTGTTTTTATCATTATGATATGTTTTGGTCTGTAACAGTAGTCAAATACATGAACTGATTAGTGAAAGAGGTTCAGTAATAAGGATCAGTAAATTTTGAAAGCTGTGCTTGGTGAGGTAGACACAGTC
Organism: Rhea pennata; assembly: GCF_028389875.1. Classification (NCBI taxonomy): domain Eukaryota; kingdom Metazoa; phylum Chordata; class Aves; order Rheiformes; family Rheidae; genus Rhea; species Rhea pennata. The sequence goes on from NC_084663.1 coordinate 4,278,723, forward strand.
AAATCAAGGGTTTCAGTACTCTCACGCGTGACCCAGGTGACAAAGGACCGTGTCCTTTCGTCCTTGCCGTTGCTCAGTAAAGACCGTTTTCATCTCCTGCCTGTTCCAGTCCAGCACAACTCCTGGACCACTGATCTGTCCCTCAGATCTGTTGGTAAATCTGCCATGCCTCTTGCTTCAAAGCCAGAGGAAGCAAGCTCTTTAACTGGATTGCATTGTCTGGCATAACTGAGAAGCAGAAATGAGCAGCAACGTGTAAACATTAGATGGTCCTATTTATCCTGCTGGTCTAGAAGACCCTAGAGGGTCCGTGCCACTCTTGGTTGGAGGAGTCTAACCCCTAGAGCAGCAAGAGGAAGCTGATTTCTGTGACCTCCCTTGCCACAGTGGGAAGTGTCTGCTGTTTTGGTGTGTACAGTGCCATTTCATTTTGTGATAAAACAAGATGATGTGAGATGGAACATAACTGATAAAATGGTATGATAGGAATGTGGGTTTTTTTTCTGTTTTACAAGGAGAAATAAAAGTGAAAATACAAGTGTTTATTTAAATATACCCATTTATAAATTCCAGGTGTTGATCTTGTGACAATGCTTTGCCTATGCCAAATGAAAAACATGTTGTTTAAGGAAAAACCTAGTTATAAATGTGTACAAGATGAAATTGTTTTCAGTAATTTGATGGAATGTGCTGTCTGCATGGAGTTTGTTTCCTGCGGAGAAGTATGTAGTGCAAATACATCTGCCATATATTATCTTTGCCACTGTACAGCAAAGTATGTAGGAAAGATGCATCTTCAAAAATTCAGTATTTAATTTTTTGTTCCTTTAACATAACGAAGGATTCAAAGATAGTTTGTTTTGCTCTGAAAGTATTTCTGGTTATAGAGTTTTGGGGCTTTTTGCAGTGTCATATCTAATGACAAGGGTAAAGTATACTTGAATCTTCAGCTAAAAGATCCTTTGCAGTCTGTTTATCTGCCATGAGAATTCAGTTGGGATTAAAAATAATCACACATTGAGCAGTCTGATTAGAATTCCTATCCCATTTAATTGCATATCTTCTTTTCTATGTGATAATTTTCATTTTACTATCTCTTCAATAATCATGGAGTCTTTCAAAAGTAGTGAAAACTTGAATTTGTATTATACCAGAAAAAATTACAGAAAAAATAAACATTTTCATGTTTGTTTATTACTATTTTTAAATGATACCTGAGAGCATTTCTTTTCAGGTCACCTTTCATCCTCATGACAAACAAATTAGCATGATTACTTATATATCAAGGTAAATGAATCCACTACTGAAGATAAGCAGAGGGACAAAAAAAAAAAGCTTGCCTAGTTTTAAGTGCTCACTTGGTAGAAACGTAAGTGGATGTGATACAATGCACAGAACAAGAATATAAACAGTAGGTGTAGTTTTTGAGTGCTTCATGACAGGGGCATTTCTGTTCAGCACTGGGATTAGCACTTCTATTGAAACTTATATAACAGACGCTTGGCAGGGTGGTTTCTAAAAATGATGCTCAGCACGCTTTGGATACCAAAAGCTTTAAGTCAAAGAAAATATTTGAAACTGAAGAACTTCTTTTTTCATTGGTTTCCTCCCAGTTCCTAATGAGATACTTCTGCAATGCAAGTCAGGAGTGGGAATGAAAAATACTGTTTTTATAATGAAAAGACATGGACAAGCATTTCAAGCGTTGTTTTGATTAGTTACTTGGTTAATATATCTTACAAAACAACAGGAAATTATGTTGTCCATTAATGTCCTGTACTCCTTTTACAGTATAATATTTGCCACTTCTGTGCAGCAAATCACAGTACTTTCTGGAAAACAAAAACTTACACTCCTCCCTTTGCTGCCCCAAAGAATGCTACATGACAAAAAAATCAGCTACTATCGTAATGAGTAATAGTATGAGAATATAATATGAATAGAGAGTGATGAGACTGGAGCCAGAATATTCCTGCTTCATTATCATTTCAGGAGCCATTTCCGAATTCGGTGATGACTGATTTCAAGGAATTAGTGGGTTATTTCACTGTTTTCTGCCTCAAATTTTCCACACCATAAAATACTACTTAGGCAAAAAGGACAGTGAGATCCTCAGATTGATAATATTGCTATAGAACTGCATATAATTGCAGTACAGCTTGTGCCTGTTATATTTGAATTAGGGTGCACAGGATTTTTTTTTTGCCCCATCAGAATATTAATAGATTTTCAGTAATGCATAATTCATATACTAAAGCCTTTGTCACAAGAACATCTTACTCTCTTTTTTCTCTCTCAGCTTGATAAGCCTGCTTTTGTATTTTTAGGAGATCTGTTTTCCTAGTAATCCCAAAAAGCCAACCTGAAGAGGTTTCAAAGAACATAATTCAGAGTAAGTCTGAGATAAATTTTGCATTAAGAATATTGCTCCATGCAGCGGGTGATTCTGTTGATACCTACTATTTATGAGCCTTTACCTCCAAAAAGCATTGTTTTCCAGTAGAATGGGAGCCAATTGGCTGACACAGATTGAGTGTAGAGTTGGACTGTGCCTCAAAGGAGTCATCCAGGAGGTCTGTAGGACATACTGGGTATGTCTTACACAGGCTGTCTATCCACATACTCTACATACGCGTGAAAGAGTGACAACAGTTACTCCAATGAATTTAAAATCTCTAATCCAAAATTACTCCCTTAATAGGGAGTATGGTGTCCATATTACAGTCAGGGAAAGTGGTAAACTTTGTCTAACTCTTGTCTACCCTGTTTAACGTAAAAATAGCGAACTAAAGTCCTACGTAGGATGCTTCTGGAAGAGAAAGATAGATTATGATGTTGCATTTTAATTTACATATTTGGAGGATAAAAGAAAAAAGAAGACTAGTTCAAACAGCTTCTGATATTTTTTCTTCCAGATTCTGAGGACAACCCTTTCTGTCAATACTGAATTATTCCAGAAACGTGGAGAAAATGGTACATAGTGGAGACTGTTTTTGCTGAGGTATTGAACATCTGTGTCCCTCATTTATATCAACTGATACTCTAAATGCCTAGCAACATTAGCCATCAGATCTTTTATGTTAGGAACCTTGAGAATCTTCTAAAATTACAAAGGTAAATATATTGCGCTTATGTAACAGATAAATTAAATGTTTGATTCTTAGGAAATAACAGTCAGAGGGCTGGTTTTGGCTTGTTACAGAGTCATGTTCCCCGACCCCTTAACCGATAGCTCTTTTCAGTACAAGTAAACATAGGACAGGAAAGAAAGTGAGATATATGGAATACTATCATCAGTGTAGAAAATTTCAACAATAATGGTTTATCACCGTTAATTTCCTCCCCAAAATGACCCAAATATTTTTTCTTCTTACCTGTCAAGCTGATTCACGGACCTTCTTACTCATAAAAATTCCAGCTGTGGAGGCTTCAGTCATTTCTTGTACATTGCTAATTTTTAGATAACAAAATGTTCAGCAAAAAATTAACCAACAAATACTTGGGCACTAGCCCAACAGTGAAAGCTGAGTTTTGTATAAGGACCTAGTAAAACTTGAATAAGAATCTCAGTATTGATTTTTCATGTAAATTCAGGAACTGTGTTTCACTGCAGGCAGAAGCTCTCATCTCTACTCCTACTGACCAGCTGAGGAAGGGATATAAGAAAAACAGATCACTAGAATAACTTAGTCAGGAAAAGAAATATTTTTTCTTTGAACTGGAATCATTTGAGTGATCTTAATTACAGCAGGGCCCACAAACAGTGGTGTCAGTACAGCTGAAGGTGACGTGAGCTTAAGCAGCAGAGGCAGCAGTGAGCACTGGAGAGCATCTCGGTGCTCTTCAGTGACTGTTGCCATCAAAGCAAATGGGCTCTGGGACTATATGCTCAATGAAAGGGTTTCAGTAGCCACAGTAATTTTTATTGAAATGTTTCTCTTTGTTTTGTTTTAGAATAATTAACATCATCTTGCTTTAGCAGGTTTTTTCTTGAGGAGATAAACCATCTCTGTGTAAAGTAAGTCAGCTATGTGGACTGCCATGAACATCAATAAAATCTTGGCAAACACAGTAGGTATTTATTCAGCCTTGTAAATTAAAAACATTTTTCCTGCTTGTTTTGTGAAAGGAACAAAAAAGACAAATTACATAGTGGATGAGCTCTCTTGATAGTTGGAATTCATTAGTCTGGTGGTGAAAATGCTAGGGATTGATGGTGCAGAGAAATAAAAAGTGAAACAGCTTTTCCCCAGTAATAGTGTTTTAAATTCAAGTTGAAAATGACTGGGAAAACCCCTTTCAAAGGCATTTGTAACTGACTTTACAGTCTCAATTTCTGCAGTTAGTAATAATCGTTTTTTCAGCTGAAGGGCAATTTCGCAATGGTTCCTCAGTCTTAATGCCATAGAGTATCTGAAGCAGCTCTTAAATAAGATACATGACCAAGCGTTAAGTAAGGAAGTTCACATAATTACTTCCCATGCTATAGCTGTTCTGTGAACATAGGATTTCTGCAAAGTTGTCAATCTGTCATCTTTCACTGGCTCTACGTTTTATTAAAAAAGAGGAATTTCGAAAGTTAGAATAAGTTGAACAGTTTGTCAGACATAACGCGCTCACAGGCTATTGTCTGCAAATTACAGGCTGACTCGATCTTTCAGACTGTCATGGAAGGATCATAAAGCTGTCATAAGTAAAGCTCTAACAAAATTCATTTCCACAGCTCCTGTTATGGCGAAGAGTGGAAAGAAAGTAATAAGACTAATTTTTTAGGAATTTCCTGTACATTAGTCCATTTGGAAGTCTTTCCAAGTCATTCCTAGTGGAAATTCTTTCTGAATAATACTGGATTCATATATGAAGTGCATACAATTGTCATTTTCATTCAGAGATGGAATCATAGTTCACATACTATTCTGAGTGCTTAACCACAGGAATTCTTCGTTGGAGAAGAGAGGGTTACATGATAGGACTTTGAATGCAGCTTAACCACATGTAAATTACTGGAATTATTTAACAGTAAAACAAAGCCGTCATAAACTCTAAACTGGCAATGACTTAAACTTAATGCAGCTTTACTCATGTGAGTAATCCCGCTGATGTCAAATAAAATCATGTGGATGCTCAAGTGTTTAAGATCAGGGCTTAAGTCACTAACATTTCACTCCTGTAATTTTTCTCAAAAAGATTAAAGAACAGTGTTAGTTTGTAATTACAGAAAAAAAATGTAATCAGAAACGCTTCCATTCCAGAGGTTTTTATCTAAGTCTGTGAATCCTGTGTGCTGTTCTCCAAGTTCTTGCTTTTCTACTAAGTATGTATGTAAATGAAAAGGGGTTATGTCTTTCCTTTTTGTTCTCCTTTGTTTCCAGCTAAACAAGGAGTAGTCTCAGCTTTTTACATCATTACATGTAGAAAGGACCAAAAAGTCCAACATTGGAAGACATTTTAAAACTTACAGGACTTAGAAGATAAAGGACGTAATTATGAGGAGGCATCATGGAGAAGTATAATACCTCTCTTATCTACAGACCTTTTTTTTTTTTCAATTTAGAAATGACAGCTTTCAGCCCTAATGTGAGAGTGTTTTTCATTATCTCTACACTGGGAGCATACAGAGTTATTAAAAGTTTTAAAAGATTGTTTCTTCAAATGTGCAACTACATTAAACAGAAAAATACGCTCTCAGGATACTCAGATCCAGATGTTGTGGTCTGAACACATTCCAGGGGTAACAGTAGAGACACAGCCACACAAAGTGGACCTACCTTCAAATCCTCTGTACATTGCAAATTTAGCTTTGCAAGAAGACCTGCCATAATGTGATACAGCCTTACCTCTATCAAAGAAAGGTAATGGTTGTTAAGCTAGATTGTTTTCCTTGTTTCACAGATTGATCTCAGGTTTTTTTGAAATTTCTCATGAAGGTATTCTTGGGTTGGCATGTGTTAGTTAGGCTGTTGACAAATATCCTCTTGGGAAGTGTCCACACTAATTTGAGATCCTTTTATTTTAAGCCATCTAGAAGGTTGGCTTTCCAGTGTAAGCTGGTTGTTTTGGTTGTTGTTGTGGTAAGTGAAAAGAGATAAGCATCGCTGGAGGTCATTAAATCTTACAAACAGATGCAATTAATTATGTTTTTGACATGGTTTCCTGCCCACTGAAGAGGGTGATTTTAAGAACATTTGGCTGTCCTCAGGAGACTGGAGATGGGTTCATCTAGGGTCATGGTTGTAATTAGCTAAAATAAGTTTTCACAGAACTTCCAGAAGCAGATACAGCACATGCAGGCATTACACTGCAGAAGGGAACAGGTAAGATGTTTTGATGTTCTTGACTTGTGCTACCGCAAGGCAAAGTTTGAGGTTTTTGTGTACCTAAAGGAAGTGGTTCCATCCTGCCCGTACTGTAATACTGCTGTAAACAGCGTTAGAGCAGTAGCACTTTTTGTGCCTGCATGGCTCAATCCTGCTGTCTCTAGCCAAGTTGTTCCATGACTTCTCTGCTCAAAACAGACACTTCCTTGACAGCTGCATAGTAAAACTAATACTGGTGTGGCCTGGCATACTTATAACTCTTCCAGTAACTGGAGCAACTGCCTGCTTCCAGAGGCCCAGCCTACTCCCTTTGGGTGTTTTCCTTAAAACAATGTTATTTTACATCCACATGGGACACACTGTCTCATTGTGTATCCCGTCTGTCCTGTCAGCCTGTGCATCAAAGCACACTGTGCTTTTTGTGCCAGTGCTGCTGCTTTGGGTAATTTGTTCCTTCCTAAGACAATAGAGGTACCTACGTAGTGTGTCTCAAAATGTGCCTCTGTGAACATGGTGAAGTCTTGTAGTCTGTGCAGTCTAACTTGTTTGACATTATTCTGCAGGTGTAATTCAGATATGTATGTTCTGTCAACTTAGATGAGACATTGCAGACAGATTATAAAAAATACATCAGTTTGAAGGGAATAAATTGTCTATGACACAATTTTGTAGTAGAATTCCAGGAAAGTATCCTGTCACATTTCTTAGTAGTACTGGAACTTGCTGGTAAGAGCCAGATCTGAATAGTCCATTATTAACACTGTCCTTATATTAGATTTAGGCACATACCTTTTCTATAATGTTGCAAATACCACTTCTGCCAGAGCTAGCAGTGACAGGTGTGTGGTTTTGGGAGTTACCTGCATGACCTTTTTAATGAATCGTCAACATCTGATGATTAATAAGCAGCTTCTGTAACACACATTCAACTGGAGACATTTCACACATGCTTTTCCTGTCACTAGAGGGAGTTTGCAGCAATGCTTATATTGCTAATTTTTTTTTGTGGTATTGGTACTGTGGGTAGACATCAACAGACACTGTGTGTTAGTAGAAGACAGAAATGAAAGTAGGATGAAGGTCATTCTTTCCAGGTTAAACCCTTCAGTGTGTTGTCCGAGTCTGACTAACGAAATTCTTCAGCATGACGCTGCTGTAAGCAGTTATCTTTCAGTTGATAGCACTACTCTAGGTTATCAAAAGTTCACACTGGTGACTCAAACTAAAAGGTAAGAGTGAGGAAAAAAGCATCAATTCTTTAATAGGAAAAAAAAAAAAGATAAAAAACAGCACAGATGTATGTGCCTTTTCAAATTTGTTGTTACAGGAACATCATCTCATCTAGAAACAAGCTCCTTCAGGAAGCTGGTTTCATATGGTGGTTTAGATTTAACTATTCATTGTCTAGCACCATTTGAAATCAGTGTTCTTGGAGGAAGAATGTCTGCGTTCATCGGAGAAATGGATCCCCAGATACCTTGGTGGAAGAGGAGAGCAGCTTGAGATCTCCCTTGCATGCTTCTGATGTTACACTTAGCTTCCACCACTGCCTGAATTACCTCATAGGCTGAAACGGCCAAATCTATGGCCTTGGGAGAAAGATGCAGTGTGCGGTTGCAAAGGCAGAAACTTCAGTAATACTGCTAGGCAGCAACATGGTCATATTTGTAGATTGCAAACCAAAACTTTGAAACAGAGAAGGACTTACATAATCAATGCAAAAAAAAGCATAATAGAGAATTACAGCACACCACTGGAGACAGTACTAATGCACCAACTATTAAATCACCGAGTTATACAGTTTATATCCCAGGAGGAGGAATGTGGAAGGGAATGTTGTTTACTCCACTTTCTTTTCAACTTGAAGATTGTTTCAGCCTTGTGTAGATGTGGTTTTGTTCATTGGTTCTTTCCTGCTCTTGCAGATACGTTGTACCTTTATCGTATAGAACATGATAGAATTTAAAACAGATACATTTAAATACTGGAAAACGTAGATGCTATTTTCACCTCTGCTGCGTATTTGCTTTTTCATTGTGGCATACTTTGCAGATTTTAATATGCTTATTTCTTCCATGTGGCTTTTCAGTATTCAGGTTGCAGGTAGATAAGCTAATATGGCAGTTGTAGTTAATGGAAATTGCCAGCACCAGCATCTGTGAAAATCGAACCACTCACGGTAGGTCGTACTGCGTGAGAGTACTCGGATTCAGAGGATTTAAAGTGTTTCAAGACTGGCTATGCAATTTTTAAAAAGTATGTATCTAATAATTGATTTCTTGAAGTCTTCACCTTCTAAATCTTTCTTTTCATTTAGGTATTGCAGTAATACTTACAACATTTTTCTAATGCATAATGCCACAGAGGTAATTAATTAACAGTTGTCAAAGATTTGGGGTTCCTCCAGTGTAAAATGCTATCCAGTATTATCCAGCACTTACTCTTCATCTTTGCAGATCTCAGTAACCCCTTTAGAGGATGACTGATTTCTTTTGGTGTTCAGAGTCAATAATATTTTCTAGCACCATTTGAAATCGGTTATAGTGATTGGGGAATTGCTCCTTGTGAATTTTATACAAGAGGCTTCAAAGAGAATCTTTTACGATATTACCTAGAACTGAGAAAAGGAAAGACTAATGTTAGTGAACAGAATTGCTGAAATATTACACATGTAAGCTGTAGTGTTTTAGATGTCTTTATATAGCTGGAGATATTTTTCTAGGAGAGATACAGTCTCTAGTATTAGGTAGAATATGTAAAATATGTAACACTACCTTTTGATTCAGGTCATTTATGTAGAAATGTACTCAAAATGGTTTGGAAAACCATGCAATACTGAGAGTGAAGATAAAGGGAGATTATTTCCCCAATGAGAATAATCTATATAGACCTTAAGATCAAAAAAAAAAAAAAAAAAAAAAAACTCAGCAGCAAAAAGCCTTCTGATCTCCAATTACTCTGTTCCAGACAGACTGAGAGATTTTGTGAAAGTGTGAAAGGTATCATTGCTGGCCTAAGAGCTTTTTGCATTCTCCTGTCTTAACTCTGTAAGCCACAAAATAGAGTCATCTTCACAAAGATGTTATAATATCTTAGGAACATTTCCTGAGAATTTAGCCCTTCAAAGAAGCAGAACTGGCCAGGGATTGAGAATCCAGCTTGGGCTTTATCCCCAGTTGCAGCAGACAGCCATGCAGATAAGGGATCTAAATCATTCTTTAATCAAATTCTAGTATTTCCTCTAGCTTTTGGGGAGGCAGTAATACAGAGCCCTTTTTCTAAGGTGTTGGTTGGCTGCAGCAGATTTACCTTTCTGCTCCTTTTCTTCTGCCTCTTCATCAATGAATCCTCCCTTTCACTTTTATTTATCTTTATTTAATATCCCTATTCTAGGAATATAATTTAGGTTATCTCTATTTTATTTTTTCCTAAGAAGGGATAATCACTACCCAAAGAAACTAAAGTAGCTAAAATAACCTAAAGAAACTAAACTAAATGTGAAAAGTATGTGGCCTCTTTCTAGTCTCACTTTGATTCCTGTGTTAAATCTACCCTTACAATTTGTCTGTCTTGTTAAGATGAAACTTTTAGAAGCAGGTGGTGCCTACTACAGTGTGTGCAGTTAGAATAAGGGACTCTAGATCAGCTCTTATATTGCCATAAATAATAATTACTAAGATACTATAAAACAGAACAGGCAGTAGCTTATTTTTTGCAATATGATGCAAAGAATTGACGCCTCCCCACATACTTTTTTGCTTTGGCAGACATACTTTTGGAGAATAAAGTATTTGACTGCTGAAATGTTGCTTGCAAATTAGCAGTGTGATTACGTTTGTAGCTCCTATGCAGACCTCCATTATGACAATTTCTTGTACAAAGTCCTTGAATGAGCAGATGTTTGGTGTCACGCTGCTTGTACTGTACTTGTCAAGGTAGGATGTTTAGGCCTCTTACAGTTAAACTTGATAGCACAAAGGCTCATCTTAAGTATCAGTTACAAAATAATTGTTAAGTGATCACAGTATTAAGTAATTAAAGGAAATTATTAAAGTTTATTGAAAGGTAGGAGGTTTTCAAGCTGTAGTCACTTTCTCTGCACCATGTAGTGGGAGAGAACTGAGCTGCTGAACATGTACATCTGAAAGATTTTCCTGGCATGAGTGATGTTAATGTGCTTGTATGCTTATTGGATTGTATCCAGTTACTTGCTGGATTTCTTCTACAACAACAGAGAAAGAGAAACACAAGAATGAAGGAATGAGAGAAGGAAGACTACTGCATGAAAGCAAACATTTCACTGTAAGAGAGAAGTATGTATATAAATATATATATACAGTAAGAGGAAGAAAGAAGCATGTGTATTTTTTCTTTTTGCTCTCATTTAGTCTCTTTGTCTTTTGAGAAGTGAAGCAAGCTGAAGACAGTCTTCGCAGTTACACAGCCAGATTTAAATGCAGAAGAGCGCTTGCGACAATTATACTTGTCTCTAAATCCTTATCAGGTACTGCTACATAACTTAACCGATTTGCTCATAGGTTGGCTCTGTCTTACTGTTTGATATTCTGCAGCAGTTGTAAAATGTAGTGTCTAATGCTTGAAATTGAGCTGAGAGGGAGAGGGGAAGATGTATAGAAAATTTAATACACAAATATTTCTGTTTTTTTTTGTGTGTATCAGTTTTGTGTTGAGGCATTAAAACACTTCATTTAATACACTGATAACAACATTCATTTGTCACATCAATTGATCTGGATCTTTTGTGATCCTGAAAGTACTGGCTTCTACATAAGGGAGATGTCTGTTGGGAATTGGGGAAGAATATATCTTGAGCCTGTTGGATAAGAACTTGGGGTGATGGTGAAGAACTGTTTTGTTTTCATTTATGCCAGATAAATTGAGGATCAAAACTACAATTTGCAGCAGCCTAATGTTTGTGTTAGTTGATGAAGCACGCAGGCGTAAAAACATCTATGAGTAATGGTCCTGGTAATAGAATTGTGATATTCTACGGGATACTTCCCAGTTTCTTCAAAACAGTGTAAGACTAGCCAGAAATAATTGGCGTGTGAGGATGTTTGAAATGTCCTTAGCACACATGTACAATGCCGTAATGGACAGCGGTGGTATAAAAAGAGTAAATCTGGATAGCGTGGGTTTTACTGCAGGGTATGGAGTCCAGGTGGGACCTTTGCTAAGTATGAAACAGCAAAGACTTGTTTTGGCAGAGTTTCACTGTGCTGTGTAACAGAGTATTAAAACTCACAGAGTAATTTAAAGATGCTAGAGGAATGAATTCTTACTTGTTTCTAGCTGTACACAAAATGTTAAAATTTCTAGATAACTCCTGTGGTAAATCAGGTCCATAGCAGATAGCCAAGCAAATCTGGGTTGTGATGTGACACCTACATACATGAGAGGTTTTCACTTCATACGTGTCATTCAAGACAGCCACGCTTTTTGTGGCGAGCCATCACATTACCTGACAGTTCATCGAACTGATAGCTTATGTTCTTCAGTGATGCCCATCAGATGCCAGGGATGCATCTTCCCTGTGAAAGGTTCAGGCTTTGGGGTTCAAAAGCTCTTAAGATTTGAAGGTAATATTTTGTTCTCTGGGATTATTTTGCCCAGAATTGGCCGCTATTCAGATCACACATCTCGCCACTAGTCACTCCAGTGGTTACACATCACTGCTCAGAAATTGCACCTGTTCAGCATCCTGAACTCGAAGTGACAGAATTTCTTCTTCTCTGTCCCTCAGATTCTCCTCTTGCTCTCATTAAGCAGCTTCAGGTGAGCCTTACGGCTGCCTGCTCCACCGTACTGTCACACTGGGTGAACACCCGAGGTGTGTGCCTGTGTATGTACGCTTTGTCTTTGTTCTGCCTTTTCCATAGCATGCTCTCTTGTCTTTTCAAGATTTCCCTTGTGTCTCCGTGTGTCAGAGAAAAGTTTTGTAGAGGCCACTTGTCATAAAGAGAAGAAGAGATCTTTGAAATTAAAATTACTGACTTCATTCACAAATCCGAGTTCAGTACTTCGGTGCCAGCAGTATTCATACTGCTGCTGAGGGGAGAGTATGTTCAGGCCCTGTTTCCCAAAGCAGTTAATGTATCAGGTCGCGCTTACCTCCAAGACTGAGTTTTTGTCAGTGAAAGCCTAGCAGCTCCTTTCCTCTGCAACAGCACAGCTCAAAAGGCTGGGGATGAAGTGTTCCAAGTATTGAGGGGAAGAGGAGCTGGTGGTGGTACAGCTTTCAGGGGATTACATGGCACTGCAGATCATGGACATTGCCAGAAAACCTAAGGCATTCCTTACAGAGAAACACTGCACTGTGGCGCAGTTCAAGCACCTTTAGTTCCTTCATGTGTCCTTAATTTTTGTACTAATGTAACATTACTACATGCTAGGGTGTAACAAAAAACTCTTAACAGTGTTTAGCTCTCAGTTTCGTGTGGAAGGTGCTCACCTGCAACATGTTTGCTGGATAAAGCTCTGAAAGAGATTGGCAGTTGTAAAAAGCTGTAAACACAGGTGAGTTAGCCAATCTGTTAATAAACTCCAAAGGACCACTAAGGCCAATCTGTTAATAAACTCCAGAAAACCAATTTTCTCCGGTAGATTTTGTCATTGTTTAGTCTTGCCTGTCCTTCCAATGGAACAAACCAGGAAGAAAATTACTGCATTGTCTTTCAGGTGTTATTGCTAGAAACACCTTTGGCTGATGACATTGCCTACTGCAAAGAAAGTGGAGTCCTTACAGATTAGTGCCTGATCAAAATCATGCCTGGGAAGACTTCCAGATTGCTCAGGAAATTCATGGAAAGTGTCAGAGATTCCCAAACTTTAAGCTGCCTTTTATCTTCTTGCTGACATCTCAGAATCTCCATTACATTTCCAGTGTGAAAACTTTTATCATAACTGGACCATTTGAATTAAGAGAGGGGAAAAAAAAAAAAAAACTACCTTGTTTCAGTGCAAATAAGTTCGGAGGTGTCATAGTGCAAATCCAGTCAGAGAAACTTCTGAGTGAAATGATTGTGTAAAAAGATGGTTTTCTTCTAGTTAAGATTAGCCTGGAAATTTTAAGACACTTATGAATAATTCATAGTTCACCCTTCCCACAAGTGAGTGGCAGTACCACAGGATGGCTACATTTGTCACTGTATTGAGATGTTTTCTGGCAACCATGGAGTTTTTATGATGTTTTTGCTCATTATGAGGTTGTTGCTTAGCTTCTAATTTCTCAAATGTAAACAGATTTGAGGAAGCAGGTTTTAAAAATATTTGGAAGGCACAAGTTAAAAAGCAAAGCACTTGTGTGCTGTGTTCTGAGCAGCATGTATAAACCACCATGGTCAGAATTAGGTTGACAGCACAAGATAGAACAGATAGTAATAGTCAAATGATTTATATTAAAACCATGGCAAATCAGAAACAGCTGAGGGAAGGACCCAAGAGTTTTGAGAATCTGTCTTCTGGTCTATTTTCAGTTTAATGTTCTCAGTTGTTAACAGAGAATTTTAAAATCTGAACCAAATCTGCTTTTCACTATGCTGTTCAGCTTTGAACATGTGGGACTGGATGGTTCCACTTTGTGTCCAGTGCTCATGCATCATCAGCAGCTGATGAGGTTGAATTTCAAATGTTGTAGGGAATGCTGAAATCCAAGCAAAGGTCTCACTAAATTGGAAGAACTGTTAGAAAAAAATGGTCAGTTTTCATTTGATTCTGGACCTGCAGGGCAACAGCAGGCAAAGTCTAGATTGTGAGTTTGGGTCTCCTTGCCCTTTGAGCTTTCAGAGGTCACCTCGATAACCCAGCAGTGTCTACTGAGAGGAAATTTGGGATTTCCCTTAGGGTGGAGGTACCTGCCTATAGAAATGGTTAGGACAAAGGACTTGATTGGAGCTCTTACCATCAGTGCAGTTCTCCTTGGCTCCTTTTTTTTTTTTTTTTTTTTTTTTTTCCCTGAGCCAGGCTTCCAGATGTGAAATGCCTCCTTTAGCCTGGGAAGCAGCAGGAGCTGCGTGGTTTGCTTCACCAGGAGAGGCTGTGGGTGGAGAGAAGCTGGCAGAGATCCCAGAAGCCGTTACGAAGAGGCTGCTAGTGGGGGAGAGTGAACGCACCACCTACTTAGGATGAAATCATGGAATGGGCAAATTCAAGTGAAAGCTGGTGAGACAAGGTGTTAAATCTAAAAAAAGAAAAAAAAATGGATACTGACTGGAGTAGTGAGGAGGGCAGTTCCTGTGCTGGTGGGTCCGAAGAGCTGATTTTCACAGGAGTGTGGTGGTCTTGTAACAGATACGAAGCCTATATAAATGGAAGAACTTGTCACTGGAAGCTTTGCTTTAACACTGTGGAAAAGCAGTACTTTGACCCAGCTGATGGAAATTCACTGATACATGTCTGAGAGGATGATTGCTACTGCCCAAGCTTCTATTACTCTGGTCTGACCACTAACCAAACTGGGATAGGGGAAGATGCATTCCTGGAGCAAGGAGAGATTGAAAGGATCTTCTCTGGATCTGGCTTGGTCAAACCAGTGTATTTAAGGGCTGGTAGGAAAGGCAGAGGTTGGAGAATTCCTATGGATTTCCTATGGAAAACTTATGTTCCTGTTATCAGCTGTCCAGATGGGCTTGTTCTCAGCACCTACAATGTCTTGGTGGTGCCATACAAATCCATAAGGAAACTGCTGTGGCGGCTTCTTGCGTTCTACTGTGACGTTCAACATCACCGAGTGCGAAGTTTCATAGGATTTTTTCTTTCTACTACAATACAATTAAGCCACTTACGAAAGCAGCTGTTCAATCCTGATGGGAAGACCTCCAATGACAATATTTTCCTCATGGATTTTTTTCCAGGCATTCATACTGCAATTCATCCGGCGCCAGCCCTAGAGAGTTCAGTCAGGCCAGGAGCCCAGCACACAGAGCAAACACAATCCACAGAGCTTGTGAGCATGAGGCTCTGTCCACTGCTCCCACTGAAGCCAGTGTGAATCTTCTGGTGGATATTTTTAACAGTCTTTTTTAGTCTTGGAAGCACACAAAGTTAAGGACATTATCTTCATGATCTAACTTGAAAGGGCTTTTCAGCGTTGCTTGGTCTACTCCAGCAAGCAAAACGTGATGTGCAAAGCACTCCTTCCCCACCAGCAACTCCCATGGGTTCAAAGTCACAATCATTTGAGAGAGGCAGCCAAAAAAAAAGGTGAAAAAACAGTTTCCAGCTAATTTTCTTTTCCCAGATGAATGAATCATTACAACAGCAGCTTTGACAGGGAACCAGACAACAGACTTAAGCTTGAAGCCCAGCCTAGTAAGAGAAGATGAAAAACTGTCCAAGGATTTACCAATCATTCCTCCTACGTGTGTTTAAAGGAACAAGGCTCCACAAACAGGGCATGCCAATCCAATGTGGATTTTAATGTTTCTCTCACCTACTAAACTAACAGCAAGACCAACTATTGCAGGGACCACAATATAATAAATCCAATACCACAGAAGTAGTGAGGTGCATGCAGGCAATAATGTGGTCACTGATGTTAAAATGAGCACCAGAATCAGAAGACTCTTAACACTAGAGCTTATGGCCTATCTGCTCCATTAGTGGATATGTGTCAGGTTTTCCTCTATTAGAAGAGCTGCAAGATGAATACAGGTGCTATTAATATAGTAGAGCAGTAAAATACATGAATAGCATTAAGCTAACGTTAAAAGTGACAAGGTTGAAAAAGCATTTAAAAGGAGACACCTGTCTTCAGGTTGCCCACGTGACCCCTGTGGCTACATGCACTGTGGCATGGTCTTTAATTATGTGCCTCATGCCGTACACACGATGGCTGGTTCTCATTTGGTGACCAGCCATATAACTTTAGTCTTACTCTTTTTTTTATTTCACAATTTTTGTGGTGTTCATCTCTGTAGGATCCAAGTGCATTGGCCAAAGGAATTGCTGTGATAACACCCAAATTTTTTAGGTGGAATTTTATTATTATTTCTGCTTTACAAACAAGGAACTGGAACACAAAAAAATTAAGGTCAAAGAATCTATTAATTTTGGGTTCCCAATTTGAAAGTCAGTTTGAGGTATTTAGGACTCTGTTCAAAGCACAAATTCCTTTCATGCCATTCTTTGTTTTCTTTTAACCTCCTGCTTCATTTATTGCCCTCTTCCAACTTTTGCCTGTTGGGCACTCTAATCATGATTTTATAATTCAAATGCTGTTCTTAGGTTTCAAGTGTTTTGATGGCTAAAGAGCTATAGCAGAACTCTGTAATAAGCGTTCTCTTTTTCTGCAAGGGAAACAGGAGTCAGTGAAGGTCACTGAAGGTAAAAAGCTACATGTCTGTGAGCAAATAAGAAGGCATTGCTAAAAGCAAAGAGCACATGGACTTCATCTAACTGTATGGGGAGATCTCTTCAACTCTCAAACTCTCTGTGACTTCCACTTCATCACAGAGCAAGGATAGCACACTATCTCTGACAGAAAAACGTTTTTTAACTCCACAACAGTTTCATTGCATGGGGCTGGAGTGTTATCGGTGCTTGATTTCTGTAAACTGCCTTCTGTATCTTATGAAGACATACAGGTCACTACAGGTCACTGGTGCGCTAGAGGTGTGTGTGGTAGAAATGCATTTTTTTTCCAGTGTGATGACCATGTCAGAAGAGATTAGCAATAGCTGTGTACCTTTAATCTTATATAATTAATAGATGCCCATACTATATAAGTGGACAACTTCTCAGCCAGACCTTCAGGTATGTTCTTTGTGATCTCATATTCAGTTGTCCTTAGTAAAAGGCTGCAGAGCAGCTGCACACCATGAGCTGAGCAGCCAAGAAGGGTATAAAACCCTACAATGCTACTCGAGCTCAGATGTCCCGTCTCCTGCAGATTCCAGATGGCAAGGAAATAAGTATTTTGGAGAGGGGGAGCAGCTGGGGAGGAGGGACCGGACTGCTCTGGTCTCATCACCCTGTATTCTTGGGGAGTACAGGCAGATGGGGGGGTTGCAAATGGAGAAAGAGGGACCAGATCTGAGGTAGTCTAAGCAAGGGGAAGAGAGAAGCAGGGGGGAGCAGTGCTGCCAACTGTACCAGTTGCATATTTATTTTGCTGGGAATAGCTTGTACTTGTGGGACTTGGTTAAATTCCAGGAGAATTGTTGGAGTAAGGGTACAAGACTCTTCGTAAGACATTACTAAGTCACTGGAGCCTTCAGGACCAAACAGTACTGAGCACTGTACTCTGAGATTTCATAAGCATTGTAGTACTTGTCCACATAAGAACTTGATCTGTTTGGGCTTCCTGAAGGCCAGAGCTCCTAGTGCATCCGCAGTCCCTTTCTGCCCTCTGAGACCTCTCTCCAGGCAGGCTTCAGGCAGCCTCATCCTGTGTCCCACGCCTTGAAATTCTCTTAAGCTTCAGGACCTGGTGCTTAGCTTTGACAGAAGAAAGGGGAGGTGATGATTCAGGGTGGCACTAGGAGGATTTTTTGGCTGCATTAGCCGGTGACTGGTGAACATGTAAAGAATATAGCCCAAGTGTGGGAGAACAGGAGCAGAGGAACATCTCGGGGGTCAATACAGGGTCCAGTATTGTTCGACTTATTCATCAGTGACCTGGATGAAGGGATAGAGTGCACCCTCAACAAGCTTGTTGATGATGCAAAACTGAGAGGAGTGGCTGATACACCAGAAGGCAGTGCTGCCATTCAGAGGGAACTTGACAGGCTGGAGAGCTGGGTGGAGAAGAACCTCATAAATGAAGTTCAACAAAGGCAAGTGCAGAGTCCTGCACCTAGGGAAAAATAACCCCATGCACCAGTACAAGCTCGGGGCTGAGCTGGAGAGCAGCTCTGCAGAGAAGGACCTGGGAGTGCTGGTGGATGATAAGTTGACCATGAGCCAGCAATGTGCCTTTGTGGTCAAGAAGATCAGCAGTATCCTGGGTTGCATTAGAGCACTGCCAGCAGATCAAGGGAGGTGATCCTGCCCCTCTACTCAGCCCTGGGGAGGCCTCATCTCGAGCACTGTGTCCAGTTCTGGGCTCCCCAGCACAAGAGAGACATGGAGGTACTGGAGAGAGTCCAGCGCAGGGCTACGAGGATGATGAGAGGGCTGGAGCACCTGCCCTGTGAGGAACGGCTGCAAGAGCTGGGCCTGTTTAGCCAGGAGAAGAGAAGACTGAGGGGGGATCTTACCAATGTGTAAAAGTATCTGAAGGGAGAGTGTCAAGAGGATGGGACCAGACATTTTGCAGTGGTGGCCAGTGACAGGCCGAGAGGCAGCGGGTACAAACTGAACCACAGGAAGTTCTACCTGAATGTAAGGAAGAACCTCTTTCCTGTGAGAGTGATGGAGCACTGGAACAGGTTGCCCAGAGAGGTTGTGGAGTTTCCTTCCTTTGTGATATTCAAAGCTGTCTGGGCAGGGTCCTGTGCAATGTGCTGTAGATGACCCTGCTTGAGCAGGGGGGTTGGTCTAGATGATGTCCAGAGGTCCCTTCCAACCTCAGTCATTCTGTGATTCTGTGCAGTTTTGCATGACCTGAACAGCATGTAGCAGTGAGGGCCATGTGGCTGATTGCCTGTGGGATATGAGCTTGCGTAGGAGGGAGCTGAGAAGGATTTGAGGAAGGAAGATTGATGAGTCACTATGGAGCAAAGCCTGGATGCCTCCAAAGAGCACCTTGAACATTTGTCAGGGCCTTTCCACTCCTGTAGAGGATTTCTGTACCTTCCTTGCTGCCTACTTCACTCCTTGAGCACAGTGTCGTCATTGCTGTTGGAAACATCATTTTATAAGCAGAAATACAGAAGGAAGCCTCTAATCTGCAAAGCCAATATGAAAGATGCTCGAGGACTCTCAGGAGCTGGAAACACAACTATTTTTAACCAAGCTTTTATAGAAATACTGGGTGAAGGGGACATTTGGAGATCTCTAATCCAGCCTCCCACTCAAAGTGGGATTGTAGCCAGGCTGTCAGCCCTGACTTTGTCTATCCAAGTCCTAAAAACCTGCAGGGATGGAGTGTCCAGCACCTCTTCTGGCCTCTGTTCCAGGGCTGCACTCCCTCATAGTCTAAACCTTTCCTATTGCCCAGCCTGGACCACCCAAGCCACAATTTGTGGCAGTTGCCTTTGTTATACTCTGGCACCAGGGAGAGGAGTTTGGATTTGTCTCTGTAACCACCCTTCAAATATCTGTAGCCAGCTATTAGGTCACCCATTAGCCTCTTCCAGACTAAACAAGCCCAGCTCCCTCAAGCTCTCCCCAGAGGCTGTATGCGTGTCTCAGACACATCTGCTTGGGAGAAACAGAATTTGCTGCCGTGACCCATTCACCACAGACTGATACTGATAGTTTTTAACACATCTGGACAGACTCCTCTCTCCACCTTTCTGACCTTTGTACTCCATCCTCATATATATATATATTGAGCACTCAGAGCTGCCCAGACATCCCCTGCCACAGCAGTGCAGCTGTCCGAACAGGACAAAAGCATCGTTCCAGACTCTGTAGCTACATCCCATTTTTTGAAGTGAGGTAGCAGGGCTTTTATCTGCAGAACTCCACCTAGCAACTATGTTGTGCCCCTCTCCAGCGTTCATACAGGTGTATGAAAAGCATAGATGAGACCAAAACAGGCAAACACACACAGCCCTCTGAAAAGTCCATTTGTTAGCTCTTCACTGAAACCCATAACCCACAGCATGTGTTAATGCCCAGGCACTGTTGCCCTCACGTGACACAGCGCCATGTGAAAACAGAGGTAAATGGAAGAAGGAAGATCTCCATCTGTCTTTCCCAGGACCTCTCTGCATATACTCACTGAGCCACCATGGATACCCTGCACAATCCCAGTTGATTGTCTTTGCCTCTGTAAAAGAGGAAGACTGTATTCTAAGCAGATGAGGCAGGACAAGGAAAGCAGGCAGTGGGCAGATCTATTTTGAGCTGTTTGTAGCCTATATAAGCAGCTCAGTGTGGTCTTTTAGGTTTCAAATGCCATCTATGTCCACTCCAGGGCACTCAGCAGCTCGTTCTCGATCTTCCACCGACAGGGCAGTGGCAAGAACGTCTACTGTTTGAAACCAGTGCCTTTTGACTCCTTGCAAATCCCAGCCCTCTCCTCCTTTCTACACACCTAAAAGGCCCATCTCTTCCAATCCTATGGGCATGTACCTGTGAACTGTAAGAAGCAATGCCCATCAGAACTTGCAAATCTGTATATACCTGCTGCCTTTTTTCCTACTCCAAGCCACAGATGCTGGATGTGTAAAGCCAGGCTACCTAGTAAAGCAAAGCTGCACTGCTACGTTGCAATGTTATCTTACTTCATCTCTCTGGAATTCAAAGAGCAATGCTTGTGTTCATAAAGCCACCCACCAACCCAGATAAAGATGGTAATTGCTCACAGTTGACTGCCTCTGGAGTATCTGGAACATGTTGAGGACACAGTTTCTAGAACTAAAAGGACAGATATACTACACAATAATTTTTGTAGCTTCCACTATTGCCTGGGCAGTGCCTCCTTTTCAGGGATAGATAGTGTGAACACGTAGAGTTATCCACCCCAACTTCAGCCCTCTACAAGCCACGGTAGGCTCACTGTCTGGCTTTCCCCTGTAGTCAGTGCAGACACACCTGCATGGGATGAGTCACCCCACTACGAGCATCCCCACAGTGACTCATCCTCGTCTCGGATGCTGACTGCTTTCTGCTAACTCTGGAGAAGCCCAGACAGCAGCTTTGAGCAGGCCTAGGTGCCTTCAGACCACTGAAGTCAGATAAAGCCTTGTCCTTGTCCCAGAGCCGTCAGCAATAGGCTAGGTATCCTGGTAGATCCAGCTCCACGTGGAAGAGAGCAGAGGGTGTTGGGGAGCACGTCTGCTCCTGTCACAGCCAGGAGCAGGGTTGCTCTGCTGGTCTCCAGCTGCAGGGAGAAACGCTGTGCCGCAGCAGGAAGTCTGTGTTACTGTCAGCACCAGCTCAGTGTGGTTAGCGGTGGGATGGAGGGCGAAGCAGTATTTTCAAGAGCCTCCAGGTGTGCGTAAGGCACTGTTACGGCTGTCCCGGTGCTCCTGAGAGCCGGAGCTTCAGAGCGTGCAGGGGGTGGCCCCGGGGCTGTGCCAGACACACAGCCCTCACACACCTGCCCTTCAGGGCTGGATGTGCGGGGGGAACCCTGCGGTGTGGGTCTGAGCCGCATAACACAACGGCGATGGGAAAATCCCTGTCTGATGGGCTGCATTTCCGTCAGTCTAAGACGTGCTGTCTCTGCCTCATGCACAGCAGCAGCTGAGGAGGGGGATGTCCCTCACTGACTTCTCTCTGGCCTGCTGAGTGCAGCCTTGTCTTTGCTGAAGCAACCAGGCAAGTTCTGCTGTTGCTGCTTTGGCTGGCTGTGCCCTTGGGCTTACAAAACCCAGCTGCTTTCACCCAGCACGAGCGGTGCTCCCGGGGCGAAGGCGAGCAGGCATTTTAGGCACAGCTGGCTCAGCTGTCCCTTCACTCAGCGTGACCTGGGGCAAACCCCAGCCAAAGGTGTTCCCCACCGCCTAGGCTATGAATAGGGACCTGGGGCTCCAGGAGACCTCAAGCATGTTACAGAATATTTGTCCGAGGATGCCCAGGGGAAGGGGATGGAGACATGACTCATGTTGTTCCTCTTTCTAGAAACCATCCTACATCCTAGTTTATTCATGTGTAGTTATACATAGATATCTCTGATTCAGGCAGTCTCCAGCCCTGATTCTACCTGCTGACGCATTTGTGGCTCAACAGCAACGGACCACAATTAATTCCCCATTTGTTCATATCCATCCTGGTGGTGACACTACTCGTATCATAAAATCCCCGGTATCACTTTTGGCTTTCTTTTTTGCTAGCATTTAGTACAACCTTAAAAGTGATGAGAACTGTGAACTACCCTCAATGCAAGAACTGAGTCACCAACAATGCCGAGAGCTCCCCAGAGGAAGGGCCAGCACACGTGCAAGGGGAGCAATGAAGTGTCCAGACATGGGTGGCTGCAGAAAAATCCTGCTATTAAAAAGGCTTCCTTTTTTTTTCTTGGCTTAGCAATGATAGAAAAAGAAAAGTTAATACTGCAACCTAGTGGAGAAAAACAACCATGCAGACTAGTGGCATAACTAATTCAAGCCTCTGGGAAGTGGAAGGTGATGTAATTTGTGTCTTTTAGCACAGTCTGGCAGGAACTGGATCACATCAAACTAGGGTGGTGTGTTTTATTTTTATGGGATCCTAAATCTGATAAAGACTAGAGTGTTTCTGTAATATATTCTCGTTTTTAAAAGGTGTTTGACTTAACCCTGGATGATGTTCCAGTTAAAGGACTGTAAAAATCAATGTGGCCTGCTTGAAAGGCCACCTAAGGCAGCACAAATGTAACTGCAAACGGGGTGCTAAAAAAATCTGGTTTTAGCAATGTCCCATTGGGATCAGATTTTTGCTCCCTGCTATTTAATATTGATCTGGAAGGAACGGAAATCCCAGCAGAGCCTGTTTGTGGGGCTAAATGGGAGAAAGAAATCATTGGAATGGTGCGTGTGGGTTGTTCGGTGCATAGAACTGCATGCATTTTTCAGTGCTGCAAAACTTACGTGGGAGTGTATTCTGGGACTAGCTCCAAAGCCAGAGCAAAGCCACCTAGGAGGTGGTAACTCCCCAAAACACACAGACTTTGGGACAGCCATCATCTGAAAGTGAGACCCAAGCACCACCGTAGCTGCATGGCTAATGGAATCCTTGGATGAGTGGGTTGAGGAGCACCAGCTGTGTGCGTGGTGCATTGCCGTGCTACAGGAGCACAGGCAGACTGCAGCAGATCTGGCATCTGCACTGCAAGAAGGATGCTGAAATATTGGAAGGATTTCAAAGGAGACCCCCATCAATGAGGAAAGGACAGAAAAACACTCCTCAGAGGGTAAACCTGACCTCAATGTGTTACCCAAGAGAGGAGAATCAATCATGGTCCCCCAGCACCTAGCGCAGGAACAGTAACTGGCTAATTGAGATATTTCAGCCCAGCAAAGATGTAAGAGCCCAATGATGGAAGACAAACTGTGGCAGATTTAGCCAAGAAGCAAGGAGCAAGCTGTGAGCTGTGACAACTCGGAGAGTCCCTGGTGCAAATCGCACTGGATTTTCCATCGTGGAAGTTTGTCGGCTCAGATGTGTTATTATTGAGACCTGCTTCAGCCAAAGCTCTTGGAGCAGGCATTAACACAGACAAATCCTGTGCTCCAAGTGATGTAGGACACCCAATTCCTCTCTGGCATCAGAAGCTCAATCTGCAGGAACTGCCTGAGTCCAGCGTGAGTTGTCTCCACCTGTGGCTTTTGCTGGCAAAAGATGAATAAGTGGTTCTCAGAGGTTAGGAAAGTAGGAGCCTGATGAAACCTCCTCCTGCTCCCTCTGCATGACCCTTCCTCTCTCTGCTCTGGCTCAGATGGCTCTAGTGATATGGTCACCTCACTCCAGCCTGTCTCACGCTGAGTCTAGGAGAGCTGCCTTCGCTGCAATACTGTGCAGCCGTCTGAGCCTTGTCCATGGTAGTGAGCTTCAGTCTCCTCACCTTCTCACTCAGCTTCCTCATCATGGCTCGCAGAGTGCCAGGTGGGGATGGCAAGGCAGGCCCAACTGCCCACCCCTGCTCATGGAAAGGCATGTGTGGGATGACCGCCCCAACAGCAAGGCTGCAGTGCCATGCCCTCTCGCGCTCACCCATGCAGAGTTTAATTATGCCACGCAAAATGCAATAGCGTTGAGAGAAGGGAACGAATGTCCCTGCCCTAGCCTGGCCCAGAGTACCTGGCTACCAGTTGAGTGCTGCCAGAAGAAGGGAGCAACAGATGTTTGAGTCCCTCCAGAGCCTCAGTCTTAGGTTTGTCTCTTGTCTGTGTTTTGTGGTGGGAGCCCTGGAGAGCATCACCCAGCAACTAAATCAGTCTACCGGGACAAGGGGAGGAGTCTGCACTAGTTTGCAAATCCAGGAAGGTTTGACATACAGGAGACCTCCCTGACATGGCTGGGAAACCTTCTTCCTGGGATCATGACCTTCAAACCAAGGCCATCTGCAGAACGGATATGCCCCTGGGATTAAATGGCAGCTGAGCAGGGAATTTACAGATCCACATTTCAACTCCAGGAGCTGCAGGTGGCAGCAAGCTACTTAAATCCCCTCTATCTCCCCATGACTCCATTCATGTCATCTGTTCGTCCACTCCTTTGGCTCTAGTGGGGAGCATTTTCTGAACACAATCCACCCTGGCATGCAGGAGTCTTTGTGGATACAGTGGCAGACCTGTTAAATCATGACTGCTGAATTTTCTCTCTTCCAAGCTTGAGATGAAAGCAGAGGACATGAGGGAAAGAATTAAAATGGAAAGGGAGGCTACTGAGTGCTAACCAGTTTGTAAACATGTGCAGACAGGCTTGAATCCGCTCTGCCACTGTGTGCTCAGCCGAGGATCAGGGAACTGGTGACAGCCCTTAAATACGGTGCCCAGGGTTCGCTGGTGCCTGGCCCCAAAGCCCTGCAGAGCTTTGCGTAATACCCCTGCGTGTGCTGGGGTGAGCTACAGTCCTCCCTCCAGGTCCGTGCCCTGCAAAATCTCCCCCACAGCGCCGCCGTTCTCCAGCTTGTGTTCAACATTGGCAGGGCAGTCTCAGCTCATTAAAAAACAGCTGAGCGTTGCACAGATGAGAAAGCGGAGAAGGAGGATGAAGAAGTACCACAAGGAATAGCAGTGGGAGGAATAGCAGGAGGAGGGGAGAGAGACAGCCCTCGGGGAAGCAGAGAGGAGCAAGCCAGCTCAAGGCAGCTGTGAGGAGCCCAACAGCTGGAAGCCAAAAATAAACCTCAACACTGAATCAATTTGCTTTGAGGAGTGGGTAAATCAGAGAAAGCAACAACAGAGGAGAGAGGACAGAGCAGCTGATGAACTGAATATGCGGGAAAATCCACAGAGCAATGAATCACCTCCCTGAAGAGACCCTTTTCCCGAAACAAGGCTGTGATGAAGCAGAAAATTAAACAGAGACAGAAACGATCAATTATGTAGCAAATGGAAGTTGTCTGCTGATGAATAAATATGTGAGGAAGTGGTCGATCAAAGGGGAGCTGAGGCAGTGAGCAGATCCAAGCAAGCAGATAAATCAGTGATGAGCAAGCCCTGATAGTTGGAGCTGGCCACGGGAGATTCTGGAAGCAATGATTCACAGATGTTTCCTTAACCAAAGGTGCTGCCTTGGTGGGTGCAGGAAGATGTGGAGATGCTCCCTTCAAATCCAGGTGCCCGTCCTCTGGTTTGCAGAGAGAGGAGCTGGGAGGAAATGCACGAGTGATGGGAAAAGAGGGAGTTTCAGGCAAGAAAAGGTGGGCTGCAAATACTGAGCTGCCCAGGGCAGAGGAGCTTCTGTGAGGCAATGCCATGCAAGCGGCAGTGGGTCCCAGGGACCAGGATACAAAGCCACATAAGCTCCAGAGAGAACCATTTAATGGAGAATGGAGTAAGATGTGCTTGGAGCATCGCAGGGCCAGTGGATGTTTGGATCATGGCCAGTATTTTCATGAGAAACTGTGTAGGAGGAATAAACTTAAATGGAAAGTATATGCAAAATGATTTGGGGAGCAATCTAAATATCAGGAATATGAATATGTAGTGGTGAGAAGAGCCTAGGAGTGGTGGGGAGAACCTAGAAACAAGGAATGGAGAGAGAGATTTTCTTAGGAAAATAGTTATTGGAAAAAAAATCTTTGGGGAAAAATGATCTACAGAGAGAGAATGCAAACGCTGTGTCTTGCAGAAAGCATGGTGGGGAGTTGTTTGTTGCTGTGGATGTGGCTGCTCTTGGCAAGCTTAGGAGAGACCCTGTCTAGAAAAGCCAAAAGAGTGGTGGCCCATGTTTTGAAAGTGAGGTTTGGGGTGTTTTACCAAAAGAAAGAAGAATTTGGGAAATTCCTTCCTTCCAGCTGAGTGCTCCAACCACTAGGCTGGAGTCCAGCTCCCACCTTGCTTCATCCTAGACCTGTCTCCTTCTCAGAGCTGTGCCATGATACAGCTCTGGGAAGAACATGTAAAGACTATGGACACTGGAGCAGGTTGCCGAGAGAGGTTGCGGAGTCTCCTTCTCTAGAGCTATTCAAAACCTCTGGATGTGATCCTGTCCAATGTGCCCTAGGTGACCCTGCTTGCACAGTGGGATTGGACTAGATGATCTCGAGAGGTCCCTTCCAACCTCAACCATTCTGTGATTCTGTGACATCTGATTCGATAAATGATCGAAGGGCTTTATAGAGGGCCTAGAAGCTCCTAGTAAGCTCCAGTGTAGGAAGGAGCCATATCTCTCACTCACTATCCCCTTTGCAGCTCCACTTTCAGAGTCAAGATTTCCTGTCTTGCCTTCATGGATGGACATGGACATCCTAACATGGCACTGGGGGAGGGCCAGCCCTGTAAGCAGGCACTTGTAGAAGACATGGGGAGAGAAACAAAGATTATTCGTGAGGACTCAAGATCCTTCACTTTGGGCTCTGCACAGCTCAGGAGACGTCCTCTTCCTAGCTCCAGGCTGCAGGACATAGCTGAAGGATCTGGGATGGAGGAATCTTGGGCCTCTGTCTACCTTCACTGGGACGTGGAGTGGAGTGGTGACAGAGGGGCTGATTGTGGTCCTTGGAGTATACATGTTATCAGGTCCTAGAAGGAGTATAGACCCACAGGTGTTGCTGCTTAGGGAGGGAGACTTTTACCTTTTGTCGACATCACACAAAATGCTGCTCAGTCTCATCTCCATGGTCCCTACTTCTCGATCATGTGCCCGTCTTGTCTCTATCAGACCACAAGGCTGCCCAGCCACAATCTCACTGGTGTTTGCCAGGCTCTGTGAAATACTTGCCTCTGTGCTCTTACACATGCCAACCCTAAATATTCATTTGGCAAGATGAAGATGCAACATTCTCTTCTCCAGTGCTTCTTGCTGAGGGATGCTAATGTGCGGACACCCTGATATGCTGTTGCCTATCTTGCAGAGCAAAGACTTATTTACCCCAACTTGGGGAAGAATTTGCATGGAGCAAGAATTGGGGGGTGCTGTTGGCTAGCCTGCAGGGTCCCCAGGGCAGTGGGGACGGAGATGCTTCCAACTCACATCCCTGAGGCATGCAATGAGAGCTTCAACCCAAGGGGCCGTGTCTCCATGGGCCACATTCATTGCCGGTTGAAGAGCTGTCTTTTCTACAAAGAGAGAAGATGTGCCTGCAACACTCACCTCTGCTGACGTGAGGTCATGTTGTCACTAGAGGGAAGCAGATCCATTTGCACAGAGCTGGTCCTGCACTACTGGCGGTAGGAATGCTCTGGGGGAGGTGATGATGGAGAAGAGTGGGTCAAAGCACCTACCTAAGGCACCTTTGTGTCCTGCAAAAAGGTGACACCTCCCTCTCCCTGGGTTGGGCAGGTCTCCAGTGCAATGGCAGTAGAAGAAAGCTAGTGGGTAGGAGATGAGCTAAAATGATGCTGGGCCAAACTGCTCCATTATTGCTCCTCAGGGGATGCACTGGTCCCATGTCCCCTCTCTGCAGTGCCTGTTGCTGGTGGTGAGCTGGCATTTGCACTGGGATTGAAGTTGCATTCAGGGACACCCCTTCATGGAACAGCTTGAGCAACAGAGTTGGCTAGGGACTTCAGGACCAAACACTCTGCCGACGAGGTGCCTGGCATATTCAGGATGGTGTATTCATCAGCCAGAGCATTGCTGGCATTGCTCTGCTGTGGCCCTGTTTGGACCATAGCCCTCTTGGGATGGGTTGACCCATCTCCTATAGTTAAGCCTCCAGGAGCCATACAGGGATACAGGACTGGCCATCGGTAGGAGGACATCCAGGATGCTCTGGAAACCCACTGCCCAAGTTGCTCTTAGTACTGGAGTTTTTCTTCTCTATGAGGATTAACGACCAGAAAATTCATTTCGCCCCTTTCAGTCCTGGGGATGTGGTGGATTCACCTCCTCTCCCTTTGTACTGGGCTTGTCTCAGTGTTGCCATGGTCCTTTCTTGAGCAGACTAGGGAAGGAGGAAGAGGAAAAGGAACTATTGAAAAAGAGTGTTTTTATACAAAAAATTTTTTTTGGCATGGATGAATAAGGAAGCTCAGCAGGGGCCAGATGGAGATCTCAAATGGCAGATGGGAAGAGTCGTGTCCTCAGGCCTCTGAAGACAGGGAAGCCCCAGGAGCCATGTGATAGAGTTCTGTGGGATTATAAAAGGGAATGCACAAGTCTTTCTTGAGAATATCTTAGGGAAATAAACTAGGATTTCTTGTGAGTTCTTCCAAAGAGAAAGAAAATTATCTCAGTTCAGGGTAGGTGGTACACTCAAATCATAAGGAATTGTGAAGAACTGCAGTTTCACATGTGAAAAATCACACATTGCTGCAAGAAGAAGAATGGGGTCAAAACTCATCTCAAAGAAGGCTTTGGGTGTCAGTTATCTGAGGCCTTCATAGTTACTGCCCTTGGAGAATTAAACCTACTCGGTAAATTGATGATCTTTCAGCCCATCCACATCTCTGGGGAAGGCTCATCCTGAGTATTTTTCAGCCTCAGATCAGGATAATTTCTCCGCGTCTTTTAAAACAAATGAATCCTGTGAGTTTTTCCAATTGCCTTTATTGCTTCAGAGACATTTTTGACACAAAGTCAACCTATTCACCAGCAGCTGCCAGAAGTTTAGTTCAAAAACAAATCTTGCCACAGCAGCTCTGCCCAAGTCAGTACAAGCCCCAGTCACTGTAATTCTCTTGCAGCAGGTCATATAGCTGTGAAATGCCAGGGCTTGCTGCTTCGGCCAGCTGCAAGACTGTAGCTGTCTGCCAGCCTAACAGAATAGAGGTGAATTTGCTTTGTTTTTCTCAGTCCTGTCACTCTTTCTGAGAAATTTCATGGCATTATATTAGCTGGACCATGCCAGAGGGTCTCAATCACAAGAAATCACAATGATCCCTTTCCAGGAAACAAACTGGAATGCAGTCTTGGAACAGAATGATGCACATGGCAGCTCTAGGGTGGCAGGATGTCAGCTGAAGACAGAAGATGACATTCAGTATCAGCTTAAATAATCAGAAACGGAGTTTTTCTTCCTCTGGCCTAGCACAAAGTACAACAGCTTTTGCCCAGGACTGCGTAAACCTTGGGGCAGGCGCAGCAGCCAGTCCTGACACCGTAGGCCTGGCAGGAGCTGTGAGCCTGGAAAGCATCTGAGGACGTCTCATTGGGGAACCATAGGCAAGACCCATATGCTGTGCTCTTATTGTTGGCTTAAATATTACACCAACAGAAACCTTATTTCTGTCACGCCTTTAAACAAATCATTGTGGTTTGGGGTTTTATACCTGCAGATCTTCAGCTTGCTAATCAGAGCTGCACTGTCTGTGTTCATTCAACTGGTTATTAAGTGTAAAGAAGGAAGCTGAGCCATGCAGCATGGGGGCTGAGAGCTCAGTACTTACTTGTTTGAAGCTGTTCGGACTCAAAACAGTGATGACACAGGGGGAAGAGCTGAAAGAGAGCTCAGGTACTTCTAGCCCATGTCCTGAATTTGAATCAGAGATACCTGAACTGGTCCACGCTGGTGGCACTTTCAAATGTGTGGCCACAGCAAAGAAATTCGGGAGAGCAGCAGAGCTATGAGGTTGAAGGGGTAGGACTATCACCAGCAAAGACAAGAGCAGCAGGATGATGACAGGTTTGTGATACATCAAACATTGTTACAATGAGAAAACAGAGTTGTTTATATGGATCAATTATGAATTCTGCTGTTAAATGTCATTTTGGAAACAGAAGAAAAATAATTAGCTGTTGCTTAGCTCAACAGCTAAACACTATTGACAGCAGTAATAATTTGAGTGGAGAAGGGGGACAATTAGGCAAGAAAACTACCCGAGATGACAGAGAAAAAAAATTGAAAACATGAGAGCAAAAATGTAGCATCATATTTTGTTTCTGAGAAGTGGAGGTCCCTATAATTTTGGAGAGTATTATTGTCTTCTAGAGAAGCAGCAGGCCAGGTAAAAGCATGAAAAATGATATGATATTGAGATAGGTCCAATGGGGGCTGTAAAGCTAAGAACAAGAAGTACTAATGAATGTCTTGTTATTTTTAAAAGGAACTTTCTTTTCTCCCCATTAGTGAGAACTTCCTGCAGCAAAAACAAGTGCAGCTGCTATTTTTTCAGAAAGAGGCGTCTGAACCCTTTTACTCTTTGAGAACCAACAGATCAAAAACAGGTTCTGAGGACTCCCATACCAACACATTGCAAAAGCTGCATTGCCGTGTCTGGCAGACCAGAGTAACCGGCAAAATCACAGCTTTGAAGTCTCAGTCCTGAGAGAGCAGGCAGTACTGCTTTTGGAAAGACCTGTGCTCTGTTGATTGACATCAGTGAAGATTTAAGGGCACAGGCATCAACAGGAGAATGACCTCGCTTTCTGCTCCAATGTATGGCCTGTTTCATCTGCCCTGATACAAAAAAGGTTGATGGCAGATGACAAGAGGGACAAGGACTTGCTGAATGGGTGGCTTCATGCCTCACAAAATTCAGGAAAGGCCATATGGGTATGATTCAGCTACCTAAAATACAGATTTCTAGTGACATTTTGGATGCCCGTGGTCTTCATCTGCCAGTTGAGAAGGGCATGAGCCTTATTAGGACCTGTGTTGCATCTGCTGGGCTTGTGTGGACATCTCAGGTTCTGAGGCACCTCACATATTACTCTGGACACCTGCATGTAGCCAATTGGCTTAGGCCCCTGCATTTTGCCAGCTGAATCACATCCAGTAACTGGATCTTCCTTAGCAGTGGTGGGAACCAGACATCTCACCTAGACAGCTTACATGGAGACAGCTACATATGGGCACCTAAATTTAGGGGTCCTAATCCCCAGACTGAATCCTTCCCTTGATGCCTTTATTCAACAGAATAAAGAAAACGAATTTCTTTCCAACAGCCAACCATCTTTTTGCTGCACATCCATCTCACTTTCTCCACTCCAGACTTTCTCTGTTCCTGTTCTCTTTTCTCCTTGAAATCCTTGTACAATGTGGATGATGGTGACGGCAATGTTTGTAGAAGCCAAATAATAAAACATAACCATGCTCCCGGTTCTCATGGTAGCTCAGTAACTGTGATCCTTCCTCAGGGAGCTCTCACAGACAAGAGTCCTTTCCACTGGGGATGCTGCCATGTATCTGCTCTATGGGGCAGGTAGGAAGAACGGCAGGAGCATTAGTCTTTCTGGTACTATAACACGGCACTTAGATACCCCATATAAAGTCTGTGGATTTTGATTAGATGAAGGAAAGTCTGTTCTGAGATTCACCTTTGTACAACAAGTGGAAAAACCCCAAACTGACCAAACAAACCAACTCCCTCGAAAGGAGATGTTTCTGCTGCCTATGGCACCTCGAATGGTTAAATGACAAATGTTTGAGACACATTCTGCTGAAGGAAAGAACACCCTCAAACTCCAATCAGACATGGCCAGAAGAATCATGAACAGAAGCCATCTCCTCTTCAACTGCTTTAGTCCTGCCCATGCCCACTCCAAGCATCTTTCTCCTATTTCAGTGGAGCAAGTGGTTCAACTGCTACATGGGGAGAGATCAGAATAACGAGTGTAGGCCCAGATATTTTCTAAGTGCCTGGAAACTTTCACCTGCAAAAAGGCAGAGGCTACAAGCAGGAAGGAAGGTGAGGAAGATGAGTTGAGGCAGTCGGGCAGGTTGAGAAACAAATGAGCCTTAAACAGTAAGTATTAAACCAAGGGCTAGAAAGAGCTAATCAGTGCTTATAAACATAATTCTTACCAGATCTGCAAGTGCCGTGCCGTGGAAATGAACGTCATATTAAAACCATGACAACAGATGCCTCTTGCACCTCAAATGGCTTCATGTCGCTCTAGCCGGAGCTCTCAATAAAGCTTAACACCACCTGCAATTGATCCTAAAAGCCAGGTGCACCAGCTCACTCCCTGCACGCTGGCCATGCCAACTGTCACCTGTGCCTTCCAGGATTATGGACCTTGGCTTGGGCCAGCAGCACTGAGATGAACAAGCCTTATCAGTTGGCTTGGATTTAGTCTAGGGGCAGAGTACAGTATTTGATGTTAGCATGCTCTTTGCACGTGCTAGCTGTGCCCTGGAGCTCTTGTCCGTTTTTACCTTGCCTCTGGAGCTATTCCCCCTCGGCATTATCCTGGGAATGATGAACCGTCTGAATACAAGCAGGTTAATTCACTGTCCTCTTCAGTTCCCACTTTAAAACACACTCGTCTGCTACAATCTTTCACCTTGTTTGACTGACATTTTCTTTTTATCCCTAACTGGATTTCTGGGCTCCTGTTAGCAGAACTACACGTCCTGCCTTCACATGTTCAATTTTCCTGCTTTGTTTAGCTGCTAGGACCCCGATTCAGCAGCAGCTCTGAATTAAAGTGTGTACGTAGTTTAATGAAAGCAATGAAATGTAAATGAGGTTCTTTTCCACAGACAGCTGTAATAGCTGACTAGAAATGATTTTTTTTCTCTCTGCTCTTTGTCAGGATGCCTGGGTCTTGTTCCTATTCTCATTTCCTGCTCTTCAGGGCTGGGTAAACAGCAGGAGGATCTTGCAAGGATGAGAGATGATCTGAAGAGAAAGTGGATTATACCACTCAGCTGGGGTTATGCTGACTGACCTAGTCCTAGCCGTCTCCACTTGGACATCAAGGGTGGTTGGACATTGTGTTTTACAGGGGGACAAAACGAAGGAAAATTGGCTCTACAGGCCATTTTTCAATTGAACAGCTGTAATTGCTACTCTTAGACGAACAGTGCTTGTTTGTGCTGCTAACTGCAGTTAAAATCCTCCAGATAAAAACATGTATCATATAGCCTCATAGAAACCTCCACAGACCCTTTCCCACAGATAAACTGCATCCCTGAATGAGTGGTCATAGACAACCTGTCCTGACCTCAGCACCCTCAAGTGCTGCTTGGTACTTCTTGTGGTTGCCACAGGGACCAGAGCGATGAGCATGCCGCAGCCTGCCTGGGACAGAAATCAAGAGCAGACTTCTGACCAACCCTTTTTGCTCTGCCACATCCTAATTAGAAGAAATAGAGAGTGCTTTGGGCCAGAAAGGCCAGAGGAGAAATCTCTCTTTTGGGTTTCTCAGTGGACCTAGCAGTTCAGTTGCTGAAGATGTTACCAGAGAACCAGAAAAAGATTCCTGAGAACGATGAAAAACAGTGCTCGTCATGCTGGGTGTGTTGCAGGTAAACCCATGCTCTTCAGCTCATTTCCCAGCCCCAGAGAGAGCTCCTGATTTACTCCCCCCAGATCTCCCCACAGTGCCTACAAGACTTCATTCATCTCACCTGCCAATAAAATTGGGTGCTGCTGTTTTCTCCCAGTGATGGCATCCCATTAAATGGCCAGAATTGCAACTGTAATTCCTCCAGAGGCAGATGAGGGATTTTGGAACAGCTGGCAAAGCACCCTCCTGCCCTTGTCCCATGCCAGGCAGGGTGCTGCCTGGTAGGGAGCTGCAGGGCATGATGCCCAGGGGCTACTCGCTCTGTGCCAACGATGCCAGTGCTGGGCAAATCAAAACAATCTACCAGGGCACCAAATTGCTTTCATCTCCTGACTACACAGGAATGTCTGTTTAAAAGAAGAATTTGCTGTTCTGTCATGCTTAGTGATGAGAAATGGCTATGTGACCTGAGAAATGGCTATGTGACCTGAGAAATTGTTGTGACCTTCTTCACTTCTTCTTTTCACTTTCTCATCATGTTTCTGTTGGTGACCTCATACGTTTCCAGTCAGCAAATTTCCTGTGTGCAACTAAAACTCCTCCTAGCTTAGAAAACATAAGACAAACATTCCTTCTGTTTGTCATCCGTAGTAGATATTTGCTCTCTTGGGAATAGTGTTGGCCACTGAGTATCAACACCACTTCAGGCATTCAGAGTCTGAGTCCTTCTGAGGCAATGCTGAAAGGATAGCATGTTTGACAGTTATTGCCTATCAAATGTCATCTTCTTGCCATGTGCATGCTAACTGAGCCAGCTAAGAAAGCCCAAGTATCCCAGACCTCCTGTCTTTACAGAGCAGTGCACCCAGAACTGAGTGTTTACAATGTGTTGAAAAGTTTCTGTCTCCATAGAGCAGTATGTAGGATGTTAGTCACCTCTTGGTGTTGTACACAGAAACATGTGCCCCTTTTCACGGTGCACAATGCGTTAGAAAACTCCTCTGGATACAGAGCTGTGAAGGGGTGTGATGTGAGGATGTCAGTCACTCACCGATGTCTCTGTTATGTCAATACAATAGCTGGAGGTGATCTGCATGCGCTGCTGCGTTATAGTCTACTTTATCTACGACTAGGGTAAGAGAGATTTAGAGGCTGTAATTTAAAACCCCTTCTCCTCCCGTGATGGATTCTATTTGTGAGCTGTGAGCTCCTGCCCTGAAATGGCACCTCAGGCTGATGGTCATTGAGGATAATTTCTAGCCACCTCTGTACAAAATGAACAGCTCTAAGGCCATGAACTGCTTGGAGTCTCAAGAAAGGAGCTGTTTTCCACAGGCTCCAGCACTCATGGTCACCTGGTGCCTCGTAAACAGCCCCTCAAGCAGCACATGAGATCATGTGTGTGCCACTGTGGCACTGGGCAGCCCAGGAGCTGTTCTCCATGTGCCAGTTCTCCTACTTCTCCTGGCAGAGGGAAGCATTCGGGAGCCACCTCTCTTCCCATTCATCTCCGGTGACCCTGCCCTGCGTTACTGGTCGTCAGAGATGACAGCCAATCTCTGTCCTCCTTTGACCCCATCAAGGTGTGGGACATACAGAGAGGACCAGCCTCCCGTCAGTAAGACATGAATGGACAGTGTCTCTCTCCTGGATGAAGGTGGGAAATGTGGCCCTTCTTCCCCTTTATGGCCTGCAGGGGTCAGAAAAAATCTGAACCACTCTTTTCCATCCATCCACCACAGATGGGGGCAAACCAGCAGCTCAAATCCCCACGCCTGGGACAGAGCTTGGTAACTCCTTCCACAAGCTGGGAAACTTCCTGGGCACAAGATAACTCTGTCCTTCTCGCCAGTAAGATGACTTACAGCCTTTGCCTGACAAGTCAATTGTAACCATATGGCTCCCCCACCCCCAGGTGAGAAACCACTTGACACAGGCACAGTAGTTTCCCTTTCACACCCTCCAGCTCCTGCAGAGCTTTGTGGGCTTCCTCCCTCCTTCTCCTCCATGGGACTTTGGTCTTTAAGCCTCTGCATCTTCCAAACCTTACCTCCCTCATGGATGTGCTCAACCTTGCCCCAGGGAGCTTTATGCACCAAGAGGTCTGGAGGTGTCCACCAGCACTGCAATCCAGAACATACCATTTCTTGCAGCCCCTCTGGTTTTAAATGGTAAGTGTTAGTATGAATATGTGAGTCAGGACATGCTCAGAAGCTACCCAGTGTGCCCTGCAGTGCTATGTTGCCTTTTACTCAAGCGAGTCATGGATAATTCAGGTAATATATAGGGTTTACTGCTATCCTGCCTTGATGCCCAAGCTGTGAGCTTGCCCTCATTTCATTCTACTCCTTCACCACTGCCATTGCCAATGGTTACCAAGTGAAGGGGGGGGAAACTAAGTGTTGGCTCGTGCATATCTAATGGACAATACAGCATCTTCAGGACCCTACTTTTGCTCTGCCATCCACCCTGTCTCCTTCTCCCAGACACTCTTCCTGCAGGACTTCTCTGTGTTTTTTTGAACCATCTATGTTGCTGCTTTCTTTCTCCAAAATGCTGACAAAGTACCACCACTTCCCCATCTTCTTCCTCACAATTTGTGCCAAAATCACAACCATCTTTCCCATACTTGCCCTCTTTGAACTCTTGACCTTTGTATTTCTTGTTGCCTCTTTTCATTTAAATGCATTTAAATTGAAGCAAGAACCTAGGAAGGAGTCTCAATGTAGAAAAGATTGATGTGCAGTCAAACTTGTCTTGATGTTCTGGATCTGGGCTCACTCCAAGGAAGGTGGAGCCCAAATCTATTTATACTGGCCCACCACATAAAGCAGCAGCCACGGTCTACTTGTCTCGTTGACCTTCCACCTCTGAAAGTGCTAATGTTAGGACTCAAAGGAGAACAATGTGAGAATAAAGTCTGCTGATCTTTCAAGATAGCTGTTTCAGATTCAGAGATTGTACAGAAACTTGGTCTCACCTGAAGTATTGTTTTGCTCCTGCCAGCTCTGAGCTGGAAAGGAATCATTTCTAGCAGAGAAACCAGATGTGGAGGGATGATTTTTTTTTTCCTTACCAAAAATGTATGACTGAGACCTTTGCTGCTTCCAGCTACAGTTGAATCTTTTTAGATGGTCTTGTCAAATATGGATGATGCCTACACTGGAAATTTGAAAGAAGCACTTTAATAGGAGGCAGTTGCCTGTGAGTGGGAGCTTCCTGCTCACTCACCATGACCTATGTCCACTTGTATTCAAAGAAAAGAGAGGGGAAAGTGGCACCAAGCACTGGTGTCTCTGGTAAATCCGGAAAGGTACAAGACTGGGTAAAATGAAAGAAGAAAGGAAAACTACCCAGAACCATCCTTTGTTTTTGAAGGTTCCCCACAGGGCTCAGGGACAGTGAAAAATGTCTTTATCATAGCTGCTAGAAGAGATGCAACTGAGCTAAAGGACTTCAGGAAGACTTGTCTTCATTTCCCTCAGTTAAAGACCAGATCTACAGGGACATGACAGCAGCCACAAAAACATGCAGCTGAAAAAAACCTGTCAGGGATTAACTACTCCTTTTTTAACATTCTGGAAAGCAGAATGTTAAGTCAGAAGCATGCCAGATATTGTCAAATCAGGCAGTTGTAGAGCCCTTCACATCTTCAGGGCACAGTTCCAATAGGCACGAATTATCAGGTTAACTGAGCAAGATTCAGTTTTACAGCTTTATAGGGGAAAACATGTCCAAACAGCTGAGTCATTTAATCTCAGGCATACAGTAAATCAATAGCAAGCTCAAGTACAGTCATAAGATGAGACACAGAGGCACTGGGCTGATTTCAAAGATCATCTCATCTGCCTCTGAACCAAAAAATAGAAGCAATTATGTTTGCAGTTTACCTGAAAAGTGTCCCATGATGGAGAGCCCCACTACCTTCTCAGACAATCTATCCTAGTACCAGTTAGACACCATCCAAAAGTCTAACCCAAACTGCACTGAGTCTTCCCCTATTTAATCCATGATTGTCTCACCCAGAATGGACAAGGACAGCAAATCTTTACCTTCCATTTTGCAGAAGCTGTGTGTATACCTGAAGGCTGCTACCCCAGCAATCTTTTTTAAAAATTGCGGGTTTTTTTCAGTTGTGCATCATAAGTTTTATTTTCCAGAACTGAGATTTCTCTCCTCAAGCTCCATCACTGTTGACACACACTTTATAGATGTAAGGTGCCCAAAACTTGACCTGCCACACTATCCATGGCCTTAGTGGTGATAAGGATGGCAATTAAATCTTTGAGGAAGCTAACACCAAAACATCATGCCATGAAGCCATCACGTACAGCACAATGGTGGACTATAGGATTCACCAGCATCTCAGCTAGCGTCACATTGCCATCTGATGCCAACAGCTTAGACGCCGAAACTTTCATAGTAGTTACGATATCTACAGTACTGGGCTTGTGCTCTGCTCTCTACCAACTCCCCAGGCTGGGCTGGCCCTGTGGTGCCCCTCTCTCTAACTAATCTATTCTTTTTCTCAGATATTTTTTGACTCTCTATACCAGGTGAGTTGGGAGCAGCCCATGTCCCCTTCTCTTCCGTTGCAGAGGGATGAAACCACACTGCTCTGGGTATGGGGTGTGAGTAAACGCAGGACAAAGTGGAACAATTACTTAATATATCTTGAAGGCTCTACTATCATGCATGTACTAGTAGGGCAATTTGTCTTTTTTACAGCTGAACTACATTGTTTACCCATGCAAAGTGTGTAATCCAGCATCATTCCTAGATCCTGCCCTGAAGGAACACAACCAAACAATTTGTTTTTATTCTGTGAGTGCACCAGGAATAATTCCTGTATCACTGCAGAACTTTCCACTTATCCTTATTAATGAATTTCATTTCTTTTTTTTTCAGAGCATTTTTCTAGTTTATTTTGATCACTTGAATACTAGCCTGACTCTCTACATCCCTGTACTCAAGCTTGGAGCAACCTGTGAATTAAATAGGGTTATTGCCTCTTCCATCACCTGCATAACAGAATCATAGAATCAGTAAGGTTGGAAGGGACCTCCGGAGATCATCTAGTCCAACCTCCCTGCTCAGCAGGGTCAGCTAGAGCATGGTAGACAGGGTTGCATCCAGGTGGACCTTGAAGATCTCCAGAGAAGCAGACTCCGCAACCTCTCTGGGCAGCCTGGTCCAGTGCTCCATCACTCTCACAGGGAAGAAATTCCCCCTCACGTTCAGGTGGAATTTCCTGTGCTTCAATTTCTGCCCATTGCCTCTTGTCCTGTCACACGGGACAACTGAAAAGAGTTTGTCCCCGTCCCCTTGACACCCTCCCTTCAGGTGCTTGTACACATTGATAAGATCCCCCCTCAGTCTTCTCTTCCCCAGGCTGAAGAGGCCCAGCTCTCACAGCCGTTCCTCATAGGGCAGGTGCTCCAGCCCTCTCATCATCCTCACAGCCCTATGCTGGACTTTCTCCAGTAGCTCCATGTCTCTCTTTTCCTGGGGAGCCCAGAACTGGACACAGTGCTCGAGATGAGGCCTCCCCAGGGCTGAGTAGAGGGCAGGATCACTTCCCTCAACCTGCTGGCAACACTCTTCCCAATGCACCCCAGGAGACCATTGGCCTTCCTGGCCACAAGGGCCCATTGCTGGCCCATGGTCAACTTGTCATCCACCACCACTCCCAGGTCCTTCTCTGCAGAGCTGCTCTCCACAGGGTCAACCCCCAGCTTGTACTGGTGCCTAGGGTTGTTTTTCCCTAGGTGCAGGACTCTGCACTTGCCCTTGTTGAATCTCATGAGGTTCCTCTCCACTCAACTCTCCAACCTGGTCCAGGTCTCTCTGAACGGCAGCACAGCTCTCAGGTGTGTTAGCCCCTCCTCCCAGCTTGGGATCATTGGCAAACTTGCTGAGGAGGCACTCTGTCCCCTCATCTAGGTCCTTGATGAAGAAGTCAAACAGGATGGGACCCAGTACTGAGCCCTGGGGGATGCCACTAGCCACAGGCCTCCAACTGGACTCCACGCCACCGATGACGACCCTCTGAGCTCTGCCTTTCAGCCAGTTCTCAGTCCACCTCACTGTCCACTCATCTAACCCACACTTGCTGAGCTTCTCTAGAAGGATGTTATGGGAGACAGTGTCAAAAGCCTTGCTGAGGTCAAGGTACACAACATCCACTGCTCTCCCCTCATCTACTCAGCCAGTCACTCCATCCTAGAAGGCTCTCAGATTGGTTACGCAGGATTTCCCCTTGGTGAATCCATGCTGGCTACTCCTGATCACCTTCTTTTCCTCCATATGTCTGGAGATGACATCCAGAAGGAGCTGTTCCATCACCTTTCCAGGGATGGAGGTGAGGCTGACGGGCCTAGAGTTGCCTGGGTCCTCCTTCTTGCCCCTCTTGAAGACTGGAGTGCCACTGGCTTTCTTCCAGTTCTCAGTTACCTCTCCAATTCTCCAGGACCTTTCAAAGATGATGGAGAGTGGCCTGGCAACAACATCCACCAGCTCCCTCAGTACCCGTGGGGGCATCCCATCTGGGCCCATGGATTTGTGGATGTCTAGCCTGCCCAGAAGGTCTCTAATCCTTTCCTCCTCAACCAAAGGAAAGTCTTCCCTTCTCCAGACTTTCTCCCTCACGTCCAGGCTACAGGATTCCTGAGGGCTGCCCTTAGCAGTGAAGACTGAAGCCAAGAAGGCATTCAGTAATTCTGCCTTTTCTGTATCCGTTGTCACTAGGGCCCCCGCCCCATTCAGTAGCGGGACCACACTTTCCCTAGTCCTGCTCTTGCTGCTGATGTAGTTGAAGAAGCCCTTCCTGTTGTCCTTGACATCCCTTGCCAGACTCAATTCCAACTGGGCCTTAGCCTTCCTCGCAGCATCTCTACGTACTCTGACTGCACTCCTATAATTCTCAGAAGTAGCCTGTCCCCTCTTCCACATTCTGTGTACTTTCTTCTTCTATCTGAATTTGGCCAGGAGCTCCTTGCTCACCCAGGCAGGTCTCCTGCCCCTTTTGCTGCACTTCTTGCTTATAGTGATGTATCACTCTTGAGCTTGAAGGAAGTGATGTTTGAACACTCCTGGACCCCCTTCCTTCTAGGGCCTTAACCCATGAGACTCCGCCAATTAGGTCTCTGAAGAGCCTGAAGTCTGCTCTCCTGAAGTCCAGGGTTGTAATCCGGCTTGTTGCCTTAGTTCTTTCCTGCTGGATCCTGAACTCCACCATCTCATGGTCACTGCAGCCAAGGCTGCCCCCAACCTTCACATCTCTAACCAGTCCCTCTCTGTTGGTAAGGACAATGTCCAGCAGGACATCCTTCCTCGTAGGCTCCTCCACCATTTGTGACAAGAAGTTATCACCAGTGCATTGCAGGAGCCTCCTGGACTGCTTGTGCCTTGCTGTGTTGTCCCTCCAGCAGATGTCAGGGTGGTTGAAGTCCTCCCAGAGAACCAGTGCCTGTGATCGTGAGGCTACCTCCAGCTGTCTATAGAAGGCCTCATCAACTGAGGTACAGTGGAGACACTGAACAGGGCCTTGGTCAGACTTAGTGGAAGCCCATCCCCATGCTTTTCCCTTCTGGTGTGGAGCTGTTGAAGACAACTCTCTGGGAATACTTTCTAGCAGTTCCTGCAGTAGCCCAAAGCAGTTCGATCAAGCTCCTGTTTTCTCAAACAGTGTTGAATTAGATAGGATCCAAAGTCCTTCTGAAGAGAAGGGATATGAAATTTCCTGCTTCTCCCTCACCCTCAGAAGGAAAACATATTGGTTTGAGAAAACCTTGTCTTCACAAGTCTCTGTCTCCTCTTACCTTCCAAATGCTTGCAGAGAATTGATCTGATCGGATATTCCAATGTTAAATGAAATTCATCCTACTGGTCTATAATTTCTAGTACTCTTCTTTCTCTCTCCCTCCTCAAAGACATGACTTTTTCCCTTTCCAAATCTAAGAACATCTTCCTATCTGCTCAAATTCTCAAGCAGCAGTGAAAGTTTCTCCTGGTCACCTGCTGACAGTTAGAGTATGTGTGATGTGATTTGCCATTGCTTCAAATCCATTTTGCTGTTTACTTTGACCTTTCTGATTTAGTCTCAGCAAACTACTTTTGTTTTCCTAGACTTGTCTTTCTGAAGCTGACCTAGTTCCTACTGTCTCTATGCCACCTCCTGAGACTGAGGTCAATCAAGAGCTTGTGATTTACCCTACCTGTTACAATACTTCTTTCCTGCCCTTCGGGACACTTTGTATTTGTGATCACATTATTAATTGTTTGAAATTGGGAAAGCAGTCAAGCACACCAGTTAACTTGTTTTCAACTAGAGGCAGTTGCAAACCTGAGTTTCAAAACTCTTATAAAACAAACTTTTTAAATGAACGAGAACACTGGCTATTACTAAATTTTGACTAAGGAAAGGATAGAGATTTGGACCTAAAAGAAAGAGTGAATTTATATATTTCCCCTGTTGCTAGTTTGCTCATGTAAGAATGTTTTTGATTAGGAAACTGTGGAGATGTCTTGAATTGTAGCTTGATCATCTCTTCTTTTAAAACACAGATTCATTTAATATTAAATCGATGTTAGAGCTATTTCAGTAGCAAATAAATCTCGGATTTAGAGTAGGAAAAAACTTCAGCAACAAGGGCAGCCAGTGCAGTTAGGTAATGCATAGGTGGGACTGCATTGTCCAGACATGCACTGGCGTCTATAATACATAAGTTTTCATGAGCAGATGGGACAAGCAGCTGCCAGGAATGATGTAGTCTTGGGTGATCCTCACTGGAGGCTGGGAGATGGGCTCAGTGTGTGTTCCAGGTCCATCTTCTGTGCTGTTTGGTACACTCACAAGCTTTCAAGAGTTTTATGTCGGTCATACCCAGGTAGGGAGGCTTAGGCAGAGGATTTAGGTGTTTGCAATGGTCCTTCAGCACATCACCGTCAAAGATGAGATCAGAGTGCAGGAAATCCTGACTCTTGTTCCTGCAAACAGCAGGGTGCTTTTTGTAACAGTAGAAACATGTCAAAGGAGGACCAGGTCTGACATTTCTTGTAAAGAATTTCACCTATATCCACAACTTAAATGGACTCTATCACTTTTTTACTAACAAAATCCAGTTGCAATACAGCTCTTGATAATTTCTGCAGATTACCTCAAAAATGAAGAGCTTTTCTGCTTTGAGGTAAGGATCCAAAACGGCTGCTTTTTTGTGCTTGTGTATGTTCCTAGCTGAAACCAAGCTGCTGCAGTACCAGTAACTGCTGTGTATGTGGAAGTGTCACACCACTTCCTACACGCGATAGCTAAACTCCATCTAGCACACGCTGCAAATAACCCCATTTCCTGTATCAGGGCTGCTGACAGTGAGCAGAGCAGCTTTACTTCTCCTAAAAGGATGACTTGCTCTTCACTGAAGTGTCCCAGCACTTCTTTCCCTTTTGCAAAGCAGCAGAGAGAAATGGTGGCTCCCAGGGAAACCCCCATCCTCAGGGCAACATCTCAGCCTCCGCAGCACTGCGCAGAAAAGGGCTGAGGGCAGACTGTTTTCCTTCTCCTCCGTCATGTCTTAAGAGTTCCCCAGATGGTTTGGAGGGAAATGCATGTACTAAAATAGTTGATTTTTTTGGAAGCTAAAGCTTGGTTGCCTCCTGTTTGGTCAATGATGTATATTGCAGACAGCTTTCAGGCTAGGAAGATGGGATTTTAAGTTTCAGAACTTTCAGGACTACTTTTGTTCAAACAACATAATCAGGAAAAAAAAATCAGAATTTTAAAGACCTCATGTCCAGATGTCTTTTGTCCTTGAATATCACTTTGCAGAAGGCAAATAAAGCAATTCTCCATGCTGGTGTGATGTAGGTTCCTCTCTCTCCTTTCCCTATCCCCCACCTTTTTGCCAATAATGTTATCTAACCTTATTGACGTTAATTGCAATAATGCAATCTAAAAATATTAATTGCAAAGCTTATAAATTGCACTGTAAGTCATGTCCCACTAAAAAGTCTATGACTGGTTGAGAAACTGCTAAAACTATGAGTTTTTACCTACCATTAATAAATGTTATTCACTTACTTATCTTCAGAGACATATTGTTCCCACAAGGCCAATTTGTTTGGACAGCTGAGACTAAACAACATGCAGCCTTTTAAAGGCTAGCTAGATGACCTGCCTGAATGGATGCTAAAAGGAAATAATTTGGAGCATGGAAGAATAGACTGAGAATGCAAAAAAAAAAAAAAAAGTCAGTCCTATATTTTCTCTTCTGAAAGTTTGAGTGATTTCCAAGAACAAAAATAAAAGTTCAGCATACAAGATGACACGTGGAGAAAGAATCTTAGGTGAACAGAAGACTTCGTGTTATAAGCACTGACAAATAATACTCAAATGACTAGATGACTGGAGGGCATCTGTGATCTTTGGAGAGATCAACTGTAATGGGATAATCTGGCTGAGCTGTTGCCCCAGGTTACAGTAAAGAGGGGCGTTACCTGTTTTGATTTTGTGGAAGAATTATAATTTGAAAGGTTTATGTTAAAGAAATGGATGGATTTTAGCAGCAAGATTGTGCCACCATCCTCACCACATTTTCCAAACAAAGCACCCGTCTGTGTCCACAGGGAATATTCAGGAGTAATTCTGAAACTGGTACAAAAGGAATGAGTCACCTTCTCAGCGTTGTGTTTCCTGTAGAACATCTCTCAGGATACAGTGCTAGGGCTGATGGTAACAGATCTGCACTTATCAGAAACCTTTCTTACCACTGAGAGAACTCAAAAGTATCAGTAGATGCATTTTGTGCTGATTTCTGTGTTTTAGATCTGTGGCTAACTTAAAAATATGATCTAGGCCATAGAAACCAAATTCTAGACCTGTTTTTTAATGCCTACCCATTGCTTTAGCTTTACTCGCTTGCATTGCCCTGTTTCTTGAACAGGATGTAATAACTCTCCAAATCTTTTTCATAATGTCCATAGTCTTATAAAGGATTATCTGCTGATATTTGAGGTTGACCTAACTCTACATTCAGTGCTTCCACCCTTTTCCTGGGTGATGCAGTACTCTCTGTAGCCATAGGTAGGGTTTTTTGTTGTTTTTTTAAATGAAAAAAGACAACTTTTTTTTTTTTTTTTTTCCAAACAGTTATGGGGGGGGGGGGGGGGGGAGGAAGAAAGGTGATTTAGGTGTCAAATTCTAGGTCAGCCTC
Source organism: Rhea pennata (assembly GCF_028389875.1). Lineage (NCBI taxonomy): Eukaryota > Metazoa > Chordata > Aves > Rheiformes > Rheidae > Rhea > Rhea pennata. Next base: position 4,323,589 of record NC_084663.1, read on the forward strand.
CTTATTCATTGTTATTCTGGGGTCATTCTCCACACATACAGCATGAGACTCACAGGCTCAAGCTTAGACTTCACATCTTCTTAAGCCAAGGCAAAAACATAACAATTATCATAGAAAGACTGATATTGGAAGGACCTCTGGGGAGTCCAGACTTCTGCTCAGAACAGATCTGACATCAGCAATAGATCAGGCTGCTCAAGGTCTTCTCTGATCTGAATTGTATGGGGTCTCCAAGTATTGACAGTTTGAACAAGCCCACTACTTTGCATCTAATACATCCACCATGGGGTTGGTGTACTTTTGATATAGAGAGTTCTCCACCTACAAATTCTGCTGGTGGCATTTTCTCTTGTTTTGCTCAGAAGTAAGAGTCTATACTTAGAATAAAAATCTGGTGAATCAGATCTTTTTGACTGAGGCAAACTGGAGATCCAGTGAGGGCAACAAGGTGTGGTCCAACCCTGAAGGTTAAACATGCAGAAACATCTAAAAAATTTCTAGAGTTTATTACAATTGAGATCTGCCTCTTATCAGCCAATCTGGATTTTAAATGTTATTCATACAAAACAGTTTTGCTGTTCTGGTTTCCACACTCATGTTAGCAGACACTGCTTCTGCCTTCTCTTCTCAAGAGCTCAAGACCACCGGTAAGACCTGCATGGTGGATGGCAGGTCAATTGCTGTTCCAGCCTGTCTAGATACAAGTCTGCTCCCACCTAGAGCTCTCTAACCCACATTAGCTATCTCCTTTGCTGTGGTAAATATCTCCTGCTGCAAGAAGGGTTCTGGCAGCTAGTGGAATTTCACTTTCTAGGAGAACTCCTTCATGTTGGGAAAGGCATCAAAGAGCTAACTGAGGTGAGGTCTGAAAAGGCTGCATGCAGGTTTCTGTATTTCGCTGCTGGGTTTATACCTACCTCTGTTAAGGGAAAAATCTTTGTTCGCCGCTGAGGAATTTGGCTGTTGTGGCTCATTTTCTCAACCAGTTTGAGTTAGACCTGTAGATTTCTCAGTCGCTTGTATTCCTATTCGTCTCTCCTCCTTGGGAAGATGTGTGCTGTTCATATGCAACACTTAGAAACCATGTTGGTACAGAAACCCACAAAACAAAGGAAATGCTGAGTTTAGCTTACCACAGCCCATGACTCACAGTATCTCTTTGACACATGCCCGGAAATACCCATTTCAAATTTCCCCACTTGCTTTTTATGGACACAGGTATATTTTTATAGTAAACTTGTTCTTGTGATGTGTATACTGAAAATGAGCATTGAATTCTGCATCCATAGATGGATGCAGATCTAAAAGTATTTTCTCATGCATCATGTGGGCAATGGTTGTGTTTGAAGATGCAGCATCTCCATCAGAAACCTGGACCATGAAGGAAGTGCTAGTGGTCTTCTCAAGGTGATACTAAGTCCTCAGGAGTTATTTAATTTGATTGAACATGGAGTGTTACAGGCTGTGACTGTTCTAAGGGAAAGAGGCAGCCTGAGAGCAGGCATTAACACACAAACTTTCTTGGCTTATCCCATTGCATCCACACTGCTAGCAGGTCTAACTGCACGTTGGGCTCAGAGCAGTGGCACAGATCATCTGCACAAATAGCTCTCAAGTTAACTTTTCAAGCATTCCATATTTGCATCCAGCTCATCTGCACATGAGGTTATTTTCTGCTGCTAATAGCAATTTTGGACTTGAGTAACATGCAGAGAACTACCCTAAACCCTACCACTATGTGCTATCCCTGCCAAGGAGGAATAAAAAAATCTTTCTGGCCCTCATCTTCTGTCAGCTTCTCCAAAAATGTCAAACAGCAGTTTCTAAGGACCTAAAGACCAAATTTTGTGAAACACGTCTTTCCTTCCTCTTCCTTGCTACATAGATTATTTTTCTGCTTTGTTCTCAAGATACCATCCTACCACCTAGCTAAGGCACTGTTAGTACAGCAGGTCCTCCTGGATGGTTATGAAACTCCTCACTTCCTGGTTCCCCCAAACTTCCTGCTGGATTGACATGCCAAGGTAACGAGAACGAATGAGGAGTGGCTGTTTGCCATCAGAGGCGTGCCCATGAGTAAAGGGCTTTATAAAGGGGATAACCTCGTACTTTTAAGTTATGCTTTGATGAGGTAAGCGATATAAATAGACATCACACATATAAGATGGCAACATAAATGGGACTCATCTTGCATAATCTTACAAATATAAATCAGAGCTTGACACGTCAAATCCGTTGTAGTCATTGGAGAGAAATAAGCACTTTTATGGTGCAATTCACTTCACTTGCCTGGTGTGGACTGTGTCCTGGAAATGCACATTCATCTTTTGTTGAGTCTAAAGGGAGCACTGGAGACTAGCTCTTCAACAAGATGAAACCCATCCCGTAATCAACAGAGCTGCAGAAAATTGCTGGAAGCAAAGGTGCGAGTCTGAATCTTTTTGACCGGGAGATAGGAAGGGATCGTTGCAATTGTTTGTCTAGGATAGTCTGGCTTCAGGGCCCAGTTTCTCGAGAATATAGTACGATTAGGAAATGTTCCTGACCAGGATTTGAGTTCTGGCTATTTTCTTCACCCACACATCATGACACCACATCAGGCCTTTACATATGAGTGCTAGCTCCATATTCCCACTGGTCCTCAGCTTATATTCTGGACTCAGCTTTTAAGTAGCAGGCAGTAGAGAGCAGATTGTGTGGATATTGGACATAGCCACGGTATTTAACTTATATATCCTTGAAATATCACTTGGGAAACACTAATATCGCATATCACAGGCAATCAGAATGCAAAGAGTCTTACACTGACTTCCTGTCGTATGCGCCCAGCTTGAGTGGTTGGCTAATGCCTTGTCTCCGCTATAAGGTATCTGTGGCCCCATAGCTGTGAACAGCAGCCTGTTTGCTCTTAATCTTTTAAACGTATATATTATCTTACACTTAATAGGTGTTTTGAATGCAATCCTAAGACTTAACATCTTAATGACATTTTAGCACGTAATACTCAGCGATTTTATCACCTTCACTTAAGCCGAGTGTTTTGTCTGAATCCTTTTATCCCAAATATGTTCAGGAATCAGTGATCATTAGCACTGGGCAAGATTTATGAATGAAGGATCCATTTACTTAAAAGTCTGGATTTTCAGTAGTGGAACAAAAGTCACAAAAATGATAAAACGGCAAAACACACAGCTGACATTTAACTGGAAAGAGATCCCTCCTGGCAACTTCTGCATCTCAGGTGGCTTCTCTTTTAAATCAGAGCTTCCCTCTCTTAATTGAAGATGATGCCTGCATTTTTTTTTTTTTTGGGGGGGGGGGGGGGGGGAGAGAGATCTACCAGCCTCCTGCACCTACATTTTGGCTATAGCCGGTGATCACTGAACTGCTAGGGCTGATGTCTTCAAATCAGAGGTGAAACAAAGATCAGGGCTGTCCACTGCAGCCAGCTGCCTCCTCCTGCCATGCTGCATTCACAGACTTCAGAGGAAGCCAGGTCCAGCAGGGATCACTCAAGGTCCAACCGCTGAGCAAAGGGACAGCTTTCTAGATAGCCACGAGGCTCTTCCCCTGGAGTTTTTCCGGTTTGACATATTCCCACTCACAGTCAACAACCTAATTCTCATACAGGATGAGCCAACAGCTTAGCTGGAAATCTTCCTGTCAGTGTAAATACTAACTACCCTCAGCATAATTAATGAGTAGTAGCACACTCTGTGGTTGTTGCAGGGATGGCAAACCTGGGACTCCTGAGCAGCTGAGCAGTTCTCATGGTCAGGTGATTTTGCATGCCTAGCAGAAGAAAATGGGTTGATGCAGAGACCACTGGGGATTCTCAGTCTCTCCTTGCTGCAGGAAGTGAGTTGACATGATCTCGATTAGGATGCCATCTGTTTCCTAAAGGAGTCTGTACACTGGATCTGAAATTGTTCCTGCCCTTGGCTCTCTGAGGTATGTGATTTTTTTTTTTTTTTTTTTTTTGTAGCTTTAGGCTGTAGAAAGACTTTGATATGCAACTCTCAAGACCAGGGAATTTGATTTGACCATCCCTGATCTACTATAATATGTGTGGGGGGCTGTGTGAGGTGGAAGATGTGTCCATCATAGGATCATAGAAATGTCAGGTGGAAAGGATCTTTGGGTGATCTAATTCAAGCTCCTGATCAAAGCAGAAGTATTGTCAGGTTTCAGGAAGCTCAGCAGTGTTTTCATCTAACTAAGTCTTAACTGCTTCCACATTTGTTGCTCCCAAGAAACTGTACTCCCAATGAAATTTTTTATTCTATTGTTCAGCCTGAATCTATCAAGCCAGAATCTCTTGCATTGCCCTTTGTTTTAGTATCCTGCTCTACCAAAAACACTTGGTTTCATTCTCTTTGAAGCTGCCTTCAAGTATTGGGACCTTTTAGCCTCCTCTTTGCCAGTCCCAACAAGTCTAGCTCCCTTGACCTCCTTTCCTAAGACATATGCTACTGGCTTCTGACCACCTTGGTAGCATATCTCAGAGTAGATTCAGACTAGTCACGTCTTAACAGGGTTTGGGAGTCCATGTACATGGAAGTCTTCTGGGAAGACAAACCAAAGGAGACTTAATAAAAATATTTCATTAATAAAGAACATTTAATCCTCCTAAAAACACATCTACATAAAAACCATAGCATGGATTAGTTCTAATAAGAACCAATCTATTCATAAAACCAAAGCCTAGCCATGATTGTTGCTACAGCTTATGAATAAGTGTGTTTTTATCAGTGCATGGTGGAAGGAGCAAAATCCTATAAACTCAAGCTTCAGCGTCACTTTAATGCCTTTGGACTTCTGTTTTCCTGGAGGACCAACTGTAGGCTTTCCAGTTTAGCTTACTATCCCAAGGCCCTTTGATTTCCTTTACCATCAGTGAGACCAGCAGCTAACCAGAACAACACATTGACTAGGTGCTGCTGCTTTTCTCTGGATGAAGTTTGTACCTTGCTGGAGGAGAGTGATCTGCTGCCCATAAAGGTAAACAAAACCCGGAGGTGTGGGGGATGAGATGTGCTTCAAGCTTGTAAGTAAAGTGAGAAAACTTGTTCACTGAGGCTTGCTAATCCTGACAGCTGTTTAATTTTAATCACTTTGAGAGGCTGTGGTGAAGGCTGTGGTTAACTATTTCAGGTACAGCAGCTTCTGCTGAAGCCGCAGCGGCGGCTAGATTGAATGAGAAAAGTCCTTTGTGGGAGAAGCAATACAAAGGGGTGGAAGAAAGGGATCTCCTAAGGCCAAAGAAAGGCAAAAATTCCAAAGAGAGCCCTGTCTAGACCTTCCCTTTCACTCTATTTTTTTTGTGACCCAGGCCAGGCAGTGCTTGGATGTTCTAGCTAGGAGTGATCCTTACTCATTGACCTAAATGTGTCTTAGTCCTTCCTTTTGCTCTCACAGAGATGTATCTCCTCCATCCTTGACTGCCCAGCCCTGTCCTTGCTGGCAGGATTTCCCCATCAATTTGATGCTTGCTTTTCTTAATGCAGCACCTTAAAATCAGCAAGGAGTCAGGCCTTCTCACCCTGAGTCATGGAGTTGAGTTTCTTAAGCTTTGAGCAAATGATTTCTTCTGTGGGGAAACCTGTCTATCTGATCTAACCTAGACTGCATCTACAATGACTTCTAATCCACAGAAGGTGTTAGGATGTTCTCTGCTAATTTTCATACTGCAGTGTGAGAACAGGGCTGCCCTGTGCTTCCTGGGGACGTGGGATGGAGCTGCCTCAAAACCTGGAGATGTGACACTAGGGACAGTGTGCCTTGGCTTGCAATGCTCTTTCTAGGTATGGGCATTGTATCCCAAAACCAGAGTCACCAAGAGAGATGGTGCATTTATTGCACAAGGCTTTAAGTATCTAATGGTCAGACATCAGTGACAGAGGTATTAGCTAGGGATGCCTTTATACTCCACACTGAGAAATAAATGCTTTTGTTTGAACTGTTTTACATAGTTTTATATTGTACATTTGCCTAATTTAAGCTAACATGAACCTCTTCCTGAAGATGCCTTGTTCTCTTCATAGGTTCTCCCAGATTTCAAAGTCTATTTTTAACATACTTGAGCTAAGATAAATGAATCCCAGTTACAGATATTCTGGAGGTGGGCACTGATTATTATTGCATTCATTGTAAGAGTTTTATATAAGGTTAGTGTAAGATTTCCATATGTCATAAAATAGGGGGTTCACAGTGTTCCTATTTTCCTTCTATGTCAATATTACACCACTGCTTTTGCCCTCCATGTTACTGCACCTAGGCAAGTATCTTACTCTTTCCTTGCTGCCTTTTCTTCATGCGGCAACACTCAACATACAGAAACACTCACATGCACATCTAGCAAGGGATTTCAATCACTGCTTAACCGTCTAGTAGACCCTGTGCTGCTACATGAATTGGAAAGTGAAAACTACAGATTGATTTTTGGTCTCCGAAGCTGAATGAAACTGAAAGAGTGAAAGAAACCACAGGCAACCCGACAGCTGTCAGCTGGTGAGTGTTTGTAGCAGGGTGTTTCATCTGTAACAGAGATGAGACCCCACTGACACAAAGTGTTATCTGCACTACGTGCACAGAGGCTGTGGCAGTCAGTCCAATGGAGATAATATACCTAAAGCTACCAGAATCATGTGCCGACTTTTCCAGTCCAACTGAAAACACCACTTGGTCCTTATGGAGAAAAGGATGAACCTAACACGTTTGTCTCCCAAAGGCAAGAATGGCCCTAAATAGACATTTAGTATATTGCATAAAAGAATAACTCAAGGTAAATAATTTTAAATTAGTAAAATACATCTGTTCTCCCTGGGAAGGAATAAGTGACCTAATAAATCTTTTACAACCTCACCTTTTTCCTTAATTTTCTCCATAAACCTGATGATTTTTACATCATCACCTGGACAATGGTTTTATTATTTGCACAGGAAATTGGCCATGTTCCTTAAGGGATCTGCATGGTGGAACTACTTTGAGGTCATTTCTGGGATACCGTGAAGGAATAGAAGGATCAGCTGCCTCTGTTGGGAACCTCAAACCTTTGATCTGGTCTAGGTCAGTTTTTCAACCCTCATTTAAAGGTCACAAGCACTGAAACACCTCATAAGGGTGAACATAATCGGCATAGAGGTAGAGTGAGATGTACATGTCTCAGCATCCTGGTTGTTATGAAAGAGTGCACTGACCAGCTCTGCCAGATGCTCTCATGATGTGTCTGCACTCCTTCTCTGCCCTTGCTCACATCAACAGACTACCTCCCCAAACTGGTAGTTGACACACACATAAATGAGGGTGACATGTCCAGAGTCTGGACACCTTCATATCCTGCCTGTGGCAGGGGAATACCAGGATCTTTGCTGCCCTCTAAGGAGAACAGCCCAGAACAGCATACGTCGCTTCAATTTACATGTCCGAGCAATATTTCTCTTCCTCCTATTTTGTTTTCTCATGCCCATTTGGCTGCTGCTTCCATAATCTGTTCCTTTCTGAGGACCTGCTCTGCTCTGTCTACTCAGCATCTCTTTGGCTATTAGTTTGCTCCTTCCATAGGGACCAACGAGTCAAGAAAAGGCTTTAGTGGAATCCCTTTTTCTGCAGTAGCTTTCTCTCCTCCCACTGTGCTGATCTCCTCATTTGTACTTCTATCTCATGCTACTCTGCTTTGAGATGGAGGTTGGACTAGAGACATCCTGAGGTCCCTTTCAATCTGGGTTATTATATGATCCTATGAACATCTTCTGCAGCATGAAACACAACTCTGCCTTGTATCACCTGTGATACAGGAAGAAGTCAGTGGTGCAGAGCCACCCAGAGTAATGACACAGCTGTCTTTAGCATCCAATAGAAAGAAAGTCAAGACAGGTATCAGGAGAACATCCTCATGTGGAGAAGCCAAGTTTGGGCTTGAAAAAACACTGCAAATCCAATTTCTTCCAATTGTGACATGAGATTGGAGAAATTATTGGAGGAGCTTCATCTACAAACTTTTTGCTCCCAAGAGAAAAATCTCACATGATTGAGACTCGACTGGAAGATTCAATAGGATTTTTCCATCTATAATTCAAGGGTCAATGAAATGGAAGTTTGCCTTGCAAGACAAACTGTGTGGGGACTTGTCTGCAGGAAAGCTAGTTCAATGCAGCTTACATTTCCACTCATCCAGAAAAAGTGCACAGCTCTGGAGAACATGCAGCCATCATCCACTATGATATGAAAAGTAAAATAGTGCAAGCTTTTGAACTTTGGAACATATTTTTTTATAAAAATCAATGAAATGTAAAAGCATGACCTTTTATACCTCAGGAGCAGGAAGTAAGGTTCATGGCTTCTTCTTGTTATTTCACCAACTCATAGTTGTTTAAAGTGTTCCTAGCCTGTTGTCTATATATTTAGACACACATTTTTGGATACACTTAGCAAAACTTGTCCAGATTAACTAAAAATGTGGGCTTGAAATGGAAGAATTCAGCTTCATTCCCAGGGTCATATACACAGAACTAAACTGGATTCATTTTCCTTCATTTCAAAAAAAAAAAAAAAAAAAAATGCCCACATAAGAATTTTACATTAGTCCATTTTAAGAGTTAATTCTGATTAACTTTTGTTGGTATCAGCATGTAGCTGATATCAACAGGAAACCTTTTTTCATCCAAGGTTGGCTTGCTGTAAATTGCTCTGTGTGGGATTTCAGCATAAGGCCTTTTGGCTACATTTCTCTCACATTTTTACTGTCACAGCTGGATATTGATTACATTACCTGTTCTGGTTGCTCACTGTTGTCCTATGGATATTTTAAGTAAATCCTTTGTGAAAAAAAGAAGAAACTTGGAATTGGCTGCCTGTTCTCTTCCTCCACGTATAACAAGACTTGTTGTGAGTGGCAGCAGTGTAGCCGTGACCTGATATTACGCTGCGTCAAAAGCAGAGGACCAACAAGGATTGCCTGGATATCAAGCTCAGGCTCTTGATGTTCTTCTTTAGAAATTTCCATCAAAAGCTGTCTTTAATTAGAGTCCTGGAATTCTATTGCTCCAGTTCCAAGAGACATGCATCCGAAGGCCAACCTCTCTCATTGACAAAATGTATCAGGAAAGGACTCAGAGGGTAAGAAGAGAGCTCAATGAGTGAAATCTAGTGTAAGAAGGCAGCTTCTTTTTCCCCTCGATGTTTCGACTGTTGTATGATAGGGAGCATTTGCTGGATCAGAGAAACTGATCTCTGAGTTTATAGATATGCAGGATAAGACATACAGCACATGGCAGGAGGACTAGAAGCTCTATACAGAGATGAGAAATTCAAGATCGAATATTCATGCTTCCTACAATTCTTAATTTATATGAAATATTGCAAAATCGATTCAACTCTGCTCCAACATGGCAGCTCAGGTCAATGGACCCTTCTTACAGCTCCTGACCTGTCATACCCATTTCTAGCGCAAGTCCCAAACTCTAATACACCCCCTCTATTGCAAGTGGTTCTTGGCCATAATCATTAACTGTCTTCAGTCCCATTTCCACCCCACTGTTAATATAGAAAACTAACATCTTTCCTTCAGCAGTCTCGCTCACTTAGAGAGACCAGAAGAGTCAACCCTTCTTGTCACCCTTGCCCTTTGAGGTCTAGAGAACGCAGCTACCGAACCCTAATCTCTGCCTCCATCCCAAAATACCTTTTGTCCACTCCTCCTAATGGAGGAAACCCTGTCTCCACACAGCATCCTTTCTGCACAGCCTGGGATCCTATCTGAACACCAGTGCAGCAATGCCTGTAAAGGCAGAAGATGCGATCTGCAATCTTCTATAAACTTACGGCCTGGAAAGGGCAATCTAGACATCAGCTATTTTGTAAAGATGGGACTTGGAGCTGATAAATGTAATATTAAAGAAGAAGGAGTCTGTGTTTCAGGTATGGGTGCAGACACAGGAGAGAACCTGTTTAATGAGATATAACTTTCAAATGTTGTTCCTTTTTCTAGAAAATGTAAATGAATAAATATTCCACACTGATGCAGAACAGTGATGTACCCTCAAAATCTGTCAGATGGCATTAGTAAGTGCTACTACAAAGTCGTTACAACCAGGCACAGGAAACAGTTTATTCTGACCACATTGATTATATTGAATCTCTGAGAGGCTGCAGAAGAACAGATTTTGGAAGATCTGCGTGTACTCAAGAGATGGGCTGTATGATCTAATGTCACTGAAACAGTTCAACACTTGCTTTACTCCATCTTCCTCTGCACACTCAACAGTGGCATTATACGCTGCCAAAAAATTATCTCTGGGTCAAGGCTGACCTATCTCAAGCTCTTGTGAGCTTTACATCTGCTTACAAGCAATGTGCAAGCCCAAGGCTACAGGACAGGCCAGTAGGGACTATCTGCTGGGAACAGAAACTTGTGAAGATGCTGCGGCAATAGCTGCTGTGCACCATGAGAAATGAGGCAATGGAAAGAGAAATCAGCAGACACAGTTATCTGTTTCTGACACGTGATCATAGTCACTAAGCTTGGTGGAAATCATGAGGAAATAACAAATAGCCATTGCTATCCCATTTCTGGGCAGGCATGAACAAATCTCCCTAAAGTAATAACACCAGAAATCCATCGCCTTTCTGTGAGTTTCCTTTTTTGTAAAAAGAGGCAGACTTATGACTGGGTATATATTGCAGGAGCACTCTCGAGGAAACACACAGCCACTTCTCCAGGGAGAACGAAGCAAAAGTTCAGCACTTCTGAGACTCTGTGGTTCAAGGTAGGTTCTCACTCCTTTTTCACTGTTGGCTCTAATATTTCTTTTCTGTTTAGTGTTTTGTTACACTTCAGAGAAAGTTTAGCAGGCAAAGGGTATGTTGCAATTGCTAAGATCTACCCACCTCATTGGGAGAAAATTATGCATGCACCATACTTTACAGTACTTTGCATTTAATATTAGAGAGGGTAAGGGCAAATAAATGACTTGGGAGGAAACACAGGAATGGAAAAGCAGAAGGTAAAGACCTGGAGAATGTGAGAGAGGTACTAAAAGGCAGCAGAGAATGGAGGAAGCTGGGAACTTTGGGCTAATATCCATTCCTCAAGGAAAAAAAATCAGCTGGGGCCTAGGATAAATTATACTTTTGCATGAGCTCAGATCAAAACCCTTGAGGAAGGAACACTAATCCCAAAGAGAATAAACTATTCCACTGTGAACTGGAAGCCAATCTCCAGCTGCTGTTAGACCTGAGCCTTTGGTGGCGCTGGTGGTGGTTGTGCATTTGGAAGAGGCACCAAACCCTGATGGGATGCTCCAGACTAGCAGCTCTGTTCCTGCCCCTGCTACTCACCAGCTGCCCCAGCCAAATGTTGGACCTGGCCAAAGATGCTCAAGGGAAATTATAAGCACAGGAAGCGTGGGGAAGAGATGCACAACAAGATGTCTAATGGTGAACTGATGTCTGTCTATACTAAAAGAGATTCCGTGTTGTTATTTTTAATTATTCACCATCAAGATGATAATAATCATCATATGACCACCATCACTATAGTGTTTATTATTGTTATTGATAAATAGTTTCCCAAGAGATGGTTATCCTGCACTTATTTTGTCTTTTCACAAGCCTCAAAGGTACTTAACGCTCTGGATTTAAAATAGCATGAACTTGGCTAAACAGAGCTTAATCGTTCAGCTAAACCATTCAGCTCCGTAAGCACTGCAGCACAAACACCAGCGTCATCTCCTAAAGACATGTGAGGTCAACATGGCCTGCTTGTTAGCTCATCTGGAAACTTCACAGAGATCTGGGTTATAACTGAAACAATGAAATGTTTCTTTTCCTTCTTCCTCTTTCTGCAGTCTTTAATCAGTGGCTCCTCGTAGTCAGCTGCAATCTGTGCTCACTGGGTTGCTCTGAGTGGCCCTAGGGACATGTGTGTGTGTGTGTGTGTGTGTGTGTACGCACGCGTACTATTGGTCCTGCTGTTTGTTGCCACACACAGTGAATGTGAATGTGAATGTTCATCATCCACATTACATCCTTAGATCAGCCCTCATTTTTTCCCTGCTCTCTCAAGTCTTCAGAAAAGCCATGGCACAGTCCCTGCTTCTTACTCAAGCTGGGGAGATGCAAGTAAAGGGTATGAAGACAATGGACGAGATTCAGGCCACTTACACTGGATCGGGGCACATCAACTTTATCCCTTGTAACTTGAAGCATCTTCCATGCAGTTCACAGAGCTGAGCTGAGCTTCGGGCCTTGGACACCTTTCACAGCTAATGAATTGAAGCAGGCTCTTTGGGATATGATTTCTCCTACCTGTCTTGATGACTGTGAGGATGCCGTGAATTATTCCCTAGGCTCCAGCGAGGCCTTGGCTATCTAATAGGGAACGCTAGGAATCGAGTTGTATCTCAGTGCAGCAGGAGAATCAAGGTTGCACGTGATACACTGGAGATGCTGGTACAGAGTCCCATTCTGAAAAGAGATGGCAATCAGACTGTCCTTTAAAGTTGATCTGGTAACATCACTTATCTTTTGAATTACATACCCAGCAGACAGGAGTAGACTTGGGGTTTGTACCCTCTTTCATGTGCACCTTCAGGAATGAGTATATTCATGATCTTATTTCGGCCCTCTATTAACAGAGGTTTGCTCATAGCCATTGGAAGAGATGTTTCAGAAATGCCATAAAACACCTTGCATAATAAAACTTTAAGATTCAGTTGCCAAGTCACCTGGAAAATTCACACCAAACTGTTAAAGGAGCTGAGCAGACTTGCAAGTAAGAGGAGGTGGCTTGCAGGGTACTGTAACTCTGCCTTTGACCTTGTGAAAAAACTATGGAAAAAACACACTTGCAACACAGGTCCTGGCTCCACCCCTGGCCAACCTTACTCCAAATCCTGTTCGAGAAATCTAGTAAAACAGAATTACGTATAACTCTCCCTTCTTGAAGATCATATATAAACAGCCCCAAGGTCACAGGCAGTTTCAGATTGTGGTGGAAAAATTCTAAACAAATTCATGTGCTGCTCTTTCGCACGGTAGGTTGGTTTCTATGTATTTGAAATCTAGTTATTTATATATATGTGTATATTTAGATCATGGAGAGGGTAAGCCAAAGGAAGGACTTTTTAATAATGTTTCTGCCTTTCCGAGAGCTTTGGAGACTACTTTGATGAATCACTTCTCAAAGAAGAGTTAGGAAAGGTGCCTAGAGGAGAGATATATCTGTGGAATTTCTTACTTCTTCTCAGTTTTCAGCTTACTGTTTTCCATGTTTCTGATCCAAAGCTAGTTAAGAGAAAAAAGAGCAAAAAACCAAAACTTGTTCTCTTGGTCTCACTGTAAGTTTTCAATTATATGACTGTAGGGAACAACTGATATGTTAGTCTCAGACTAGGAAATCAAGGCAACTATCAGCTAAAAATACATAAATATGTGACAATATAAAACATGCTGTAAGGTGTTAGGCTAAATATAATTGAGCCAAATGTCTTGGGTCAGAGCATGGTTGTCTCTAGCTCAGTCTCTTGAATGCAATGGAATTTAACAGATAAGGGTCAGGGAAAAGAATAAGAACACATCAAGAGTGTAAGGTTACTTTCCTTATCTTCGGCAGTCCTCAGCTTGGACAATTCCCCAGCCAAAGGTGTTTTCCATGTTTTGCAGGCCATGACAGCTTTCTCCCTTACGAATCCTTTCAGCTGCTTTTTCTACCTGCTTTATTTCAAATGCCAATCATTTTAAAACTGCTCAGCTGGGAGTCTAGCAATGAAAATGAAAAGATCACTGCTGTTCCAAAGCCTGTGGTGTGGCTGAAACAAGACAAAGCATCGTGCATCACTGCCAGCATCACGTGGAATTTTGGAGCAGTGCTCGCCAAAGAGCAAGATATTGCCGACCACTGACAATCATTTCAACACCTCACTGATGTGAAATAGGACCTATTTCTGGCCATGAAATAGAAATTCCTGGGCCAGCTTCTTTTGCTATACAGGAAAAACAATTGGGAAAGCTGCCCTAAAGACATGGATCACCACAAATCTTCTGCAGTCGTGGGAAGAGCTGCCCCTCAATAACTGCATTGCTATAGCAGCATCCGGGGTGCTGTTAAGGTAGAAGAACCATCCCTCACGCTTACTCTTACCATCTGACTGTCCCCACCTCTGTCTGTGCCCATGTGTCTGTCCCACTCCTGGACTGTAAGTTCATTGCCCAGGGTTGGACAGTAGGTAGCACAGAGCAGATGTGCCAATCAGTGCCCTGATTGGGCATTTTTCATTTTTCGTTTTCTTTCTTTCCTTTTTTTTTTTTTTTTTTTTTTTTTTTTTGGAAAGCAGGCATCAAATATCAAATAGGAGAAAGGAGGCAGGAATGGATGGATATGTGAGAAAACCAGCAGCCTAGGAGGGGTGGCTACTGCTGCCAGGCGCAGAGCTGGCAGATGAGGCTGCAGGACTGCTCCTGCAATGCAAGCTGAGTAGCAGGATGGTTATGAGCACAGAGGACTTACAGAAGATCCACATTTCTGTGGGAACTTGGGAAGGGACCTTTGATGTAGCAAGCTTGCCATCACTACTCTTTCCCTTCCAGTTCCTCAATGGGACCAATGCCCAGCTCAGACCTGTAGCTGGGTGAGCAGAGTGTGTCGAGCATGTCCCAGTTGTAGGTCTCAGTCCCAGCTCCTCCGCTGTGGGATCCTGACATAGAAGGGAGCGAGATGCAATAGTGAAATGGGAGCTTCCCATTGCTTCTCTTTCTAGGCACCTAAAACTTATTTTGAATTTCACCCTAATTCCCCTGTTGATTTTTCCACACCCAAGAAGACAAGGTACAAGTGTAGTTTGTTCCCTCCTTGATCTTTTAATGACCTCTACTCTTGCAGCACAAAAATGACTCAGGCTGTGATAACCTTTCTCTGAGTTGAGTGTCTCTCTACGTTTGCCCTCCAGGTGTGCAAGAGCCTTTAGCTTGAAATCCTCACAAAATGCTGCTACTGCTACTGCTACAGATCTCAGGGAGCTGCCTCTGGCTGGGATACAGTGAGGTGGTGACATCATTTGAAAGTTCATGTCCTCAATTTTTCTTCAAAGAAACCCCCCCAAATGAAGCCCTGGAACCAAACAGTCCAGCCCGGATTTGCCAACGTTACAAAAACCAGTATTACTTTGCTACCCTGTATGACAGGGACAGGCGTATTCCTGTATACTCTGCTTACCAGTACCAGCCTGGATCTGGCAAGAGACCTAAAACTTGGATGGTTGAGCCCCAGGTGAGTATCCTCTTTTATAGCACATCTTCCTGCAGTCATTAAAAGCTGAACTGCAGCATTCAACTAAATACTTTCTCCCTCTGCACATGAAAATGAACCACTGGATGGAATTCATTTCATCTGACTTCAAGGACTCTGAACTGAACACAGGATTCCTTTGATTCATTTTAGCCATCAGCAGGAGGATGAGATGAGTCTTATCCTAGAAGTGCATTGACCATACAGGAACATAGGTGACTGTCTCAGATCATTCCATGTTTTGTATTTCTCCATTTAGTCAAATAACTCCCCTTCTGGTCCCATTCTGCAGTGGAGAGACCAAACCATGGGACAAAGATGCCCAACTGGAGCTCAGCTTGGGGGACTAGCTATACTCTGGTCCCCAGGTTGACCTGAGCTGCTGTGCAGTCTTATCGTAGCTTGTTTGCTCCAGGTTAAGAGTTAATTTGGCTTTGTAAGTGCTGTGAGAGAAGAGTGTAGAAACTCAGAGATGGATTCGATGACCTAGTGGAAAAGTCCAGTCACAGGCATGCAGAAATAAATGTTTTAGGTTACAAGTGGATAAATTTACCTGTGCAATGTTTAAGGAAATAAAAAGTGGATAGGATCAATATCAGTCAAATTGAACTGAATAATCTTCATCCACCTGCAGTTGCTGCCTATCACCATTGCATCAAGCTTGACTCAGAAGGATCCACCAAACACACAGACCACCACCAATCACCCATCCAACATCCTTCGGTCAAACTTTACACTTTCAGTAAAAAAGACCAAGTAATGGAAAAGAAAAAGATGGAATTCAGGTCATTACTAGATCTCAAGTATCACTAGAGAACTGAGGCAAAAATAACCCACAGAAGAAGGTCAGATATATTTCCCTAAATATGAAAAAAAAAGGTGCTAGGGTTACAAAATAGCATTTGCATTCTTTACTCTCATAGAAACTCAAGCAATTAATTAATTTGGTATTGTACCAATGTAGTCTCCATATTTAGAAGGGATGATCCCACCCTGAGGAGATTTGGGATGTGGAGATGGGTGGAACGGGAACCAGATGTATGAAGAGAGACAACTTGCTAAAGTCACCTTTCTCTGCAAACTTAGGAGAACGGAAAATGCTCATTGTCTCTTGCGCCCACCTACACCTCCACAGCAGGCTGCAGGGTGGATTTCAAAGGTTACAAGTCAAATCAAAAGCAGATAGATTTTGAACTTTGTTTTACTCTAGTTTCCTGCATTTGTGGGGGAGGGTCTGCATTATGAACTCTGATTCATGAGTTTTCATACATAGAGGTGGCAAAATCTGAGTGCCAGCTACTCTTTTAGGCTTTCAGAGACCTCTGCTGCAGGGAAGCCTGCCCATTACTCCCATCCCCAAGAACTAAACCCATTCTTCTTCTTTACTTTCCAAGCTGATGAGTTCAGTTTATCCTAGCACAATGGAAAGAGAATGGACCCTCTTAAAATATTTCAACGTCACCTCAGAGCAACTCAACAAGAGCCAGGCTGTCTTCAAAGATTACAAGAACCTGACAGGATTGAACCGTGGCCATTTGAACCCTAGCGGCCATCACTCTGATGACAGCTGCAGGAGGGCTACCTTCACCCTCACCAACATAGTTCCCCAGAATGAAAAACTCAACGGTGGGGCTTGGAAAAACTATGAGCAGCAAACAATGATCAAGAACACACAGGGCTGTGTCACCACCTATGTCGTCGTGGGTGCTGTGCCTGGGAACAACTATATTGCTAATGGGCGGGTTAATAAACCCAGCCACCTCTGGTCTGGTGTCTGCTGTGAGATGGACAATGACGAGAGGAGGGCCTGGGCTGTCATTGCTGAGAACGACAGGAATGACATCCAGCTCATCACGCTGGGAAGGCTGGAAGAAATGTTGACTGAGCTCTATGGAAGGGATCAGGTTTCTCTATTTGACAGAAACTGTCCCCGAGAATAAACCCCCCCCCCGCCCAACTTCATATCCCTAGGTATAAAAGACTCGGAGCCTTTGCCACCAGCAGCCCTGCCACATGTGCTGCGCACTGTCTTGCTTCCTTCCCTAGCAGTTTTCCTGGCTCTATCTCTTGGAGCATCTTCTCCCCAATAAAAAATAGAAAGAGGCCAGCAAAGGCTCCAGCCTTTCTTGCCCTGTCACCAGTCCTTGCTTTGGAAGAGGTCTCCAAGAGGAGTCTTGGCTGGGCCACTCCAGAAGGGTGGTCTGAAAAGCAGTCCATGCGCAAGGAAATCAGAGCTTGTCATTAAGGCTAGTGAGGCTTTGCCTTTTTTATTTTTCCTCTTTGCCCATATTCAGATCATGGTTCCTTCCTCCCTTCATTTGACATCACTGGTAGTTTGTTGCTGTCTTGCCTTATCAATAAGAGTGTAGGACTTCATTCTGGGCCAAGGAAACCAGGGAGTCAGAGGATTTCTGATAAGCTATAAGGATTGTCTGATAAATGTGTTCTATAAAGGCAGATGCAGTCGATGACAACAGAAAAGGAGAAAGGGAGAGAGAAAGAGATGGAAAGGAGGAGGGCAACAAAGCATACTAAAAGCATCCTACCTGTCTGTAGAAAGGTAAAGCAAGGTGGAGGAAGGAAATAATGTAGAGCTAATTACTAGACGCCCTAAACCTAAGCTTACATGAAGACTATGCTTACATAAGTTTATTTGCAGGTTTTTGTTTGCTTGCTTTTGGACTATGCACCATGAAAGGCATCAGACAACGAGACTCAGAGATGAGATATATAGCAGACTTTGACTAATAAAAGATATATTACTGTAATACACTGGTTAGATAATTTCGTTCTCCATTCTGCTTCTGAACATTTTCTGCAGATTTATGTAAAATTGATTTTTTTTAAATTGTTTAATGTATTCAATGGGTATAAAAGGTCAATGTACACTATATAATTTAGCCCCTATTTGTTCCACTGCTCGATCTTAGGGTCATCTTGTGAACAAACCATTGGTTGCTTTCCTCTGAAAAGCCCATTCCTAGAAATACCTCAGCAACAATCTCTTACAGGAGGAAGGCAGTTGAAATCCGATCTGAAGGTGCCTATGTCCGGATAGCTCCATGTGTGCTGAGGGTCTGAGCACTTGCTGCAGTTAGCACAGATTTAGGCTCAATCTGGTTGCATAAGTAGAAGTGTCTTGGGCCATTTGAGATGCCCTGAGACATGGAAGACGTCTAGTGGAGCTAACGGATATGTCACAGGATCCCTGGGACACACAAGGTCCCTGAGGGCATCTCAAGTGGCTGTAGAAACCTGAATGCAGGTAACTGGGTCCCACTCTAGATCTTTGTGCGGTGTCCAGTATCATAGACTGTTTCTGTGTCTTCAGATACTATGGCAATAGTAACAACAATACTGTCCTTTGCCAGTTCTTTTGCTCACAGAGGTAGAATATTCATGTTAGCAGCATCTAAGCTGTTTTTTAAGATGGCAAATAAATAACAAAACTCACATTCCTCACTTTCTTGGAAAGCTACCTCAGGTCCCAGGTCCCATGCTTCTGACTGATTTTTACTTCTCATTTCAAATACTGCCAGAAATCCCTGAACTAGTGAAACTAATGCTATTTCAGTTGGAGGGCCTCAGCATGACCTCAACAGGCACCTCTCGGATTACTCATGGAGCCTTCTTCTTTCTGACTAGTCCAAACCACCTCCTCACACCTGCTGGGACTCAAAACCACACTTGTCCTTGTGGCTCCTCATCCCATCCCCAGCTCTGAAGGAAACTACCACCCCCACTTTTCAGGCTGTGCTGGAATCCCCCTGGCTCTCCTCACTGACCACCCCATGAGTCACCCCTCTACCAGCTCCCAGGGCCTCTCCCCATGACTCGCTCCCCTGACAGTACCCAGAAATGCCCTCCCCTCCTCAGAAAACAAGCATGAAATACATGGAAAGCCAAAGGAATAAATGAATCAGCTTGACGGTTATGTCCCAGCAGATAACAGGAACACTTCACTCAGCACCCAGGCTTGGAGCTAAGCAGCAGGGTTCTCTGACCCAAGGGTCCCCAGGAACAGCCTCCAGGCAGCTTTAATCTGTGATTTCCTCTGGTTTCTGCCAACACTTTCTATGAACAGGGAAGAGCTCTGTCTCCCCATTAGGATCCCTCTCTGAGCCCCAGGAATAGTGACACAGCCCTTTGGTGAGCCCAGAGCTGCTTCAGTGAGTCATGCACATACCACCGGTGGCACAGGAGCCTCCTCCATCTGCCGGGAATCTACAGCTGCACTGCAATGGGAAGGTAATTTCACAGTTTGCTCTGCTTGGTGTTTATCTGCCTCTGGGGAGAGCTCTGGGCATCAGTGGGCTGCTGGGATTTTAGAGATGAAGGAAAGGGCATTTTGGAGGCATGGGATCTGTGAGAGCTAAACCCGACTAGACCATTTGTTCATTACGTCACCCACTGGGGTCATTTGAAGAGCACACAGCTCTCCCTGGCAGCTTCACTCATAAAGGTTCCCAGCACAGGGAAGCCAACACTCCCTACCCATTTTAGGATGGATGTTACCCATCCTAAAAAGTATCTCCAGCTGCTCTATTCCTGTGCAGCCTGGAAACACACTTGGCACATTGTATGTGTCTAAGAAACACTTTTGGCCAAAGGAGAACCAAGTGGTCCTTTGCAGACCACCTCTGCATGCATGTGCATATCCAAGTGAGCAGAAGATAGGGCTGGTAGGCAGTGCTCAGCTGTAGAGGCAGCTTTCCTCCGAAGTAATTACAAGTATGGGTTACTATTCCTAGCTTTGCCATGGACTTCCTGTGTAAGCTAAACTGAGCCATTTAACCTCTGCATGGGGATGTCTAGGTTGCAAACACTCTCAAGACAGTGTGTGAGTTACCGGAAGAAGACTAGCCACAGAAGCACGGAGGCCAGGCTCTTTTTGTCCTCTGAGAAATGGGACAAATTAATGGGTGAGGAGCTCAATTTGAGGTTGCTGCAGCTCAGCTGCTTCTGTTGCCTGCACAGATATGTCAAGAGCTAGATGGGCTCTCGCTGCAGGAGACATATCCTGTGTCTCAGTACCTTTCCTTCCTACGTTAAATAAGATTAATGATGTCTTCCTTCCTCATGGGGAACCTCTTGTTTGAGCGGTTCAGCCAGGTCTGTGAAGGGCTCAGATGCTGCTTTCCTGGTAATTCTCCATTGCCAGTGACTTGTGAGTTTGGTGGAGAAGGCTCAAGTCATGTTTCTGACCCTGCACATCCCTGGCTGGAACTAAGTGTTCTCCCTCTCAACGAACCACCTAAAAGGTTGTTTTTAGCACACTGCAGTCTGGTGGAGGATGTTTTCTCCCCTTTAGGAACAGGGAACAAGGAGGCACCAAGGCAGAGCAGGAGAGGTTTTCCTGTGGTCCCAGCACAACTACGATCAAGGTCACTGGGAATCTCCAAAGCAAGGAAGCAGATACAGGGTCCTGTCCATCCTCACGTGGTCCTCGGGAGCAGGGACTGGGAGATCCAAACAGTTTTGCCAAGGTTCAGGAGGAAACTCCTTTTACTCGGATGTTACATTTTTTTCCTTCTGTCCTCTTCTGTTCTTCACTTTAATTGGGAACCTCTTCATTTTTTCTGTCATGGCATTTTAATGAATAATGCTGTTCCAGCGGTGTTTCAAATGTTGGCGAAGATTTTGCTTCTCTTCTCGCCATTGGTCTCTTTTCTCCTCACTATCATTTCTAGGTAGGGGCCCTACACTGAGCTTTACTCTGCAATGCATTTTTGTTTTCCTTCAAAGATGAAAATGCATCCATCTGTAACGGAACGACAGAATGGCAGCAAGAGGAAATCTCAGGCAGATGGAGCTGGGCCGTTAACAGTTGACAGCAGCTTCTCAAGACATGGTGGCAGGGCAGCAGATGTGACTAGTGTAAAGCCTACTGGTGCTACTGAGGCCTGATTCACTGAGGGCTCACATCATGGCGTGTCTTGTAGTGTTAATTGCATTCTTTCTTGCATATATTTACTGGTGACGCAGTACTGGTCAAGGGCAGAGCTCCTGGCTGATAGGCTCAGCTTCCTGCAGGGTTCACGGGTTCACTGAAGTAGGGCTGAAAACCTAAGGGTTACCTTGTCCATGTGTCAGCTCTGCTCTACTCAGACCATTCAGATATGACCTATTGCCATGAGCTTGCAGGACTCCCAGTTGCTTAAACAATTTTGTCCAGAGATCTGTAGAGTAGCACTGGTTTCATCACTGATAAGTCATTTGGATCTATGATCTTGAAGTTAGAAGAGAAATGAAGGAACAAAGATATGTGCAGGTGGTGTCTGAGGGCACTGGCCTGCTCAAGACTCTTCTCAAGCACACATTATGCTCACCCACTGTGCGAGAGCCTGGCTCCCTTTCTGCTAAGGAAGCTGAACTCACAGCAGAGCTGTGGTGCAGACAGACAGTTTCAGCCTCATCACAGTTAACGTGTTACTTTGAAGCAAGGACTACAGACCAGATTTTCCCTTGCCAAACACACTGTGAGTGCACGCACCTCCATTCATTTTCTGTCTTGAGCTCAGGGTTGATTTGCATCAAACATATGATGTGGAATGGTAGGATGAAGTAGCCCCAACCTCAACAATATCTCAAAGCCATATGGTTAGGACAGGAACCAACATATACATGTTCAGACCATTTTCAGAGCAAGAAAAAAAAAGAGAAAAGATGCATTACTCAGTGAGCAGCAGAACTAATGAAGCCCATGTTTCTGAGCATCCCCCTCTGCAGTTACCTCAGATTTCCCCATATCTCATAAGATGCGTCCCTGGTTCTTCCTCTCTTGACCACATCTCCCACTTTGTCTCCACCCCAAATACACTGCTTAGAGCTGGATGAGATGTAACATGTACTGTTTGTATTTCTGGATGAAACACATGCTGGTTGTGTTTGAAACATGCAGGCTGATCTGCCTGATCAGCCACAGGGAATGCAAATCTCTCAATATCTCACACTGCAAGGTCAGCCTTTTTCCTGGGAAAGAGGGCTCAAAGTGAGGAGAAACCCACTGCCCTGCATGTCTTTACTTGCATGGTTTTGCATGCCATGCAGACATGCAAAAGCAGTCTGAAATGTCACTGCATGTTCTCACCTTTTCCTCTTATGGATGCAAATCTGGCTGAACACAATTTTCCTTTCACTTTATTATTACTTGATCTAAGGAAGACAAAGCTCTGAGCTGGATATGTGATGTGCTCTACAACCACAGAACAAGGTCAGAGCCACTAGGAGTTTGCCATTGCTGAAGAGAGCATGAGACAAAATCTGGATGCAAACCGGCAAAGGGACGAGTGCTAGGCTGGTTGGCATGCTGGGCAGTCTTGAAGTAAAGTGAACTAGGTGGTGTCAGATTTGTCCTGCACCATGTAGTGAGTGCTTGACCACGGGAAGAGAAGAAGTAGTGGCAATTCCTTAGCTGGAACAAGTAGATGGTCTTTCCTGAGGCTCACAGGAGGTCCCACTGGGAATTTCCTGTCCTCAGTTAAATGTGAGTCTTCGAAAAGCAAAAATGTGGTTTGCTTAATACAGTTACTGCTTTGTATTGCTGAGCGTTGCTAGAAAAGAAGAATGCTTAGTTTATTAAAATAGAAAGAACTTATACTTTCGTATGTTGTGCAATATTGCAAGGTCATCAAAGAAACTGGAAAGCTTGGAGTCTTGAAAAGCAATTCTTCCTCTTGACTGTTCAACCAAGCATGAGAAATATACTGTTTTGCAATTAAAAGTAAGAGCAGTTGAAGGTGGATCTTTGCATTTCTGTAGTGTTGTCTGTCTGATCTTTAGTGCACTTTCTGGAGATCAAAGGGCTAAAACATGGGCAGCTCCTAGAGCAATACCTAGTAGGGGGATAAACTATAGGCCCCTGAATGTAAGGACTAAAAGCTTGAGATAGCAGAGAAGAAACGTCAACTGAGAGCTTATAAAAGGAGAGCGACAGAACCAAAATGACTGGGTCATTGAATACGTTTGCATGAAAGTAGCAAAATAGTCACAGCGAAGATCAAAAGAGAAAAACTTTGTAGTGTAGGGCTACTAAGATGATCAGAGGGCTGGAGCACCTACCCTATGAGGAACAGCTGCAAGAGCTGGGCCTGTTCAGCCTGGGGAAGAGAAGACTGAGGGGGGATCTGATCAATGTGTACAAGTACCTGAAGGGAGGGTGTCAAGGGGACGGGGACAAACTCTTTTCAGTTGTCCCATGTGACAGAACAGGAGGCAATGGGCAGAAATTGAAGCACAGGAAGTCCCGCCTGAACGTGAAGGGGAATTTCTTCCCTGTGAGAGTGACAGGGCACTGGAACAGGCTGCCCAGAGAGGTGGTGGAGTCTCCTTCTCTGGAGATCTTCAAGGTCCGCCTGGATGCAACCCTGTCTAACATGCTCTAGGTGACCTTGCTGAGCAAGGAGGTTGGGCTAGATGATCTCCAGAGGTCCCTTCCAATCTTACTGATTCTGATTCTAGGTGTAAACTAGACTTGGAGTAAAGCTGTAGTAGGAAGGAAAAGTGAGATCTCAGAGCTGGTGTGAAGGAATCAGTAGCAATTTAAACTGGGAAAGAGAAAGAGATATCTGAAGGATATTTTCAGATACAGCATGCCAGGTGTTATGAGATAACATTTGCTTTCTAAGTATAATGTTGGCTTCTGTAAAGTATTTATAATGTAAATTTGTGCTATGTGTCTCACGAATTGCACGACAGCAACTCTTTCGGCAGTTATATTACCTGAATCT
The DNA here is from genome assembly GCF_028389875.1 of Rhea pennata. Lineage (NCBI taxonomy): Eukaryota > Metazoa > Chordata > Aves > Rheiformes > Rheidae > Rhea > Rhea pennata. The sequence continues at coordinate 4,347,601 of NC_084663.1, forward strand.
ACTTCCTGAATAACCTACTGACGTTATCTTAGTTTGGTAAATTGAAAACTTGTATTTAACGAATTGCTCTGTGCATAAATAGCTCATACGTAATTTACTTCTGAGACTTTGAGATCTCATTCTGAATATATAGAGCACCGGACTGGCACTGAGGCTGGTTTACATCATCTCAGTGCCAATTTTTTCAGTACATGAAATGAAGATAACAGAATTATCTTCACTTTACTGTGTGTTGGGCTTACAGCTAAAGGGGATAGTATAGAAAACCTTAGTTTTATTAGTTTGCCTTTACACTGCCCTAATTCATAATTTATTGAGGATTGAGGGAGTTTCAGCGGTATAAAAACAATAAAAATAGAGGGGAGATAAACCTTTGGTTTTAAGCAGAGTGAGCTGGAAAACAGGGCTACTCATGCGCTGGAAAATTTGTCATTTCAAAATGTAGTTTCACTCTGAATCAGAACAAAAACCCAAGAGGTTCCAAATTCCCCTTGAAATGGAAATTCTGAGACTTTAGTTTGGAAATGCTGAAGCAGGCCGTTTCTGATACCCGGCTCCTGCCCCGAGCCCGCCGAGTGAAATCGGCTCTCTTGTCAGTGTGCAGCGTTGCTGCTGCCAGCTTTGCTGAGTTGGTGGGATGTTTCCTGGGGACACCTATGACGCCATCTCCCCAGGAGCCGCTCGGAGGACCGCAAAACACCAAACATTGCTCTGGGAGGAGACTTAGTTTCATTTCTTGCAATAGGCTGCGCCTTTACCCTTCCTCCTGGAGGGACTTACTCGTGGTAAGTCCTGGAGGGACCACAGCTCTGGAGCCTGCCTGTTGAAAGGGCTGTGTTTTGTATAGGTGCAAATGCTGAAGCTTGAAAAGTAAAATCTAGTCAGGGAACGTCTTATCTGACTTCCTTCTGCAGAAAGACTATGGAGAAAATAATTGTAGAACTATTTAAATAGGATGCTGGACACTTGGAAATGTGGAAGCTGGTGCTTCCTGAAGACTTGAAGTCTTTGCTCACAGACCTTCATACTCCCCAGGTGAGCAGATACTAGCCCTGCCAGGTTGCTATGCCTGTAGAAAAAGTAAAAACCAGTCTAGAAAATAGGTAGGTAGCTGAAGTGTTAAGACTGTGACTGTTAGGCAGATGTGTACTGACCCCTTGCACTCTCTCCTCAGCCTTGGCTTATTTCTACTTTGTAAAAGTTGTCTAAGAAATGGGCCATTTTTGGCCATTGAGCAGAGCCTGTTCATGAGAGCCACATCTGTAATTGTTTCTCACTTGTCCCTGCAACTGAAAATATATTTTAATTTAAGGAACTGTTTGTTCTTATGATGTTAGGAGATGAGTTTATCAGGTGTCTTCAGTGATGTTAGAGGTGAGTGACAGACTGTGCAAGTCTTGATATCTTCTGAGGTTTGGATTCAGCTCGTTGACTGGGACATCTTAACGAAGGCATCTATATGTGGAGTAATTCTGCAGCCTGGACACAAGTGCCTTGTGGCACTTAACTTTCAGCTATCAGTGCAGAAGACAGACTTCTTTCAGGAGCAATATTGACCTGGACTATAAAGTTTATTGTTTCCTGTTACACATATTAGAGATGCTGTTGCCAGAGCTCCTCTTGCCCAAGTTTTTTAAATTTCCTCCAGCATTTCAAAGGTTACGTATGATTTTAAATGTGTGATGTGAGCTTTAGCAAAAGCCTCTAAAATAGACCTTCCGGCAACACGTTCTCAAGTCTGTCATAACTTTCATTAAAATAAGAGGGTAATGGAAAACAAATCTTGCATTTTCCAAAGTTTAGATCAATAACAAGAAGTTGTCTTCCAAACATCCAGAACGATTTATTATTATATTTCATTAGTCATTCCATGCTGAGAAGATCAAGGTTTGCAAAGTAAAAAGATACCAAATGCTCTACTTCATGTAAAACTAGGGAGCGCAGCCAAAGAGGTGGCGCAGCAGTGACAGCGCTCCTTGGCCACGACCTCCTCCAAGGTGGAGTTTTGCTCCCAGGCAAAACTCCCAGGTACCACTGATTTCAAAGCACTCTCTGTTCGTCATGTTGAAGCATCAGGCTTTAGGAACAGTCCTTTCTCCAAAGGGCCAATGAGTCCTGCTGAGAGGTAAAGTACAGCTTAACTGGGAGTTACAGCTTCCTGCTAAAGTGTGTCTACAGCTCCTGAGCTGCCCATAACCTGGATTCAGGCTCTCTGTGTAGACATTAATACCTAGGAAAATTAAACCCCATAATAAGCTCTCCAGTCCATATCCCACCATAGTTTGCAAGTCCCTTACCAGACGTGTGTCTTCCTTAATTTCCAAGAAACGAAGGGAAAATGTGGCGAGAGAGAGAGCTCATGAACCAGCCTAGCTAGGAAAAGGAGGATAAAACACTGGAGTAGTGGGAGATATACAACTCTGCCCTGGTTATCTGGATAACTTTGGTTAAAAATGTTCATGCTAGAAGCAGATGAAGTATTGACCTTCTGCAGTGAAATGTCCTGAGCAGAACAAGCTGTGTCAGACTAACCACAGTGCTTGATGGAGATACGTTAGCAGTAAGTAACACACATTTAACAGACAAAGCCGGAGAGCTTAGTGCCACTGCTTACTGCTTTCAGAGCAGCTGACAGGTGTGAAAACCTATCTATTGCATAAATACAGGTTGTCATCTGTTCCCATACAAAATAACAGCATACACTAGACCATTACACATCCATCTTTATAAAGATTCCTATTACAAATTAGTCCTATTCCAACAGGAATAAAAAAGCCATTGAAAGTATAAATATCAAGGCTATGGAGTAAGAATAACTCAACAGGAATACAAACCAGAAAAAAATAATGGTACACACACACTCTATCACAAAATAGAAAACTACACTAACATCTCATGCCTTCTGAATTATAAGAAAGGGTTTCATTCCATCTGGCTTTAGACATATGTAAGCATCTGTAGGTAATCTTGTCAATCTGGGCATCATTTATAGTCAAAGGAGAGGGAGAGAAATAGGTACCTTAAGACCATGCATCGCTGTGCTATATATATATATGACATAAACAAAAATATACATACATATAGAGAGTGTGATGAACTGCTCTCCAAAGGGACTTACTCCTTCCCATTGTCTGCTGCAGATTAGATGTCTGCATTTTGTCAGATGACCCCATCCTACTATGCAGGACCTGGTTAGAGAGGCAGGTACCTACTCAAAGTTCATAATTTCCCCAAAATACATGTACTTGTCAAATATTGTGTATGCTGAAGTCATACTTAAGCCTGTCCTTAAATGCTCTTTTTCTATGCACTTTGGTGCTCTGCAGTTATGAAAGGAGCTGTCAAATTGATCAGCTGCCACAATCTTCCCTGTGCTGAATGAATAACATAGCAATTGTACTGTGGAAGGGCATGGTTAGGAAGAGGGAGGTGAAGACTGCTGTGTCTGTATATTGAACCATGAGGGAGTCCATAAAGATTTTCAGCTTATGTGCAGAGGGTAAATGGGCTTAACTTCATTTTCCAAGAGAAACAGTGTAAGGAGGAGAAAAGTGTGGCTGAGTTTGACCCGTACAGATAGAGAAAGGATGAGGGAAACCAGTGTCCAGCTTCTCTTGCCATGGAGAACAACCTGTCTAACCTGCAACCCTGTTTAACATGCTCTAGGTGACCCTGCTGAGCAGGGAGGTTGGACTAGATGCTCTCCAGAAGTCCCTTACAACCTTACTGGTACTGTGATTCTGTGATTCTAAGAAGGTGGCACGTGGACTAAGACTTGTAGCAACAGTGCCACTGTTTAAGGCAGGAGGGCTTGCGGTGCTTGGGCGAGTGGTGCATACGTATGCCTGGTAGCTTGGGAGAGCTTGTGATTATATTAGCAATACATCCACTACCAATGTCAATGACTGTGTGCACACGCTCCACCCATACTCTGTAGATGGGAAGTAATTATTCTGCCATTAGCATTCAGCTGCCTCCTTCACATATTTGATCTGAGTCTCTGGACTTCCTCCTTGTTTGCTGCTGGTCTTGGAGCTGCTGGAGCAATCTGGTTTCTCTTGACATGGTTCACTGCTGATCCCCTGCTTACCTGTGGCAAGACATTGATTTCACAAGCTTAGATCTGAATGAAGCAATTCACTGAAAGGTCTTTACTACAGAAAAGACAGATTTTCTATTGATTTTTTGACATTTGCTGTGAGAGATCTCATAACACTTTCTGCAGAAGACGCCACTTAGGATCTCAGTTACATTAGGGCTAGAAGGGACCTTTGGAATCAGCTGTTTCATCACCTGTTCCACCTGAAGGTTAATGAAATATAGATCATCCCTGGCAGCTTTTTGCCTGTCCTAGTCTCAGAAATTCTACAACGACTCAGGCAATCTGTACCATGACTGACCACCTTCATCACTAAAACATGTTTCGAAGTGGCATCTATACTTTGTATCGCTTTACCCTGTTGAGAACTGGCAAAAAGTCCTGTTGTTGTGGTTCCGCAAATTCCCTCACTTCTCCTTTTAGAGGAAAATCCCAATTCAGTGGAGAAGCAGAGTCCATTAGCAATGGCACATGAAGAGAAATGGATGAGGATTAGCAAAGAGAAAGGAGGAAAGAAGAATGAAGCAGTGTGAATAGGGACATCTCAAATTAAGTAGGTTGTGGAGTTTGAGAACAGGAATAGTTGTGGGGCATCTCGGTGTAGTAACAGAAATGGCAAAGAGTCCAGACTAAAATAAGTCTAAAATAGAAAGCAGTCATGACGTGACTGAGAAATCAGAAGGATGAAGGAAGAAGAATTATGTGGGTTTGGGGGCAGATGCTCCACCAGGCTTCCCACAGATTAACCAGAAAGAAAAAGACTGATTGTGTAATCTATCTGAAACCAACATATTTGCATAATTAACCTTAACTTCCTCACTGGATTCATTTTCCACCCGTTATTTGAACTGTCATTCTCAGTTCCACAATGGCAGGGACAAAGCAGTTTTATGTGTGCTTTTCAGTTTCAAAAGCTCTGATTCCTCCTTTTGTGACGATATTTTGTAGCTGAAGCAAACAATCCAAATTCTAGGAGCATTCATTTAACACCAATGAAAGTAGTAAGAAATCCAGGCCGTGCAGTACTGAAATGCCTGATCCACTGAAACCTTGGGATTTTTTTTAGAGTTAACATTTTCCTAGTTCCTTCCTACTTACCGTATACTCTGTTTGGAGAGTCATACAAAGATGGCAGGAATGAGAAGTAGAACAAAAAAGATAGCTGTTAAAACACAAAACCAGCACAGTTAGCACCTGGCATTATCTGTAAGGCTCCCTAGGGATTACTGCAGTTACTTCAGTCGGGAAAAGCAGAGGTGAGAACAGGGAAAGGAGCTCACCTTGCCCCAACGTCCAGAGGGATTTTCCATAATGCCCCATTGCTTTGCTCCTTGGGGCAAACAGGACACAGCCAGAAAACATTGAGGCTCTGGGCAATTAGAGAGCAACCATGGCCAAACGGTCTGATCTACTGATCTACTGATGCTGCAGTCTCTGGCAGAGCTTGCAATACCCCTGCCCTTCCTTTAATTTGCTCCGGTATTCCTGAATATTATAACGCGTGCTACAAATGTCAGCAGGCTCCAGCTGGAATCAAGAGCCTGTGTATGAAGCCTTGAACATATGCAGAGCAAGAGACTATTTCTATTTTAGCAGCTAAAAGTTGACTCAAGGATGGGGAAGGGGGAATAGAAAATCATTTCGGATTGATCTAAATGTATCAGTTTATCTGCGAGGATGTATTTTGTTTGCTCATCCACCTCAACTGCTTTGAAGTTGTGAAAGAAACATACCATCTGAATTATTACATTTTTTTCCAGTTGAAATTATTCACTGAACTCACACAAAGTTTCAGAGCCAGAACTTGAAAAGAAGTCCAGTTTAAAAACTACATTTTTGATCTATTGATCAACCCTCTGGAAAAAGTCATCGCAATCTACTCTTACGTCCCTTATACGACTTTGAAAAAAGTCTTTATAAAAAGCTTAAGTGTTTAAATAGTCTCTATTTACACTTTCTCTATTGAGTTTTCACTCAATACGTGGGCATAAATGTGTCATGCAGTATGTTTATTAGCTTTTATAGCAGAGTTGGATGTCCTCAGTAGCACAGCAAATTGAAAGGCAAAGTGACTGTTCTGAGGGACAGGGTGAAGCCTGAGCCCAATTAACAAAATGGCATACCTGTCACTAGTAGTATCATAGATGAGGAAAAGGATGGATAAGTTGTACCTACAAAGAGAGAAAAAAATCATGATTTTGTATCGATTTACTGCTCTTGGCAGAAGAGCCTGCTTATTTTAGAATCAAAGCAGGGATGAAGGTAGAGTCAGACTGGGTCTGAGAGGTCTCTGCACAGCAACGGCTGAGTTTGTCTCTTGGCCATTAATTGACGTTTCCAGCCTGAATATGAATGTATGAGCTGTGCTGATAACAGTGGGCATGAAGCGAACTATATCTTCCAAGGAATGGCATCAAGCTAGGATCTTTATTTTGTATGAGACTGGAGAGGGAAGGAGACCTTTCAAATGCTAGGCTAGGATCTGGAAACATGGCTTAAAATCTATCTAATTCCCCAGAAAATCAACCTAAAACTTTCATAGGGCAAGAAATTCTTTGATTTTCTCCCTTATCCCGAAAAGGAAGCTTTGAGTGTGAGTCAAAATCAAATATTGGCCGGTCTTTAACAAAGGGTCTTGTAGAAATGGTCTCTTGATAAATCCTTTCGTGCTAGATGCTCAGGGGAGAACTGAGAAATGGGAGAATCTGTTCCTTATCTAAATCCTCATCTTTACTCTCATTAAAGACCTCACATTATTATGAAAGTGAAGGCAATGCTTTGATGGAATAAATTCTTGAAGCACTAATTACAAAGAATGAGTTTGCTCAGATTTCAGTGTGTTTTCGCAGGAGACTGGATTTGTTATTCAGAGGCAAAAATGGCCTATTTCATCATCTGATCTCAATTGTTCTTCATAATCCTAATTTTAAAATTTCAACTATTTATAATCTCTGACTGTTTAATAGGTTGTAGCACTTTGATCCTGATAGCATTAAGTGGAATTAGCAATAGCAAAAAATGACTGTCCTGAAGGAGGAAGACCAAACAACAAATTGTGATGGCTCTACCTGAAACACTCTGAACCGGACACCATATGGAAAAAGATGGATCTACAAAGAAGAGGAGAAATTCTCGGGTTAATGCTGATTTAATGTGTCCTGCAAGAAAGGTGCTTTATTTCTACAGTCAGAATGGCAACTAGAGGCAAATATGGCCAAACTGTACCTGCAGGCAAAGGGGTCTGCCCAAACTACCACCCCTCCACTACAGCATTGCCTGGTATGAGTCACAAGGGCTGGCATTCATCTCACCTAGAACTGATCTCCAAGATAGTCATCTGGGCTCTGTTATAGTCCTTGGGGAGAAACAGGCCCTTATAGGGTGCAATTCAGCTCATCCTAAACTAGACCTCTAAAATAGGGCAGCTAACAGAGCAATTTTCACACCTATTTCTCTCTGTTGATTATCAAGGCAGCCTAGCTCAGACGCAGACATCTGTGTGGTAGATGTCTACAGTGCTGCAAGAGGACTTTTCCCTTAAAGGCCTCAGTCTTGGTGACATCATTTTTTCCACTGTCATTTGGTAGGAGCTTATCGTCTAAATACCTTGCACTGATCTGGGCCCTTGGGCCAGGCTTCTACCTATGTGAAATGGGGCACACAGCACTCCTCTGCCTCTCAGGACATTGGGAGAGTAATGGAAGACTGAGAAAGGTAGAGGTGACGGATTGCTGGTCCTACCACTTGCAACAGCTCTACCTGCAACCCAGAGGACCTCAGTGCTATCACAAACACTTGGGAAAAGGTCTCTGTGCTCTCTCCACATGGCTTTCAGTGACCTGTATTGAATTGAGGCAGTGTAGAGTTAGAGGAGATGCCATCAGAGAAGGCAGGTAACTTTGCTGCAAGACAGGCTGAGAAGCACACTCCTTTTGTCACTAACAAATCCAAGGGCATAAAAACAAGAGAAAGAAGTTCAGCAGCCTCATCTGAGAGTGTTGCTGGCTCCCTGAGCAGCTAAGCTCAAGCTACCTGAGCATATCAGTGCCTTCCCTCGACAGTCACATGAGAATGTAAGCTCTTCCATCAGGGTGGAGGCTCACATTCATACAACCACATTTCTCCCCCTGTTTCTTCCACCTGATGTTTCCTATTAGGCAGCTCCTGCTTTCGGAGGCGTCTCAGAAGCTCTAGGCACATAGATTTAGGAGGGGGTATCTGTGAATCAGAACTAAGGTTTTTAAAAACACGTGAGTCTGGGTCCTGTGGGCTATGTTGTGATGGGTCATGGGATATCTTTGGTGTCTCTTTGGTCAAAACAGCATCCTGGACTATTAAATTAAGAATCAAGGCACGTCACTCATAGTTAGGTTTAGCTGTAGGCTAGCTATACTGTGAATTCTGCAACCCTGTGCAATCATGAGGGATGCTTAGACACACCTTTCCAAGTACCTCACTGCAAAGTGAGAGTAGATGAAAAGTGCCAGGAGCAAGGACAGAAGAGAAAGGCTTATACTACTATTTTCTTCACATTATAGGACATAGTGGCCCCATCTGCTCCCATATTCAAGCTTGCTTTTGCAGCATTTCAGTTAGCATGAAAGGACACCCAAGTTCGAGCAGGATGCAAGTATGTCCTTCTCAGAGAGATCAACTTCATCCGTATCCCTTCTCCATGGCTGCTGCTGTCTCCAGTCCAGTCTGTACCCCAGCCAGTCCCAGCTCTGTGGTTGCTGATGTCTCCATCCTGTACCCCAACCAGGCTGTTTCCTAGAACGGATGTGCTGATTTGGAGGGGTCTGGCCGCTGCATAACCAGGCAGTGACACTAATGGGATGCCAAAGCTACCATCTTACCTGATTTGATAATCTGTGATGGCCACTCATCCTTATGGCTACTGCTGTTGGTACATCGCATGTCAAGGTGGGTCCAGATGATTTTGCCATTCACCTTCTTGCATGTGCTCGTGCCCGAGGTGGGAGATCGCTTGTCATAACCTCTCTGACACTTGAAATGTAGTACTTGCCCCACATTATACCGTTCCTTCCGTCTTAAAGAGGCATGTGGAATAGTCTTGGGCACCCCACAAAAAGCTGTGAAATCACGAGGCAGTACACAGTTAGGTAGACAGATTTAGCCACTGTTTTCATTTGCGAAAAACCAGGTTTGTATTAGTACAAGATCTCGAATAGCAGGGAATACCAAACTTTCCTAATTCTTCACGAGGATATAAAGCAGTCACTCTCATCAGATCACTTGTTCAACCAAACAGATATTCTAGCAATATTTTTATTCTTTATGGCTAAAAAAACAAAACCTGAAGGATATGATTTCCAAAGTTGCTTAGCATCACTCTTAAGCTGCTTCCATGGAAATCAGCAGGATAAGCATTACAGTAATAAATGGCCTCTAGCTTACCTTTACGGTCAAATTCTGGAACGTTTTCTTGTTCTTTGGGTGCAGGACTCTGTGTTTCTCTTTCTGGCTTCTGTGTAAATTCTAACTCCACCATGGGAGCTGCCGACAACAAAACCTTCTTTTCTGTGAGAGAAGTTTTATTTGCTGAGCTACAGCAGGACGAACAGCAAAACAAAGTCAGAGCACCCGAGTTTTTACAGGATAGAACTGTTGTAAGCTTTATCATGCAGAGGTAAACACAAAAGATCACTTGTTAGCACAATGTCCAGATGCATCTCATAATGACTAACTCGTTGGGAAAACACTACTATGAGTATGGCGAGGACAGTAATTACTTACGAATGCATTCAAACTTCCGGTAAAACCAGTCAGCAATCCCACTTGTGTTCCGACATTCAATTCCCGGGTACTGCCCGCTTCTTCTCCCATAGCCATCGTCACATTCATAATAGAGTCTGCTCCCCAACGGGTAAGTTTCAGCAGCAACATCAGCAAATTCAATTCTTTGGAGAAGTGGGCATTCTTCTGCAAACAAAAAGCCCGTGAATCAGGACACCTTGGGCATCTACCTCATTCACTGACAACTTCACACATCTTTCTGTCTCATCAGTATCAGATCATACCCAGAACTCAGTTAAGTATCTGGCACCAAATTCTGCTCCCAACAACAGCGTTGCAATCACAGCAGTCTCATAAGTTGTGATCAAAGTTAGAGAGGTAGAATAAAGGGATTTGAAGAGATTCACTAAATAGATAGCTCCTAAAGCTATCTATCGGGCTAGTGTCAGACCCAAGGTGAGACATGACAGTACTCCTGTAGAGGACAGCCTTGTGAGGTATCTGAAAGGCACCTAAGTGCAGTGGAAATGTATAACCATGAGGTGACAGCACCATGTGCTCTGAACATCTGGGTCTGTCTGCGACCCTGGTTGAGATGGAGAAAAATCTGGGATCAGTCAAGCTAACATGCAGTACAAATCCAGCTTCTTCCTCCTCCTCTTCCTCTTGATAGAGGGCTGCTCACACCCTCAGAGGTGTCAATCTGGATGTGAAGGTAGCAGAGCTTTGCTTCTCTGATTCTCTCCAAGCCAAGGATATGCTCTGAGTGCCTGGTGAAACTATTGGTTATTTTAAGCCCACAATTTTTATTTTAATTTTAGAGCAATCCCCTCTCCCGTAAAGCCTTCTTCATATAACAGTTAGCAGTTGCCATTGATTTTGTGAGTATAAGTTTGTCCGGGAGGCAAAGAAAATACTGGGGAAAAGTCCTAGCCTTGGAATTTTCTGCACTGAATGGAGTCTGCATTGGTCTACACTCTTTTAGCTAGGAGGGGCTGATTCCACTCACTCATGTTTTTTTCTGGAGGAGAAAGGATGCTGGAGCCTGGAAATGCTGCAGCAGCTGGGTGTGGTGGTTGGAGGCACCGGGTGTATCTGCTTTCTCCTGCCCCAGTTGTCTGAATACAGTTGTAAAGCCCTCTCTTTCTACACCCAGTAAGTTGGCAACATGTAGCACTACCAACATTTTTTTTAATGAAGCTATACAAGATCATACTGTAAAGATATTACCTGCATCAGAATGCACAGCCTTCATTCTATGGAGTGAAACATAGTAAGCAAAACTAGATCATTAAAAGTTGCAATCATGCATAAGCAAATATTGAAAAGATGAGTAGATTTGCAGTTCAGTTTGAGCATGCCAAAAAGCAGCTTACTGTGAAATAAGTTTGCAAATCTAAATATAACTTGTCCCAAAACAAGGACGTTAAGCGTTGTGTCATCAGCAAATCACATCTAAATATACTTCTTAATCAGTTAGAATGAATTAAGTTAGATTATTTCAGTGCACTTGAAAAGCTAGCAGAAGCTGAGCTGGAGACACAGAAGTTGATGAAAGCACTATTTAACGATTATGTAAGGTCTAAAGGCTGAGAAAACGATAAAATATTCTGGCTGCATCAGGACTGGCATTCAGGAGCTTTTGGTGCATGATCCATGGCCCTTAATGCTTATGCATAATAGTTACAGCTATTATGAGTAAAATTCCTTAGTCCTTGTGTCTTCACATTTTCTGTAACCATAATTAATGTAGTCTTGGCAACCGTCAAGAACGACTCTAAATTCCTGATAGTTGTTCATCTTGTGGCATCTGCCCTTGACTCCCAAGCTGCCCTCTCCTTGAAACAAAGCCATGCCTTGCTGCCAGTAACACAATCAGTGATTTCCAGACCCAGGGCTGCAATGCCCTTTTCTTTCAGAGCCACCCATCATTTTCATGCTTTGATATTTTCTGCCATTTTCCCTTTTTATTACCTTAACACTTAATAAAAGTCACAGAGTTCGAAGAGGTCACCAATGAGAAGTGTTGTGAGCTGCTTAACAGTCAAGCTGCTTAAGGACTATTTCAATCCCCTTGTATCTTTGTGTTATCAAAGGATTCGCCTCCTGAACTATATCAGACTGTGGCTTTGACAGAAGCTACTGTACCCGAAATAGTTAACCACATGGTTTACCACAGACTGTCAGGGTGATTAAAATTAAAGAGTTATCAGATTAGCAGCAGGCTGTGAGCACGTACTCTCACTTTCCCTGAAAGCTAAAAGCATGTTTCCCTCAAGACTTCAAAAGTCTCTTTGAAGCAGACTGCAGATCTGAATCTCAGCAAGAGGCATTCAAACCTACAACTCTTTACTCTCTTCTTAAGAAAACCCACAGCATTTAGCCTACTCATCATAAAGGGCAACTGTTATTTTAATCAGTGATCAAATGAAGTTAGGGTTCTTCTGAACTTACACACATCAGATAAGGAATGCAGAGAAGTGATGTGCCTGGGTTGTTGTGAACAATACCTGACTTCCACACCAATCACACTAGTATTCTGCATTGATCCATGTTGCAGATGGATCTCGTGCAACACTCTTGGATTCAGCCTCTTCATTTCATCCATGTCACTCAAAGTCTTGTCTTCTCACATCTAAACCACTGCAATTTCTTCTTCTTTGGCCTTTACAACCTTATTCCTGGCTCCAGAAATCATTCAGAAACATGAATTTCCTAGGCTTCATCATGACCATCATGTCCTTCTGTTTGCTTCCCTCTTTTGGCTCCTACAGCTTCATTGTTGCATCAAACATTTTGTTCTCATTTTCAAGGACCTTCTCGACTTATTCACTCTCATATCCCTTCAAAACATTGGCTTCTCTTTGGGTGTTAGCTTTCATCACCAACACATTTGGTATTGAAGTCATCAGCTTTTGAGCTTACTGGTATGGTGACCCTCACACCAGGAGGAACCCTACATGAATATGTGAATTTCAAGATATCCAGTGTCATTATTCCTTTTAACTGTCTTTAAGTATCTTATATATCTTCAACAGTGCCTCTTTTTAAGTGGTCTTTTACCCAACTTTCAAGCACAGGTAGGTGCCCGACATGCTGATCCGTATTACTTCTTGTAAGACTTTGTGGTCTTAAATTTGGATCCTATGCTTTCTATGTTTGTCAATTCTTTATATTTGTATCATGCCTAACAAAAAAAAAAAAAAAAAATCTAGCTGTAAGCTAAGACTCAGGACATTGTGACATTAGGTGCCATAATATCTTACGATAATGACCACACACTCCATGAAATCTATATGTGAATGGCCAGGAAAGCTCTTGGCTCAGCATTTAGCAGTACCACAGACTCCAGCTAACTGTCCCGTTCAAATTCTCATCAATCAAGAATAAGAATCCCCCAAAGCTGCAGGGGCCGTAGGTAGTGGCATACAGGTGTGCAGGGATGTTTCGTGCCACCAGACCTCCTGGGACAGTGTGGAACACTGTGCAGAAGGGAAGCAGACTTGGTGAGGTCTGGGTCATATTGCTTACATAGAAAGGTCTCTGGAACGAACCTTCCCTAGAAACTCATTTTGTATGGTTTTGCTCTTAAGAAAATCAACATTCTGCAACAAAGGCGATGAAAGAGCTATAGAATAGGAAGCAGTCAGGGAAGGAGGTAATGGCAGTGCAGATTCACTACTTGACTAGATTCCTGACTTTTGATATTTTTGAGGGAAGATTTTTTCTTGCTCTTTGCAGATGGTTGGAAATTTGTCTGTCAGTTAGCTTGAGCTGGTCTTATATGAAAATACAGACCTTCTAAAGGTCCTGGAGTCACCTGCCTTACAGCCTCTGACGACTCGGTTTACTGCCTGCCTCTGCAATAGCTCCAGGGCTGCACTCCTGCCAGCATCAGTTTAAAAGATTGATTTTGAATCACCTTCAAATGTTTTAGTGAGATTTGGTTTGCCTCCTTGTTTTCCTTCCTCACATCCTTTAATTCCCCATCCCCGTGATGAGGTGCTGTATGTCCCTATTTCCTTCTCTTTCAATCTTAATGTCTCCTGTCTTCCCTTTCCCTCATTCACCTGCTTCATCAGCCCCTACTTCCTTTTTTTGTCTCTTCTCCACCAAAACTGCCCTGGGAATCCATTCCTTCTTCCTTATGAGTACTGCCATGAAAAGAGGTAAGCTGAAATGGGGTAAGCAAAGAGAGACGGGGTGCAATTACATTCAGGTGGTTTAGCATTGCAAAACTGCTAAAATCTATTGCTCTTCCAACAGAGACTCCCAGGGCTCCTCTTTTTGATATTCTAATTTCTCCCTGTATCAGTGGATTTTAGTCCCTAGAGCATTCCCAGAAATTTTGGAACTGTTTTTCAAATATTATCATATAGGGGATGGAGGAATTAACAGGAAATTAGAAGGAGACTTGTAAACTCAGACAATCAACATCTGTGAAACATATAAAAGTCGTTATTGCATCTTTTGTTGTGCTCCGAGAACCTGCAAGCTGCTACTTTTCATCAGAGCCATCAGATAAGTGGATTTACCACTTAGGCATAGGTGTCTGGTGCCATTTCAGATGTCTTAGGGCACTTAGGACATCCACATAAGCTGGCAGATGCTGCACAGGAGTAGGGAAGGCTGATGCCAGGCAGAATATCCTGGCATGCCTACATTTGGGCACATGAATCGTGCCCTGCCTTGTGTGAGTTCATTGTCAGGTACCACATAAAGCTGAATTGACTGATGCATGGTAGAAAATTAAATGGTGATTCAGTCATTTTCAGTTCTGTGATGTACTTGTGCAGTCTTTAACCTGATATTCAGTCTATCAGCTATTCTATTAGGGTAATATCTAGGGGATTTTTATGTTTCTGGGAAAGGTCACCTCATCAGGCATTGCTCCCTCATCCTCTGCCAGAACATGGAAATGAAACAGTGTGCACAATATAAAGGAAAATTGTTTACCTTTCACCAAGTCTCTAGAATTGAAATTCTAGTTTGTGCTGCATTCTCTTCTAATTCTTGTGCAGCCATACCTTTCATAGATTTGAAGGCCAGAAGCTTTAGATCGGTTGCTACATGATTTCATGGGTAAAACAGAACACTGAATTTTACCCAGCTACTTTTGTACTGAGTTCAATAATTTCTATTTAACCGAAGCATAGCTGCCTATGGGTTATTTCATTTATTAATAATGCCTGGGAGTTTGAGGAATCACATAACAGGACAATAACAGTATATGTGCAACTTTATTCTCAAAATTATGATTATACAGTATAAAAAAATTCTTATTCTCTTTTAAGAAGGCTTTCTTCTTACTTTCTTCTAACGTGTATTTATTGGCCCAAAAAGTTGTTGTGTTGCAGCTGCCTTCCCTGTTTCCTTGCTTCCTTTCACCAGATCGGTTGCAGCACATGCACACAAGCAATTAATGCTTAGATAATGGAGGAGATCAGCTTTAGAGTGAGTCATGCCATCCTCAGAGAGGTGGCAAAGACAGGGGGAAAGCCCTACTCTCCGGACATACCTGTCTCTCTGCAGTCATGGTAGAAGAAACCTAGACAACATGGTGAGATGTTTAGAGAACATGTCTCTAAATAAATTTAGGGAAGATGAACCCCACTAAGTTACAGAAATGAAGGGCTTTTTGATAAAATGCAAAATAGCCACTAAAAATCCCACAATACTTATGACAAAGGTCTTTCAATGCCCTGACCAGTTCTGAAAACCAGAAAATTACTCGCTGAGTGTCCATTTTACCCAGCCAAATCTCCTTGAACTTACCACTACTTTCTGTCCCCACAGGCTGGGCACAAAGCTTCTGACTGCCCTCAGTACCTAACGTCATTGCATAGACTCAGAGGAAAAGAAACCACTAGCTAAATCACCATCAGTTCTTTCAGCCCTTGGGTTTCTCCCTGAGGTTTCCCATTCCAACACATCACTAAGTCAATACAAAACTCTAGTCATAGTAGATGTACAGTCAGTATTAGGATTTTTGCAGATCACCTGTGTATTTCTCTTTAGTGTCTAAGATGGAAGACTAGTTTTAGATAAGGTGCCAGAACAACACCTTTTGTCCAGAATAAGTGAATGGGGAAATTTCTAACAGGTATTTTTAGTATTAGGTAAAAACAGACAATGAGTCATGCCATGGTAACCCAAACTCAGAATTTCCTCTGTCTCGTGACTCTGTGTCACCAGCTTTGACCTTGTTCTGAGATTAAGTTAAATCTGTAAGGTGCAAAAATAGGAAATTTTTCCTAAATACAAAGCTAGTATGAAAGGATCGGTAGGAAACTGGCTGTTCTGAAGATTTGGTTAGAAGCAGTGGAAGAAACAAGCAGGTCACACACCTGCCTAGTTCAGAAATGAAGATGACTATTCCCCAGAGATACCAAGAAACCAAATCATCTCAAAATGAAGAGATTTGCCCAGATGTACCTGAAAAGCTAATAGCACTCTGGGGGCTCATATGCAGTCGGAAACTATGTGCTCTCTAAATAGGTCATGTATCTTGAAGACAAAACTGATATGGGTGAAGAGAAGGAATTGATACCAGCAACTGGACTGAAATGGTAACAAATCTATTCTATTTTCAAAACTTTTTCCAAAAGGTTTTGTTAATAAGCTATCTGTATCTCTGCCTGCTTCCTTCCCATCCTCACCTCGCTTCCTAGACTTGTCTGATTAATGCCATTTTTTGTCTATGTGGATTTCTAAGATAGATCTGAACTGTGAAGCTGAGGTACAGATCAGAAATTTATGATAATCTGCCTATGAGATTTTAGTTATATTGTAGACCAGGCAGAGACTATTTTACAAAGTCATCTTAGTAGTAATGGACTTGCAATTTAACTGACGGAAGTACAGTACAAATGAAATCACCAGGCACAAGAACTCATGCAAACAGCAGTGGAGAAGACGTCAACTCTAAGAGGCAGGAGATGAGTTTTAATGTTCCTAGCAGTGGAGAAGAGGCAAGTCCTATTCTAAAGACTAGTCTTAGTAGATCAGTGATCAGCAGATCAATGTCTGCTGAATTTACTGGCACTAGAATTTGTCTCTGTTGCAAAGACAATATAAAACTAGCTGGAATTCGAACTGGCAGGAGCAGTCTGCTAGCCCTTTGTAGGACCATAGAAAATTAGGGTTGGAAGAGATATGCCTCTCGCATCTCTCTCTCTTATCTCTTGAGTCAGTCATGCTATCCAGTGGTTTGCAGTTGAGTTTTTCTGTGGAATCTAATGTAAAAAGAGGTGAAATGTGTTATCCTTCTAAATGTTTCTATAAAAAGCAAGGCTGGGGTTGGTTTGGGAGTGGGTTAAGCTCTCTTGCTCTAACAGATAATTTCTAAGCATAACTAGCTCTAGGAACCAGTCTTCTTTGCTCCCCCTGTAAGAGCTGGAGCTGGACAGACCTCTTCAGAGGACAGTGGTCAGCTAATTTACATTCTCCAAAGACTGCCTATAGACACTTCCCTCTTTGGTGACTGCAGTGGCAGTCTTGGGACAACAGTCCTACATGGCTACATTGGAAATTAGTGCAGTTTAGGTGATTTAATTTTAAAGTTCACTTTGCTGGGAATTCACAGCCAAGTAGCCCAAAGAGTTTGCATCTTCTGCTGACCCAACTGTTTCTTGACTGAACATCTGTCTTCTCTCTTCCTACATGCAACCATCCTCATCCATCACCAGCTCACCCCTGTTTTAAGGCATAGACTAAAGGAGTGCCAACCAGCTGAGATTCATCTGACCAAAAGAAGTCATCTACAGGCAGACTAGTTGTTTAAATTCCCTGAGTGGTTACTAAAAGGGGACTTCTAAGACATGACACATTTCATCCTAAAGGGTTTCTCTGCAATCTGGTAGATGATCTGTGCACTAAAAATGCTGCTTTCTCTCCAGTGGCTCTGAAAGGCATCCGACTTGACAGTGCAGATGGCTGAAATTAAGCAAGAAGAGTTTTGTGCCTGTCCTGAGTAGGAGAGCTGGGCTGGGGACTTGGACTGCAAATGTGGAATTGAAAGAGGGAATGTTAGGAAAGAGAGAGAGTGTTTCCTGAGGGAGGGAAGAGAGTGAAAACTAGCCCAAGCACAGTGTAGAAAGGTACAAAGCAGAGGATGGGGACTGTTTTCCTTATTCTGCTGTTTTTGGGTGTTTATCACCTTCTTGGTTCTGTGGTAAAGCCACAGAGCTTGAACTCATTTAAGGCAACCACTGCACACAGTATGGCAGCAGAACACACAGTGTCTGGCTTCGAAAATATCGTATGTGAAGAGCCTTGTTTTGGTGTGTGATATTTGAGTTTTGAACAGGGTTCACTATATTTTGTTTACGTCTGTGATTTCAGTAACACGTGCCTCTTCAGTATTTCCATTTAAAGGGAAAGGCACATTATTAAGAAAGAAAACTGGCTTTTTAATCAGCAGCTGAGTTGTTCAAATCCTTTCCTTTGACTTGAATTTTCTCAGTCTCGTCTTTTGTCGGGTAGGAAGGGCTGTAGAGAATAGCCTCCCTGAAAAGAATTGAACCGATTCGCCATCACGTGTTCCAGCCTTGGATAGCAGTGAAAAAAGACTTAGCGTGACACTTTTGATTTCAAATGGCCTAAGTAAGCAAACAAAACAAAACAAAAACCCAATATCTTGAGCTTTAGGATTTATTTCACTTGACTTACGGCCTTAGTGTGAAGCTGGTCACTGAGCTCTTTGTCAGAGCTCTCAAGAGTGGGATGGAAATTGTTCCTAAGTGTTGATGATGTTTCTGCATGTAGCATGCTACCAAATAAAGAGGGATGTATATTCTTTATCTGCAGGTTCATGCCTTAAAAATGGAGAACATAGCAAAGGTGATAGAGTGCTGCTAATGTGGTGGGGCTGAAGAATAAGGACTTGAGCAAGGAGGGTCATGGAAGGACTTTGGAAGTGTGAGTTCTGGAGAAGCGCTGGGAGGCGATGGAGAGAAAAGCTGATGAATCAGACTGCAGAATTACGCCGAGATTCATGATCGGGGTTAGAACATGGAATGTGAAGACACGATTAGGACAAGAGGAGAGACAAAAGCTTCAGATAGAAATCAGGGAAGAAAGCAGGGAAGCCAGAAGTGCGACATTATGAAAACAGTCGTGAGCAAAGTCAAAGACAGGGGCTTTCCAGGAGTGGCTAAGGAGTGAATATTTTTCACCAACATAAAAGGAAAGGACATAACCAACCTTAGCGAAAGCCTGGGTGGGAGTATGAAGACGAGACTGGAAGACAGTCTTTGCAGTTGCCAGTGGTGCTAAGAGAAAAGCAGTAATGAAATTAGGAGAGAAAAACAGATAATGGAATATCTTCAGTGCCTGAGGCGATTTCTGTGTCTCAAAGTGGAAGCAGATACTGCAGGGTCTCTGTCCATAACTTCACTCCGCTTTTTCTCGGCAGGATCACAATTTTAGCAATGTTTTGGTTGTTATCTGTATGTTGGGCACTTTGCTGCTGAGGCCACTATAGCTGGAGGTTTTATAAAGGTATTTGCTCTCTGGTTGACATTACAAGAAGCACATGTATGTGCTTGACACCTTGACCTTATTCTGCATTGCATTTCAAAACCATGGGAGCGAGCACTAATATGCAAATATAATGCGAAAGAAATTCCTCTTATTTAAATGATCTGGTGCCCATCTTGTGTGAATGAAATTTAAATGAATGAAATTCCTTCCTTTGTGAGTTTTAATCCTTTCCAGGTTTGAGTTACAAATGTGTTCAGTGTATTCCTGTAAGATGAATAGCAAGACTGTGTTTGCCCCTTACCTAGCATAAGGTAAATCCTAGTCCATGCCTGACGCTTCTAGGCATTGCTGCTGTGCAGAGAATAAATGAGATGATCTGATGCCCTACAGGAGAAAATCAGAGTTTCTCTTGTGCTCTCTAGTACTAAGGTACAGTTTAATTTTTACTGAATGAATGATCACCCTGTGCTTTAGTTTCCCCAGATGCACAGCAGAAGACTTTGCCCTCAGTGCAAAAACAATTTTTTTTCTTTATTTTCTTCCTCCTCAGTGATGTTTATTCTTCAGTGTGTGTTTTGCCCAGAAATCATCCTCCAAACAACCTTTATGGCAGGATCTAGTTACAAACTGAACTTGCAACACTGGAAAGAGCTAAAAAGGCTAAGGAATAATAGCATGAATAGCACTGAACGTATTGGGATTACAGAGTAGCTAATTTTTGACCAGAATTTGATGTCGACTCTTTCCCTCCAACAAGGAGAGGACTCTTTCTTGTCTTTTCTGTGTTCCTTCTAAGGAATAAAACCAGTATGTCTTGCCGCAACAATACCTTAGGCATCTCTAAAATAACAAATCCTAGACTGGTTGCAGTGGTATTTCTATCTCAGTCTGTTATTTGCAGGTAGATATTAAATATATGCCTTTTAAAATTAATAATTAAGTAATTTTAATTTATATTAAGTAGTACCGAATTTAGTACTTAGTTAGTTAAGCTCAAAGTTTGATTTAATTAATATTAAGTAACATTAATGTTACTTTTCAATATGGGAAAAGACATTCAAAATAAATACAGGAAACTGAGCAAGGAAGAACTTGCTGGTATAAAGAAGAATGCAAGAGTATGCATTTATTCATTCATCAGAGAATTAAATCACATCAAATAGCATAACGTGCAACTGCTTAACACCTCTCAATTTTTCCAAAAAACAGAGAGATTTCTGATAAACAAGACTTGCCAGCAAGAATTCTCACATCATGTCCCAGGCACAGTAATAAAGAGAGCGTGATATAGGGGGGCCTGACTCATCCCAGAACTGATCCTATTTACATACCGCTGGTTGAACATCCCGCAGTGATGCTCTCTCATGCAGCACTTAGAAACTTCATTTGGCTGGGCAAATGCCGAGTGAATGAAAAGCCGCAGCGTTTATGGGCAGAATTCTTTAACGAGAATAAAAACGCTTGCAGGGGTTAAATATTTGCCAAGGTATTTCCTGGGTAATACTAGTACAGCTGTTTGATTATAAGCAGTCTAGTCGTCTCTGGAGATACCCTGACCTTCGTAAAATTAGCACCCCTGCTAGAGATGATCAATTAGCAGTGACGGTATCAGTGTATCTGAGCTCCTGCCTTAGGCTATATCTGCTCATACCTCTGAATTCAGACATCGCCAGCAGATATACAAGGAAGTAGTACATTTATGGAGCGTAGAGGATATAAGGTTTTCCCCTTCAAATAAAGCAGGATTTTTCCCCTCCAATTTTATAAGCAAATATGCTTATGTATCACCATTCCATTTTTAACATACAACCTTGTCATAATAAGTAAACCAAATACAAACAGTATTACAATCCACCGCAGATTAAAACTACACTGAATGTTGAAAGAAGTAGCTACTTCCTTTTACAGTTTATAGGTAATATTGCTTGGCAGGTGTGACTGAAAGAATATGTGGTGTCTCTAGAACCTACAGCAAACTTGGATGATACCTTTTAACTAATAGCATTGCCACCAACCTTACCTACAGAGTGACTGACATTTTGATGTCTATTTTTACATTGCCTAAAGTTACATGCAAAATGGAAAAACAAATTCAAAGAGCTACCTAAGGCACGTAAGGCTGCTTTGATCTGCCCACTGTTCCAGTGATGGGTTGGAGGATACATACATTACTCAGAAAAATATATATATATATATCATGAACTCCTCTGGATTGTCTCCAGTTGATGGTTTGTGGGCAAAAAACCCCATTTCTCTCATTTCCTTAGAATAACAAATTCCTTAAGCTCTTAATGTCTTTCCATACCTGAAAGGAATCAGGATGTTGTGAATGTCCTCCAAGAGCCACCACAAAAAAGCAAAATGTATTTTCTCTCCCCAAAAGGCAAAAATAGTCTTTTACCTGTTCTGCTCCCCTTGATGGATCCAAACATGAGCCACATCAAAAGGCACTTGAGCTCCATGGAACTTGTTCACCCCTTTTGCCCACAGCGCTGAGGGTGATGAAGTTTCTCAGAAGCGAGGGGCTCGCACCAGGCAAGTCAACAAGGTGTCTATCGCACAGTTAGCTTTGTGGGAACCATCACCCTGCGTGCGTGGCAAGGACCGCGCTCGCTGGTCAGCAAATCACCGCTTCACTGGCTGGCTCTGCTAGCGTGAGTAAAGGCTGCTCTCTGTTCGAGTATTAGTAGCTTTTATCCAGGAAATCATACTTAATGCTTAAGTGTCGCATAGTGTGCCGTCGTATGTAGGAAGTGGTTTGACACATCAGTTACCGACTCTAGAGCTGTTCCACTACAACTGTGGTCAGTAGAAGTGGGCAAGGTTTTAACAGATTCGTGCAGTCACTCGACTCCAAATCTGTGGCTGTGTGGGAATTTGATGGCAACCTTAACAGTAGGGTGGTTGTCTGATGAATGACAACGGACCTCAGGCACCACTGACGTGCCCCACCACGGAAAAATAGCTCCCAGAAGGTATCACTGGGGCTTTTTGAATATCTCTACCTACCGATGATTCTCCTAGACTTCTTGGAGATCTTTATCTGCAGATGTGAGATACGGTCCTTTTTTTTTTTTTTTTTTTTTTTTTTTTTTGATGTATACGGTTTCTCGGAGTGACAAATGAACTGCTGAAAGCATGCAAGTTTGAAGAGAAAAGTATATTAGGTTGAGGCTGGCAGATTTGGAAAGGGCCTCTCTTAATGCTAAACTGTCACGTTTCAGCAAAGCTGGGTCTTCTAAATATCAGTGCAAAAAAGAAGGAATGATCCCCCCTCGGCCAAGAGACTGAAAATGATTAGGAAAGTGCTGCACTTTATGCAGTTTTTCTACAGTCATTTCTACACAAATTATTATTCTTTAATACCTTGAGATCTAGTTGGGATAGACTATAAAAAACAGATTAAAACTATACCTGTGGTATTTTCTACTAATGTGCTTAGACAACCTATAAAATATACTTCTTATTGCTGCAATGTGATTATTACATGCCAGACACTTGCTTCCCCTATACAAACTCTTAATAAACGAAATCTTCCTATCAAGCATGATAAGAAATATCAGTGATGCATCTACATCTATATCTACAAGTGGCTACAGCTGTATTCCTCAGTAGTAGCTGCCAACACAGTAGATGCTGTTAGTGTCTGCTGTTCCTTACAGTCAGAGACTTTCCTGTCTTCACACTCATATGGTTGATACTCCTGTGAACAGTAGCTGCTCTTAGGGAGCTTTTTGGAAGAAAACACAAAACAGAGCTTTTTTAGGGGTGAATGAAGATGCTGTATCCATGGGAGGTTGAACAAAGATGGATTTTCTCTCCTGGCATGTGAAAAGGTGCGAACAACACTTGAGGCAGTGCTAACCGAGGGGGGCAGACAGACATGATGCTGCAGTCCTTGCTCTCTGTCCAGGCTCCGTGGACATTTACTACCATTGCATTAATACTGAAGACACTTTTACCACATCGTTTTCCGTACTTAATAGGACAACAGGAAACACAACAGAAACACAAAAGGACTAGGAGAGATTTGTTCTCAAGACACCTGTCTGAAAGCTGTAGGCCTGAGCTTTTCACTTGCAAAGTTTCCAAGAAACCCGGAGATATGCAACTGCATATGTAGAGCTGCGCCAGCCTTGGCTGAGAAAATATATTTACACAAAGAGAAATCAGAGGCTGATATCTCATGATTTGTTCTTCCTCTGTGAAACGTGTGATGTGTTCACTGCACGTGCAGGGTTTTGCACCACAGCTTCTACTTCTGTTTCTTACTTGGACAAACTGTTGGATTTTGTAGCTAGCTGCACAGCGGAGACAGAGAAAGGGGAAATTTTCCGTAGCACTTGAGCTCCGCCTGCCTTCCCTAGCTATCTGAAGTCCTGCAGGTCAATCAGTGCTTGCAAACTCAAAGCAGAGGGCAGCAGTTTGGGCTGCAGACACAGATTCGGAGTATTTCTCCTATTCCTTTGCTGTGCCAGGGACAGCAGCCTGTTGGGCAGAGAGGTCGATTTTGGCAGATGAGTGGGGACATACTCCCCCTTTCATGCAGCCATTTCATGCAAGCAGGAAAACTCAGTGCAGATGGATAATAGCCACTAACATTTTATTAGGAACAGGGAGTGTTTACCCTAGCAAGAGCGTGCAATGTTCTCTGGCTGATTGTGTCAGAAGGAACGGTGACCCCAGGTGGCTAATTGCTACAAGCACAGTTTGCCTAAGAAAGACTCATGACTTTCTAAAGGTCAGAAAAGCGGTTACCGTTTGTGAGAGCAATTAGTTAGGTCAGCTTGTGAAATAGGTCAACTTGCTGAACGATTCCAAGAAAAAAAGAAAATATTTTTTTCTGGGCATTGCAGGCAAAAAGTATTCAACTGTCCCAAAGCAGAGCTGTGTAGAGAAAGGGGGAGGAGAACAGACAGACCAAGCTAGGGGGAAAGTTATCTAAACATAGAAAAAACAGAGAAAAAAGAACAATTAGCATTATGATTTAGCTGATTAGCATTACTTGTTATCAAAAGAGGTGTGCGGCAATAAAGGAGGAGAGGTGCTGGAAAACAAGTGATGGGAAGCTAGAAAATGGGGAAATGGGAATATCTTGAGGTCTAGCAAGCTGTAGGGAGGAGAAGAAGGTGCTGGTGTCTCTGTTGCTTGTTGAACTTTCTTCTAATAATCATTCTTTGACGAATGGGAGTTTTGCTGCTCAGAGCAATATTTTCTTTCAGCAGAGGTCTAGGAGGGAAGGAGACAGTCACATGGCCCGAATTACCACAGACAAGTGAGAAAAGCAAACCAAGATTTTGAAGATTATTTTTATTTTTAAACAATGCCACAAGACCAAGCAAAATACAGAAGAGGAATCACCAGAGACTAAAACAGCAACTCAGCTACAGTCTTCCGTAGATCTACGTGAACATGGACCTTTCAGACGTTTTTGCGAATATTACTGCATATTGACTCCTTTGGTTTGGAGCCCTCACTAATGAAGGATGTAAGCTCATTTTTTAGTGTATCTGATGCAGTTCTATCTGACGGAAAAAAGCAGAATGATGCAGAAGCTGGGGGGAAAATAAAAATTCCTACAGGCCTGTATCAAGGTCTTCCAAGAGATGCTTGCTGCTTGATGTTGTAAGGAAAAACATTCCTGAGGGTGGAAAGGACAGCCGTATGATCAGACTGTACCCCTGCCCTGTTGAAAGTAGTGGAAAATATCCATATAACTCACTAAAATAAGCAGGTTTTGTGCTTTCTTTCCTTACTTCATTTCTCTGCCGGGTATTGCTCCTACATGAGCCCTCTATTCAAGGGCATGTCACTTCATATACACCTTGGGGGAGGGCTCTAATAATTAACTGAATGCTGTTAATCAGTACATTGCTTATATGGCCTTGAAATTATGGTGATGATAGTTATTAACTCACATTATTTAGTGTTTGACTTGGAAGGAAATGTATGGGGAACTGCTGTAGGCATGTGATGTGGTGCTATTCTGTGCTGAACACTTGAAATTCAGATAGCTGGATTTTGCACTTAAATAGACTGCTCTTGGCTTCTTTTACGGAGCAGGTCAGGTACTGTGGTTGGTATTGTGAAGAACAGTCATTAAAGATGCCATGACAACCTTGAGTGGCCATGGTCACACTTCCTTGCTTTAGAGTGGCCTTATAATAAAGCCTAGATCAGCTTCAATTTCTTCTTTCTTTCAGCCACTTTTATTTTTTGGCCCAATCTTTTCCAATCTTCTCTTTTTCAATAGCAGGTGGGCTTGGCTTTTGCAGCTGTATCATACTTCTTCCCTCTTTTATGTCCTTGCTGGTTCTGCCTTGTCATAGCTTTGACACAGATATAAGTTCCTCCTCCACCACCACCTCAAGGTGTGAACATTTTCTCTTCCCAGCCTGGGGAATGCTCAGTGCAGACAGAATTTTTAGGGAACATATAAAGCAATCTAAAAAGAATATCTTTGGTGAGCCATTTCAAAATTGTGGAACTTGGTCAGATGTGGGGAGCTGTTTACAAGGATGACAAAAGGCACACCTGGGAGGTAAGGGTCCTTCCCGTTCTCCGCAACACTCCCAGGACAGCACCCAGCTCTGCTCCAAAGCAGAGGTACAGGAAAATCCTGATTCTACTGTGTGCTTGAAATGGTCATCAGAATTTTCCCCCAAAACTGATTATTTACAGAAGCCAAACTGTTTTAACTGTTGCTCTTTCCCCATAAAAGTGAGACAGAGTGGACACATGGCACAGACCTTCAATGGAGCATACTTGACGAGGTCAACAAGGATTCAGCTTAAACTCAAGTGAGGGTTGTGTGCTCAAAAGAGCTGTCAAAGTTCCTCACTGAGTCCATGGAGAGAGTCAGCAAGTGCATCTAGAGAGTAATGCACCTCTCTTTTGGACATCTACATCAAGATGAATCATCCGTTAGAACTGTTCTCCCTCCCTCCCTCGCATCGGCATTAAACTGGCATAACTAGTTTAAACTAAACATAGGCCTGCTAGATTGCCACAGCAGGGTGAGATGGATGCATCTTGAGAATCTGTACTGAATTTCACAAGAGAATTTAAAATGTTTGTTTAGTGACTGAATGCAGTCCTCCTTGTCAAATATCTTGAAAGTAGTTCATTATATTCCTATTAAGGATTCCTTTCACAAATAGTGTGCTCTGTGATAAATAAGGAAGGACCATAAAACTCAAAGGGACCTCAAGGGTCCAGGATTCAGTGTCTGGCTAAATCTGTCAGCCAAATTGCCTGATGTCCTTTATGAGCTCCTTTATTATGCTCCATCTCAAAAGATGGAGCAGATCTGTGTGTGTATTGAAATGCACCTGCTGTGTTCCTCCCGCTCAGTGGGTGCTAGGAGTATTTCACCATCCAGCGCAAAGTAGGGAGCAAGAATCTACATCTCCTCTACCTGTGTATTCATCATACTTACTACAGTTGCCAGCTCCATGAATATTTATCATACCACAGCTCTGGCTCACTGCTGGCAAATCTAGAGTGTGAGCTTTTTGTTCATGCCCACAGAAATAGGAAATTCTCTGTTTTCCTTCAAATGCCAAGTACTTTGAATTAAACCTCTCTTCTTGGACAAACAGTTCTGCGAGCGGCATATGCAAGACTAGATCTTAACAATTAGTACTAAGACCCCAGTGCAATGCAAGGTCTCTGCAAATTGCTCTGTGAGAAACAGAAAAAACAGCTGGAACAAAACAGTTGT
Organism: Rhea pennata; assembly: GCF_028389875.1. NCBI lineage: Eukaryota > Metazoa > Chordata > Aves > Rheiformes > Rheidae > Rhea > Rhea pennata. The sequence continues at coordinate 4,374,663 of NC_084663.1, forward strand.
TCTCACAGCCTTGTGTGTGCAAGCTGCTAAGCCCCAAATTATACAAATGAATATAAGAAACATAAGAACTGCCTAGCTGGATCAGTGCTTCTCGAGCAGTCTTTTGTCTCCAGCAATGGCAGTAGGAGACGTCAGTCAAGGTAAGCACTTGAACCAAGCTTCTTCCAATCCCATCGTATTCTCTCAACATCCACATCCAGGATGTGCGTTAGGATCTGTTTATGGACCTGATGTGCATCACCTGAGTCATCCCCATTTGAATCTCTTGATGTTGCAGGAGTGCAATGTCTCTGTGCAAAGAAGAGCTTCCTTTTGTCTGTTTTAAACCGATCTCCTTACTAGGTGTCTCCTATAGGGTTCTGTTATTGTGGGAGATGATGACTAATGGTTCTGTGTTTATCATATGCCCCATCGCCACGATATTTTTGAACCTATCTATTAACACAAGTGGTTTAACAGCAGACAATCCACAAGCAAATACTACAGATGTGAATATAACAGATCTTGGATGTTCTTCCTTGGCAAGGAAGAGTGTGAGAGAGATCAATCTGCAATCACTCTACACTGTTCTGGTTCACTAAGCAGCTGAGAAGCCAGGATGAACAAAATGAATTGGACACTTGAGGGCTCCAGCATCTCCCCCTACGTCCTCCCTCTCTACATGCTGGAGAGTCCCAGACCTCTGCTGTTTCTCATTCTAAGGCAATTGATACATCCTCTTGATCATTTTAGTTGCCCTTCTCTAGACCTCCTTCAGTTCCACTATGTCTTTCTGAGATGCAAAGACCAGAAATGCACGTTACCCCAAATGCTGGCCTATCAAGACTTTATCTGGCAGGCAGATGATGTTCTTGGTCTCATTCTCAGTGACAATGCCCAACAGTTTGTTGGTTCGTTTGGCTGTTCCAGTACACTAACCTGAGGATTTTTGAGAAAGGTCAAACATGATTGAAGGAGCTCTCTCCTGAGCTGAGCTGCCAGTTCAATAACATGTTTGTCATGCTGAAGGTGCTGGGTGCTGGCATGTCTCCATGGGACTGTGATGGGCCAGGAGGATTTGCCCTCTTAAGGCCTTGCAGCCTGGAGATACGTGCATTGTGCTCCACTACAGGATGCAACCACACCTCAGTGGAAACCTGGCCAGCCAGACTGGAGGCCAGTATGTTGACATCCCTTACTGACATCCTGGGAATATGTTTTCTTGTGGATAAAACAAATATTGCACATTTTCCTTTCTTCAAGTACAGACTGAAAAAAAAAAGTAAAAGGTAATAAATGATTTATCAGGAATTAAAGGCATTAGAAACTTTCATAACAAGTCAACAAATAAAGATCCTTTAATATTTCTCTGTGGGAGTCAAACACTGAGTACATTTTTATTACAATAAAACCCTATCTAATGAGTAGATCTGGAGGCGATTTAGTTTTTAAATTTATTTTCCTCAGACTTAGTGTCTTCTTGAGCTTCTGGCTTATCTGAAAAACTCTTTGGATATATTTAGTTTTCAAATACTGAGTATTGTCTCAGCACCATTAACACAGTAATGCTAGACTGAGTTCCTTAACACTTCCCAGTGTAAAATGAAGCTACATAGCATAGATAACTTTCTTCTATAGATGTTTTTATTTACAGCCATCACTCCCCTGGCCCAACCAAAAAAATAAAATAAAAATAAAAAACCTCCAGGACCTTAAAACAAATTGATAAATGAAGTATATTTTTGTGTGATCATATTTGTTTCTTCCTTTCTTCTCTTTATTACTATCAAATTAATATGATAAATCCCATAAAGAGCACACAAATCCTAAGCTGGTCTCTCTGTTGAGCTCCTTACTCAACATGCCCTGTCTCTCTGCTTGACTTTAGTAAGAATTTTTATACTATCTGTCAAGTTAGGGAAATATACCCTTGCTGAATTATAAGGTGAATTTTAGTTCAAAACTGTTTGGAAAACACCTAAAAAGAAAGTGTCTGTAAATGGTTCAAGTCAAAATGGAAGTGCGTGTTGAGTGGCACCAGTTAATTGTCAGAAGAGAAGGATATATTGAAAGGAGTTCCCCAGGTGGTATCTTGGGTCTTCGGCTGTTCGGTATTTTTAGCAGTTGTCTGGATGATGAATGTAGACTACGCTTACTGTGTTAGCGAAAGACGCTAAGTCAGGAGAGCCAGCGAATACATCTGAGGGCAGGACGGGAATTCAACATGACCTCAATACGCTGGATAGAAAAATGAGGACACAATTTAAAGAATAAGTGCAAGTATTTCACATGGGCGGAGTTAATCTACCTACCTGCAAGATGAAGTACATACATCACTAATTAGATAACTATTTTTCAGAAAACAAAGTAGGGCTCACATGCAGAACAGCAATCAGCAAAGTCAGATCTGTGAAAAACATAAATGCCATGCTGAAATATATAAAATGTGCAAAGCAATCCCTTTGCTTTACATTGTGACGATAAAGCCACAGATCGGATACATCAAGAGGAACTTGGAGCACCTGAAGACAGTTGAGAGGAAAGTAATGAGAATGATAAGAAACCTAGAAAACATGACTTAAAAGGAAAGATTGAATAACTTGACTTTGTCTGAGGAAAGATGATGGGGAAGGGGACAAAATAACAGACTTTAGCATGACAGAGGTGGAGCAGATTCTGCCTGGACATGGATAAGCCCTCAAGTTTTCTTCCAGCACTGGAATCTATGATCTGTTAAGGATCATGCTCTTCCTTCTTGCTTTCTGGTCCCACAGTGCAAAAAGTTGCAACCACTGGCCTAACCTCATAATCCATAGACAGAAAAAGTCCTTCTGCACTACCATTAGCTCTTATTTGCTGTGTCATCTGCCTCTTTGAGCAGTTTGCCATAGTATGCATGACTTTTCAACTAGATAAAGAAATCCAGTTATACATTCCTTGGCCTATGAAAATACTTGGCCTATCTTCAGTTTTAACAGGGTCTGTGATTTTACTGGGACTAGGACTAAGTGAAAAAATGCACATTTTGTATAACATAATGGTTATATACATATATAACATAACGTGTACTGTAGAAGTCAGCCAGAAACTATGTAATATCTGTCTTGAACACTGGATGTGTAATTTCTGCCTCTTCTAACCAAGAAGACAGCTTTGTTCCATATCCAGTAAGCAGACATCAAAGGTGGGATTCATCTCACCTTTAGAGACCCGCATGGGAGACACCTACATCTGAGCTGGCTGTCTAGACACCCTTTATAGTTGATGAGGACAACTAGACTCATCTAGGGCAAGACTGTGTCTTAGAAAATATTTTAAATAGGCCAGATGGAGCATGACCTATAATTATTTGTTTCTTCCAATTGAGAATAAAGACAACCTAGATGATGCTCACACATCATGTGTGACACGCAAGCTCACGCAGAGATACCCTATATCTTAGGCAACAGAAATCAGAGCAGATGAATCTGACCTCCAGCAAATGGTAAAGCACAGTCTATTATCTTTTAACACCTTTAGTCCTTACATTGCCACAACACCCAGTGAACTTCTCTTGGCTGAAGACCACCATGTTAAATCTTTCTGCTGCTTGTGATCAAGGCATCTTTCTATGCCTTTTTTTGTTCTTTTTTAAGTGGTGTAGATGTTTCTGCTTATGAGCTGGTTCATGAAAGCACAGTTAATCTCAGCTACATGAATTTTGTTGAATCAGCTCTGAATTTACCACCTAATAGGAAGCTGTTGCAAGTGTTCCAAGAACTGGGGCTAGTCACAGAACCATCTTAAAAACTATGTCACAGGAACAGACATAACAAGTTGCATTTCAGTTCCTAGATGTTCATAGTCCACTGCCTTTTCTTTAGCAGAGAAAAAACATCTGAACTGTATAGACTTTGAGGATTCCTTATAGAAATGCAAAAAGAAAGAATGTCTAAAGGTAAATACCAGTTGTAGGAAATATTTAGAAAAGTTTTCAGCTAGGGTGAGTTGGAAGTTTCTAAATCAAACCACTAACGAAGAAGCGTTAGTGTGTATGTGAGAAAACCTGTGTGGTCCTCAGGAAGGAAGTATAGAACTAGAAAGTTAAAGGTAGAAAGATCAGAATGCATTTTACATCAGCCAGGCTAAAGAGACAGAAAGAATATGAGTTGTTCCTTTTTGCACATAAATTATTAATGTCGACTCTGTCATTCACTGCAGATTAAGGACTCCTGTTTTTTGCTTCTCAGGAGGCCAGCTATCTTTTATAGCAACAGCCCTTCAATGAGTCCCTAAGCCACTTCTTACAGTATCAAGAACCATCCTTCAAATTATTACTAGAGCAACGCAGCTGAGCCCATGCTGCAAAAGTCAGAGCTCATGGCTAGGGACATCATTTTAAAACCCCAGTTTCCTTTAGGATTTTCCTTTTGGAGTGTTTTTCCTAATGCTGTTCTCAAATACGGCATTGAATGACATCAGCATTCAATGGGTTGTAGATGAAGGCAATCTAAAGTGGGGCAATTAAGCATTGCTGTCTCTAGCTAATGAGAGGGGTGCTGATGCTAGTAGATGGAGTTATACACCTCAAGAAAGGAACTTAGGGGTGGGACATTAAGCATATAATTAATTAATTTGCATCCTTTGCTTTGGGTTAAATTTCTGTGACACCAATTCACCACTGTTACCCTGGCAATGTTTTCATGGACTGTTAGGGTAGTGGAGAAGGTGTGGGGTTGTGATGGAGACCTTGGAATTAGCAAAAGACCATAAAATGATGAATGTTTGAGGCGCAAAGATTTGGAGTGACCAAAGGGTCTATTGGGGATTTCAGAGCTCTTCGTCATTGTTCAGTGGAAATCAAGGCTGTCGGGCAAAAAAAAAACCCCACTTTCAGATAAATAAGGTGCTTTTCACCCTTTCTTACTTACTGATAAAACTTGGTGCATACGCTGACTTCTGAGCTAGTTACTCAGCTCTCTTTTCAGTGCATGGAAAAGAGTAGATGTTGTTCAGCTGACCTATTTTAGATGTCTGCATTAGGGTGAGATGAATCGTGCTACAGAAGTGTGTCTATTTTTCTGCACTGATTAAAAACGGGCCAAATGTTCTCACAAGGCAGATGTCACATTTGGTCCAAGAATTCCCACCAAATCTTCCCACTTGGCTTTTACATGTCATTAGCAAACTGTATTTATTGTAATTAGCAGTGAACATGCCCTGCGTTGCCTTGATGTCTGCAACTGCATCTCCCGGTGATTAGTGGCCTCGACAAAAATAACCTCCCTACTGTCAGATTTATCCCCTTCACTCAGATCAGCTAGGACGCTCAGGAAAAGTCCTGGATCCAGATCCTAGCATTAACTCAACCATCTCTCTGGTTCTTGTGGTGTTGTGCACAGACTATAAATGCTGGAGTTTTGGGGGTGAGCTCTGGCAACTTCACGCTGAGGTGAATGGAATTAGACTTGAAGCACTGAACTGTATGGTTGGCAAATTTGTGGTTTTGAAAGGTCCAAGATGTCCACATCAGTCACTATACTGGTGTTGTACATGGTATATGATAGTCACTGCTTCTCTGGGAACTGAGAGGGGAAGGAAGGAGAAAGGTGACCTAGCAGGAATGTGAAACGTGCTAATAAAGCGCAGGAGCTATTTCCATAAAGCAGTTCATATTTCATGCCCTGTAGCTGTTCCTCAGAAAGAAACAGCACCTACTTTTCAGGCTGTTCAACAGAATTCAGCTTAACCCAAGAAATTTCTCCTCTGACCTTCACAAATTTAATGTTCCAGCACATCACAGCCAGACCCTATTTCAGTAGGTTTATCTATCCAACCAGGGAACTGCCTGGTGGTTGCTTCTGAAGGTTGCTAATGCAGCTTCTAAATTGGTGGCATGTCCCAGATTGACAGGAAATGGGCAAACTTTGCTGCAGAGCCACTTTCTTCCTGCAAATCCCATCACGTGGGGACAGCAGGGCCCAGGTCACACAGACACTTTTCTATATTGATACCTCTAACTTTCATAATTCAGCCTTTCTGAAGTCCCATTTTGTTCACTTTTTGTTGATATACCACAGACATCCCTATAGCAGAATAGAATCTTATAGAAAAAGTAACACACAATCCTATAGTTAAAGGCTCTATCCTACAGCATGTTTTTAAAAGGGGTGAAGGGAAGATCCAAGATTTTTTAATTTCTAATTCCGAAAGGTCGACATTTTCTAATCTGGAGAGTTTGATTTGCAACTCTAACTTTCTTTTAATGTAGGAAATTTACCATATAATTTATTTATTTTTTAAGTAGAAGAGAGAAGTCTTTGAAAATGAGGATTTGTTGGGAATTCACATGGCCTTATATTACAGGGAGGCTGATGTCATTTGTGTTTAAGCAATGAAGACAGAATGAGATTTCCCAGGGCTGATTTAGTTCATATCAGTCAGACCTTATCTGACCCTTGCTGAGATGCCCTAAAAGGACCACTTTTGTTACATCTGCGTTATCTGCATGATACAAACAACAGCCCTCCAAAAAAAATTTTCATTAGCTGTTATCACAGTGAGCAAGTGGAAAATCCAAAATATTGGATGTGACTAATAAAAACCACACACACCAAGGCTCCTTAATTTGGAGTGTTTTGACAGCTTATTTAAAGTTAGAAGAGGAAAATACTGCAGAGGCCATGCGAGATATGTGCAGTTCAGAAACTACAGAAAGAACAAACATAGGACAATATGAAAATATAAAGAAAAGTTTTATTATATTACATTATATTAATTATATTATTTTATTATATTATGCTCTGTTATATTATATTATATCATATTAAGAATATAATAGAATGATAATATCTGCCTGCTTGGCTGTTTAGTGTTCATAACGTGTTCAGTCGAGATGATAACAGAGTATATCTGCATCATCTCTCCTAAATGCAATTAATATTTGTGTGAACAAATTAAGATGAACGGTTTCTTCCCCTGTCCTTGGCCCAGCCATTGATATGTATAGCTTGATCCTTTTTCTTCTTACTGAGTTTCGCGGTGTGACTGACCCCAGACTTGGAGTCCTTCTGCTCTGAGCACTGCCCTAGACCTTTGCTAAATCAACGCTAGAGGGAGGGGAGAGAAGAAAACATGATGAAACTGGAGAAGTATCAAGGATTTAGTTTGCAGGGGCAGATTATGATTATATCATGCATTTAATCCACGAGGCTTCAGCTCTGCCTGAAAACAGCACTCTCTTCCCACTGTGGCTCAACGAGGCAGGCAGGGTAAGTCAGCTTTTCCCATACAATGTAATTTTAGCAGGAGGGCTTCAGGAAAAAAAAAAAATCTTCTTCAGGTCTCAGTGCAGGGGTTTGGGGAGGCAGGAGGCAACCACAGCCTTTGCAGTTCAGTTGGGATCCTGGGGTTTTCTCTCTCGCTGCTGCGGCATTGCCAGCGGCTGTGCACAGCCAGACCTCAGCCTCTCATGCTCTCCGAAAGCCAACACTGTCAGCCCATACTGACTCACAGCCACCAGCATTGCCACAGGCGCCGTGTGTCGGGAAAGCCTGGCTCTACCTTTTGAAGGCTCCATCCAAGCAATAACCAGCTTGAACAGGGGGTTTGAAGACGAGAAATCATAATCCACAAATGCAGCCGAGAAACAAGATTGGCTAAGAGGGGGACAGTTTCACGAGAAGGGACTGTTGCTCCTGCCACTGAAGGCAACAAGCTTCAGAGAAATAAGCCCAGAGGGATGGCCAACAGCTCCTCATCCTGATTTTGGTTCTTCCACTAACTCCAGATGTGGCCTGGAGAAGTCAATTCTCTGCCTCTCCCCTCCTCAACACTTGTAAATTGTTGATAACAGTCTTGACTGTGACTTCAGGGATGTCTCTTACATTCTTCTCCTTAACGTGTAGCATTTGAGCAATGAGTGAGCCTTAAAAGCCTTCATTTGCATTATCAGCTCCTAATTCTGATAGCTAGAAGACAACTGAGCAGAAACTTAGTTAAAATGTTTTCTAACTTATATTTAGAAAGAAAGAGAGAGAGGAGCTTCATTTGTTTTTGCTTCAGGAAGCGCTCTGCACCAACAGAGAAGAAAGTCCCTTTCTAAAATAACAAGAAATTCATTAGCACTTCTTGTACTTTTTAAGGTCACCATTATAGATATTTTTGATAACACATCCTTTTACGTGCATGTGGTCTGCTCTGACGGTGGAGATAATGCTGTTTACAAGGCTCTTACCTGAAAAATGGGTAATTTTTTTTTTGAGGTCTTCCTTGTTTTTCAGGAACAGAAGGATAAATGATGTTCGCACTTGGCCATTGCTCATTTACGCTCTATGTCTTGGTTTTATATAAATTGGAAGGGGTGCAAGAGGTAAAACACGGGATGTGGTGAACATTTTCATATTTAAAAAGATTTAAGTTCAGCTTTCAATTTTCTCATTTGCCTTCCATGATACCATGAGACAAGATCACTAAATACTTCAGCATACTCCATCTCTGGCTACAGTGCCTTTTCTTAAGAATCATATAGCAGTAACTAGGTTGGGCTAGATGCTCCATTAATGTAACTCAGTATCAGGCCCTTTTCCATTAATCAGGATAATATCTTAGGAGAAAGGAATCCTATCTAGGAAAATGCAGGATAATCTGCTCTCATCCCTAATCTTGTCTTAATTTCCAGTCATCAGGTTGTCTTACATCATACACTCACGAGAGTTTTTCTCTCTTATATGAGACTGTGTGCTCTGGAAAAACACAGAAAACTTTTTTTTGGCTATAGCAGTATGTTGTGAATTATACACTTACCAAAAACTCCCAAGGCACTCAAACTTCTTGCCGAGATGAAAAGTAAGAACAAAAATAACTCCTGCCTGAGACATAAAATGGAAAATGGAAACTGTTCCAGTAAAAGCAGAAAGTGCTGCTCCATGGAGATATTTGTCCTCTAGACATGACTTGCCTCCTGTTTACTGCCCACGCATGAAAATGAATCAAATAGCTGAGACTGGGTATCTCAATTTTAGATGGCTAAAATCGGTTAGATGAATTACACTATAATTACATAAGACATCTTGGATGACCATACAATAGAAGTATCCCACAAACATGCTCCTGCCCTAGCGTGTTATCACTAAACAGCTGAGAAATGCTGCCTGAATGCTGAAGGTTTACATCCTAAAGCTGAGTCTTTAGGATGTAGCCATTTAGACCAGACTTCCTTCATTCCCAGTGTAAGGATAAGGATGTCCCAACAAATCTATTCTCTGTATGCCTCAGGCATCCTCTGTAGCAGAGATGATCAAGAAGGACTTAGGGTAGTGATGTCAGTCCTCCAGTAATTCTGCCACCTAGCTCAATCATTTCAGGGCATTCCCTAGTGATGCTGATGTGCCGTGGGAGGGTGGATCCATCCTTGAAGGTGACTTGCTCCACACCTTGCTTGCAAACATGACAAGAAACAGAGTCAGGAGCCTGCTCCAAACCAGCAGAACAGATTCTGGATGTCACAACTTCAATTTATCTTCAAAAACCATCTGAGAATATCGGTGCTGTTCACTTGGGCACATTTTGGGGCCAAAGATACAGGAAAATTTCCTATACAGGAAAAAAGAGACATATAAAAGCCAGGTAAAAACATGTTCCAGCATGAAAAGTCTATAAACAGCAGAAAGAAGCCAAACTTTTACTTAAAAGCTGGCAGTCCCTCACTGGCTGTGTGAGATTTTGTGATTCTCCTCAGGAGGACAATCTTTAAATTGCACGAAAGCACCAGCTTGGTAATATGTTCCAGGAGGGAACATCAGCACTTCCATAGGGAGACCTAAATCATAACAACTGGGCCTGCAGTAGCGTGTTGGGCTGTGCAGGATCGTTACGGTTAGGTAGGATATCAGAACTGGTAGGGTCAGAACTGGGAGACAGTTGGCCAGATGGCATACATCTTAGATGCCTAGGTAAGAGCACAGCAGGATATTTTAGCATACCCACCTTAAGTGTTTGAGCTGTCCATGTAGTCACTGATGAGAATCCAGGACATTCCTAGAGGGATTCATCTGGCTCAAGGGAAATAGCCAACCCTCTCTCTATTGAAGCGACAGAGCTCCTGAGGATGTGCTTGCTGAGGAGAACAAGCAACAACCTGAAATCAGGCAATTGGAAATTCATTAGGGTGAGTCTGAGCAGGTGGCTGGTTCCGAGAACACAGAGAGTGCCACCACTCACTTGGACTTCACAGAACTCATGCCATTTCCGAGCTAAAGAACCGGGGTGGAAGAGGAGGAGACCTCCTTTTGCCCATTTTCTCAGTGATCAGAGCACTTGCTCAAGAATCCAGGGCAAGCCTGGATGCTAATACCTCCCACTTCTCTGGAGAATTATAGCAAGAAATAAAGCTATGGAAGTAATTACAGAATCCTTGAATAATTCTGGCTGGAAGATACTAGTGTCACCTGCTGCTTGAAGCAAGATTGGCTACGGGATCTGACCTGGTTACTCAGGTCTCTATCTGGTCAAACCTTGAATACTTCCAAGGACAGAGACTGCACAATCTTTCCCAGCAACCTGTTGCAATGCATGATTGTCCTACTACCCTATCAATGTGCTTTTAACACCAAATAATCCCGAGTATATTGAAAGCAGCATGACAGCAGTCTACAAGGGCTTGAGATTATTCTCTTTGAACCTCAGGTTCTTGGATTCAGCTGTTTGGAACTGAAAATGATTGTTCACAGAATCTGACATAAATCTGCAGCCAGCAGAAGGGTAACTTTGCCCAACTGTAAATTGTCAGCATGAATGCATTTCCATAACAACCCACAGTTCTTAGAATTTACTCTCAAATCCAGAATTATACTTTAGTTCAAAAAAAAAAAGCAAATGCACCCACAAATTTAGAGAGAACTTTCATTCAGACTTTACAACTGATGTTGAAAATAGCTGCTTAAGACTCCTGTTTTTTGAGTACTCAGTTTGAGATACTTTAATTTGCAGAGAATAGATGCACAGAATCTTTCAAACGGTCTCAATCTGAGCACTCAGAGCCGTAGGTTATGCATTAGTGTCATCATTAAATCTGCAGTAGATTCAGGTAATAGTTTAGTTGAAGGAGCTAAATGGTCCTAAAAGGGAATCAAGACTTTTCCATGGTAAGAGAATCAACAAATTTAACCATCGTGGCCTTTCCTGAAGTCAAACAAATTAATAGTGAAGGAGTACTTTGCATCATTTCATCTTCAAAAAAGAGTGGAAGCAATTTAAATTTACGAAAAAAAACAATAGTTCAGCCAAGGTTTTGACTCCGATAGAGGAGAACACTAACAGAAAGAGGGTAACACTGGGGAGAAACCTTTCACCGCAAGCAGCAAAGAAACGGTTGGGATGGAAGGCAGGCCGGCTTGTGATGTGATTTTTTTCCTTCTCTTCCAAATGCTCCAGCATTGTCTACCTTAGATTGCAGAACCTTTCTCAAAGCTTTTCGTTTTAAAATTGATGACCAGTGCAATGGAGCTTTAATTTTTTTTCTCATGTTCTTCATTTTCCATTAAAGCAAACACAAAACACCTGGAATTCCTCCAATTTTATCAATGCACTGGTCAGTGGGGTTTGAAGCACGTAAGCAAACTGTATCTTTGGCACAAAAAGCCTCTTTAGGGTTAACACAGGGGAATCTGAATAACTTTCTATACAAAATCTTTCTTGGGCTAAGCAGCAGAACCATTTTTTTCTCGCAGTCACGGCAGACATCCCGCCTGTACTGAGTCTAGTCAAGTGCAATATTTTCACCTAGATTTTCAACACGTTTTCTCAGTTCTTCAAATCAGTTTGAGACAGTGATGGTAGAACAAAATGGCCTTTTTCTCATCTATGTTATTTCTCCCCATCATTGCCCAAACCAAAATACTCCCCTATGCAGTGTCAGTAGCAATAGAACTTTCGGTAGTTGTGATAAAATAGTATTTAAATATGGGTCTCAGAAACTTCAGTCCTCATGCTGAAATATTACTGGATGTTGTCTTAGTCATTCTCATTGTGGAACTGAGCCAATATGTGAAACTAGGTAAAAATGTGAAGTAGGTAAAAACTAGGTAAAAAAAAAAAAAAAAAAAAAAAGTCACACTTTTCTGGGTTTTTGGATCACTCTATATATGGCAAAAATAGGCATTTTTCTTCATTGCTTCCTCAGTGGCATTTCCAGCTGTTCTCTGTGCTAAAGTAAGGATATTCCAGATGCCTTTCTAACTGTTTTCAGCTCTTTATAGTTGTTATTTATCAGAGATTTTTACATAAGAATTACAGCACAGTTCCCTTCTGATTTATTTTAGAGTTATTACAGTATTTTAGAAATCATGAAGCAGATCTGAAGGCAAACCGGGTTAAGCAAAACCATGGCATTATATATTAGCATGTTGGTTTAGGATCCAACAAACTTGAGCCAACTCTCCTAAGCCAGGATGAGTTTTCTTCTGGCAATGTCGTTTCCGTATTTCATTTTGCTATGTGGGCCACACTGAAGGTCATTGTGAAGGTGGCAGTGACAATCCAACGAGTATTTTCTGAAAAGGAAAAGAATTTCATAAAGTTTTGAAGGTGCTGCCAGGGCCATTAAGAAAAAGGACATGTGTGATGTGGACTACTCTCCGCTTAGGACTTGCACCGTTGGCTAGAAATCATCACTTCACCCCATGCGATTTAAGCACCTTCGTTCTAACCCTACCAACGCCCCTCTGACCAAGCTCAGTTTTGCTTTCGTACATGGCCCGCTGCGATTCACCTCTCGCCCCACCCGTGTGCATGGGAACCGCTCTGCTCTCCTGATCCCCAGGGCCATGCGGATGGTTGCCACCGCTGCAGCCACCGCTTGCCACGCCAAAGGTCTCCGCTTAGGTTGAGATGCGCTGCCCTCCAATGTCATTTTGGCGTATTAGCAACCCGGCTTCAAGCATGCAAGCACCATCCTCGGAGGGTCGTTCTGCAAAACATAGCACAAATAATCTAAGTCTGGATAAAAACAGCTATCAAAGTTTAGAGGAAATTGTAAGAAACAAGGAATTTATAAAATGCTTTTTTCCCCTCTAGTATTTTTGCCCTGCAGTGCCCCCAGTAATCAGTGGGTTAGTTGGATTGTTGAGACATGGGCTGTACTTTGACCATCGTGTTTGCCAGCCCTAATGGTCCTCTTTCTCGGGACCTTCTCCCATCTTCTCTTGGATTCCCTTATCCTCCACAGCATCCCTGGCGTTGAGATCCACAATTTTCACTTCTGTTTGTTTCTTTTGCACCTCTAGGGATAAAAATGAGAACTCCCTATTTACCTTTTCTGTACCATTTGTGATGTTGGATGCTCCCATGGTACCTCTCAGCTGTCTCTTTTCAGCAATACATCTTAGTCCCTTCAGTTTAGAATAACATCTCTGTTGTCCTTCATGATACATTTTTGCATCGCATTGCATATGCTTGGAAGTGAAGTGATACCCAGAAGGGCAGATGCAAAGGTGCATGTGCACTTTGGATTTATACCAAGTAGGTTTTCTGGGTTTTCTTTTTTTCCCTCCCCACTCTTTTTAACTATTTTCTAACAACCTGTTTGCCTTCTTGCCTCTTTCAGAGTTGGCCTTTCTAGAAAATTATCCACAGTGAATCAAGCATCTCTTCCCTGAATGGTAACAGCTGATTTAGAGCCTGCTGCTGTGTGTGTATTGTTAGTGTTATTTTCTCTTGCATGCACTGCTTTGCATTCATTAACATTGGGTCCCATCTGCCATCTCATCACCCAGCCAGCATTATGCCATCCTTCTGTGACTTCTTGCATTCAGCTTTTGGCTGATTATGCTGAATAATTTTGAATCCACAGCAAATATAACCACCTTTGCTGAGACCTTTTCCAGGTTGCTGATCACTGTGATGAGGGGGTTTAACCCGGGCCCCTGGCACTCTGCTACTCACTGCCCACAGTGGGAAAAGAAAGAATTTATTCACAGCTGTTTGGTCCCGTCTGCAATCTGCTCTCCATAATCCTCCTGTAACCTTTTCTTTCCTCTCCCAGGAGCTCAGCCAGGTGTCCCAAGCCCAGCTCTGGCATGGCCCAGCTGCATGACCTTGTTTGAGATGGCTGAGAAAGTTGCTAAGTTTTAAGAAAGAGCTGAGCGAAAGCTGTAGAGCGGAGCCAGGTGAGATAAGAACGGAGGTACAGAGGCAGGACTGCTGAGACATGGGTCATTGGTTGGATTCAAGGGGGAAAAGTGCTAATATGGAAAGATATCAAAACCTAAAGGAAAATACAGGTCATTGAAAGGTGGCAACTCAGCCCTGTCAAGGTCCATTCTAGGGAGCAGAGGAGGCCAAAGTTGCCCCACCTGGCTCTGCCTCATCAGCAAAGGTGATATTCTTCAGGTACCTCATTGAGCCATGAGCACGTTAAGGCTTAGCCTGCTACCTCATTAAATACTGGCTATCTATTTTGTGTGTAAACCAGCAAAGAAGTGCTTTGTACTCTTTCAACTGTGTGTGTCCAGTTTGTAGAGTCTCTTCATGCATGGTGAAAGTTGTCCAAAATGACCCGGGGATGGTTACAAACTTACCCTGTAGCAGGCTTCAAATAAGTGCACAACAGCGGGGACAGCACAAACCAGGCCACGTCTGCTCCTCAGGAGACACCAGGAACAGCCCTGAGTCTTTCATACCCTCCCATTGCCAGCAGACTACGAAGACTGGTGTGGGTGCCCCACTTGCAGCTCACTCCAGCTTTTCCCATCCTTCATCCCCAGAGGCCTTCCCACAGGCTGGGAGATACAAATCCCCTCTTCATCAGAGAGGACCCCGTGGTCCTGCTGTTCTTTAGCCTTTGAGACACTTACCGCCGGAGTGAGAGCCTATCTGGAGCTCTTCTCTATGCTATCTCCTGGCGCACAGTCTGCCAAGGAACTACGCTGCCATGGAGTTAATTTAGCCTGAACAGCTTATGGAAAGTTGCAGGGTTTGACCTTGGGCTCAGAAAAGCAGCCAGGAGATGCAGCACAGTGTCCGCACTGGCATATATTAGAATGTCCTTCACCATCTTTGCCTTTGCAGATATTACTGAAAAAGAGGTGTCTGCCCAAGCTATCACCTACCTCCAAGACATGAAGGGCTGGAGACGATTCCAGCAAGGGTGTCCTCCATTTCTAGTCTGTCCAGGGACTCCAGACTTTACAGCGTGGTGAGATTTCTGTACCTGCCTGTAGCTGGTTCCTACCTTCCCTGGAGGACGTGTGTGGCCCAGCAGCAATCCTCAGCAGAGATGTGCAGCCCTTTGTGCAAGAGGAAGGAACAGCACCATGGTACATGCTGCCAAAGGTGCCGTCTGGAGAGGCTCACTTGGTGCAAGGGCTCTTCTTTTGGCTGGTTTTACAAATGCAGACTTTAGATCACACCTTTGAGCAGTCTCCACATCGTCAACCAGAACCACTGCCTATCGTGGTTACTACCATAGATAATGATAGACACATTTTGAACCACATCTAATGTACTTTCCAAGACTTAATCAAGTGTTGCATCCCCACTTATAAATAATCTGACTAATTGTTTTAAAGGGTAGCTTTTTATGGGTCTAGTAATTTAGCCTTTGCCCTCCCTGTTGTGACACTTACCCAGTCTACCCAGGAGTAACTGCAATCTCTGATGATTATCTTGTTTTCTATCTTTGCAGATGCTAATCTCTGAGCTTTTCCCAGTGACTATCAGGCTGTGATACTGCTCTGTGCTGTTAGGTGCTGAATTTCAAGCCACAGAGATTTTTTTTCGTTGCCTGTTAATGCAATTAACAATTTGGTTCTTTTCTTTAGCACAGAGCCCCAGTGTTTTCTCAATGAGTTGCTGTCACTAGGAAATGGGTATTCCAGTGTCCCGCTGCTTTTCTTTCTTGCACAAAGTTACAGAAATGTGTATCATATCCACCTCTTCCTTTGAGAATGCAGGCATTTCTAGAGCAAGAAACAAAAGCCTGCTTGGATGATCCTTCCTGAATAAAGTGCATAAAAATTCTTCTTACATTTAAGAAGCTTTCACTATTATTATTAAAATATAGATTCATCGGAAAACACTGCCTACAACGATCCCCAAGGCAGAGACCAGCTGAAGGAGGATGGGAAGAGTCTAGAACAGAACTTAAAATAAGCTACTAGTTTCTTAAATAGTAGCTTTGCTCCCTAGCACCTTTTTTTTAAGTGTGGAAAAATAATTGCATAGTAGCACAGTGAAAAGCAATGCTGGAGATAAGGATGTTCTGATTAACAAAGAGATAATGCTCGCAGCATTTTGAGGTTGAACTGAGAAGGCTATCTGCTTTGGGTTTGGAGGTTTTGCTTTGTTTTGCAGTTGGGGTTGCATGTTTACTTCCACGGCTTTTATCATGTGGTGCAAGCGGCCATAATTCTTAGAAATCTCAACTCGTCTGGCTTCACTCCGCCTGGTTGAAACCAGACATACGCCTGCCCACCAGAAACAAAAACGAGACCTTGCCACTGCCAAAGAGAACAATAATGAGAGCATCGCTTTGCAATGAGCTATCCGGAGACGCGGAGAAGTCGCTGTAGCTGAATAAACTTTAGGCTAGTACAGGTACACAATTTCAGCAATTGCTATGGAAAACAAAAACGATTTCTGCAGAATCTATTTTAATGATCAGATGAATCAACCGATCCAGCCCACTTCAGGCCCAAATAATACTCTAATGTATGCTCTAATACTATATGTACTTTTAATGGCCAAATACTTTGCAATAACACAGTTATCCAATGACCTCCATGTCAGTGGGAGCCAGTGCATAACGCAACTGTAACCAGCGTACTTGGATAACAGATGATTTGGGGATGTTTGCACTACACTTCAAGCAAAATAAGTATCAGCTTTTTTTCTTCTTGACTGCTTCACTACAACTGTGTTGTCAAACTTGGAAGAGTCTCACATTATTCACTTCTTTGTTTTTGCAGAAATTAAGATGAGCTTGATAAGTAATCGGAAACGCCGAACGCCCAGGGAGAGAAGCTGACAGGCGCATTACTCATTCAACGAGCTAACATAGATTTCTTAAGGCGTTAGAAATACAGTATAAAGAAATGCGAAAAATACAGGGCGCAGCGGTCTGGTGGCTTGGACACCAGTGCAGTCCTGCCCTCTGCTGATGGAACAGCTAAATCCGCTCCAAACTCCAACGCAGCCCCCGCAGAGTGAGGTGGTCTCGCCCCAGTGTTGGGGGGGAGGCAATTTTCTTGACTGATGGCTCATTTTTCCCCAAGGATGGTCATGGCTCCCGAGCAGAGGACGCAGCGGGCGAAGCCCCACGACTAGTGATTTTCTTCCCCGATTTTCTCGAGTTGCCCCCAGCTCCCCGCAGCCCTAACTAGCAGCCTCCTCCTGACGGACAGTGAAAACCACGATGATCCTTAGTGAGCATTTAATTTCTGAATGCAGCCCCAGCCTGGGTTTAATGTTGCTGCCACCACTGGGATTTTATTTATGTTTTTTTTTTTATGTGAGCTATAGGGAGCATCCAGAAGTGTTTGCTGTCCGGTGTTAAATCTCCCTGCCAAATTAAAGTTTATTCCGTGTTTAATGCTGTTTGTGTGTTTGTCTCTATTTCCGCGCTTTGGCGTACCTTATTTCAAAGGGTGACGGCAGAGGGCGTTGCAAATTTGCAGTGCGGCATTGCAGGCCGCCCAGCCAGACCCGGTGACCTGCCGCGGAGCCCCTGTCCCAGGAGCCGAAACGCCGCCTTCCCAGTGCCAGACTGGTGCGCACTGGGCTGCGCGAGGGGAGGGTGCAGCGCCCCGCGGCGCCCGCGAGGGGGCGGTACAACGGCGGCGCCGCCGCGCGCCCATTGGCCGAGCCGCGCGCATGCGCTGTGAAAGGTGAGGCGTGTGCGCAAGTGCGGGTGGCCGTTCCCGGCGGCCTCAGCGGCCGGCTCATGGCGGCGGCGCGGTGACGGGTGAGCGGCGGCGGCAGCGGGCGGGCAACGGGCCGCGGCCGCGGCCGGGCCGGGCCAGGCCGAGCCGAGCCGAGCCGGCGGCTCCGCGGCCCAGCGCGGCAGCGGGTAGGGATAGAGATGGGAACCGGGCCTCTAACGGCTCCGCAGCGCCCGGTCTCGGCTCGGAGGCCTCGGAGGGGCTAAAATCGCCCTTTGCTGCCCAAACTTCGCCCCCGGCGACGCGCGCGGATTTCGGGGCGCTCCCTGCCCATCCCCTTCCCGTGCGCTCTGTAATATCCCTCCCTATAGCCCCCCGCCGCCCCCTGTGTGTAATCCCACCGAAACCCGGTCCCCCCCCCCCCCCCCCGTTTTCTTGCAGCAAACACCGTTGCACCGAGCCTCGGTTGTTTATGTTCCCCTGCCGGCTGAAATCACTTTTTATTTATTGTCTTTACTTATATCCCTATGTAAGTAATATATAAATATAAATGTGTGTGTTTGTGTATATATATATATATATGTATGTATATATTCACTTATTTATGTTTTCTTCATTACTTTGTGTGTCTTGCTGCCTGTGGGGGTTGTAATGCAATTGCTGCCTGCTGCAGCTGAGAATTTCCTGCAATTTTAAGTGCATATAAGCTGCATCTCTGCTTGCAGCAGTCAGCTGCTCCATCAGGCAGGTTCCTTCAAATACAGGCACCTGTCACATCAGCAGGAGCAAGGTCCTAGTAGCCAGCACTGTGTGTCTGTAAAGCTCCACTGCAGACAGTTCATCAGTAATCCTTAACTCTATTACAAATGTTTTCTTCCACAGGAAATTGAGGAGTTAAAGTGGTGGTTGGAGATACTGTAATCCAGGCCTAAACGAGGCTAAATAATGTGCTTTCAGGTTGTTCCACAGGCTGCTGCAGGCGATAGACCTCTCATTTGTGTGCGTTTTTTTCTTCTTCCTTTCATATCAGATGCAGTATCATATATATGCCGTATGTTCTTGATGCTGTTACCGAGCTGATTTTATATGTGTGTATGTTTATATATTCTGTGTATTTGAGAGGCTTTTAAGTGTGTGAAAGTGTTTATTTAATCATACTTTGGCAAGTACTACTCCAGCAAGTTTAATTGCTTGAAACAAGTTGCTCAATGCAAGTAAGAGAGATTTTTTTTCGGTCTAATGGTATTGTAAAAATTTCTAAAGTTTAAGAAGTTGGTTAGAAAATGTACATATTTATACAGACTTTAAGGTCAGGAGAGACCATACTTTTTACATGCTGATTTGGAAGTGTTGCAGCTTATAGCCTACTTGAGAATTTCTTTGTGACCCTCCTAGTATTTTTGTGGACCACGGTAACTTTTAAAATGCTTGAAATGATGATGTTACAACCATAATTTTATAAGCAGTGTGTTACAAAATCAGTTTTAGAAAATTTCCAATGCTTGTTGACACTTGAACAGTATTTGTAGAAGCATCTTATTAACTTTTAAAGAATTATTTCTTTACAGCCTTAAAGCAGTCATGCATATCTATAAACGGAAAAATGTCACTACTTAAAATTTTGACTTTTTAAAAGCTATTTAAACATAGAATGTGAAAATGTAACCAAATTAGTAGCAAATAAACACTGGACATATGCTTTATTTTTTTGTCTTCTAGTTTTAGATTGAAGAGAAAATGTCACTTTACGATGACTTGGGAGTTGAGACCAGCGATTCAAAAACAGAAGGCTGGTCCAAAAATTTCAAACTACTGCAGTCCCAGCTGCAGGTGAAGAAAGCAGCTCTCACACAAGCAAAGGTATAGCTGTTAGTAATTTTGCTTTTGATTGTTCAAACTTCTTCTGTATTAGGAACACTGGGGAAAGTTTGTGACTTTGGAATACAGATTTGGGATCCTTTTGTTATGATCTGTATATGAGTTTGTAGTGGGGAGCCTACTGAAAGATGTTGGGCATGGAGACCAAGATGTATTGTTTCAGAAATCTGTTAGAGGAGGTCTAGTAAGATTGAAAATCAAATGAAAAATTGATGTATGTGCAGAACCTCTGTTTTTTCACTAATAGAGCTAAGAGCTCATCTTTAATCTCATTTTCTTCTTAGTTAAATATAAGCATTTCTTTTTCAGTAAGTAAGGGTCATACTGCCCTAGGTAGTTTGGCAGTATCAGTTCCCCTGGCATTTTGCATCAGTTATTTACATGTTTGCATCACTTTATGCTTTCCTTTTAAGAAGACTTTAGGTGCTGAAGTGAAAATCCTTGTATGTTAAGAAATTTTTACAGAAAATATTTCCAGTATATGTGAAAAGGAAAAATTGTGAAAGCTAATTGTTGGAGCCTGAACTATGACAGAGCCTTTTTCTCTTTTTATTGTTAGTGTTTCACCCTGTTTCTTTAAGCATTTTTTTTTTTTTTTTTTTTTTTTTAAGTTCAAGCAGGACACATGTTCTTTGCAGTCTGTATGCTCTAGGATGAGAATATTTGATTAAAATAGAAGCATAAGTGCAATTAATTGTATAGAATACTTTACCAGGCCCAGCATTTTTTCACCAGAATTACTGCTGGTTTATGCTGCAGAAAATGAGAACAGAATTTGGAACAACTTGTATGAATGAAACCTAAATTGGCATATATGTTGTATGTGTTCTTTCTGTATGCAGTATATGTATAGGCTGTAGCAGAAGAACAGAATAAGCCTGGAAAATTCAAATTCAGACTGGATCAATACATCTTATCAGATGATAAAATATGAAGGATAGTAGAATTTGTCTTTAGGAGAAGTCTAAGTCTCTCCTGGATCAAAAAGAAGAAAAAAATCATCCAATCCTCCTTTCAAACTTGGTATGAAGAGATCATCTGAATTCTTAGTGCCCGTTCTTTGGCCCTAGTTCCAAAACTTTCACCTATTGCTGTACATTTGAATGCGTGCACGAGAGAGTCTGATATCACTCTCTTAAATGCAGGAAAAATTGCAGTTTTTTCACTAAGGCTTTCTTTGAATTATCCTGTCAAATCTATATATATATATATACACACACACATATATATATACATATATATATGTATATGTGTATATATATGTATATGGTTTT
The DNA here is from genome assembly GCF_028389875.1 of Rhea pennata. NCBI lineage: Eukaryota > Metazoa > Chordata > Aves > Rheiformes > Rheidae > Rhea > Rhea pennata. Next base: position 4,395,649 of record NC_084663.1, read on the forward strand.
TTGTTTTTTTTTTTGTTTGTTTTTTTGGTAGCAGCTCTTTAACTGTAGTTGGCAAGCCTCTGGTTCAGAGCAGTGTTGGCTTTTGCCACCACTAGATATGATATGAATTTATCCATGTCAAGATTCATTAGAAGTTTTGAAAATTACTGTATGTTGGTGAATTTATGAGAAATTGTATGTTGAGCTTTGAGCGGTAAAAAATTTGAGCCAAAGCTTGATTTTCATCCTTAAAAAAAAAAAAGAGAGAGAGAGAAATCTACTTGAAGATAATTTTAAAGAGCTGCTTTTTAGAAAACTATTTTGTTACTTTTTTTTAAACATTTTCTATTGTAATTTTCTGTTTTCAGAGTCAAAGAACAAAACAAACAACAGTCCTTGCTCCAGTGATTGACCTGAAACGAGGCAGCTCTTCTGATGAGAGACAGATTGTGGACACACCACCTCATGTAGCAGCTGGATTAAAGGTAAGATCAAGGCAGTCAGACAATTCAGCTGTTAACAAATGTTTCTTTGATTATTTCTTTGAGTTCTTTGATTGTAGTTTGTATTTTATTTTTTCGTCGCTTTATCCTGTGGCCAAAGAATTGATCTTGAAATTGAGTTCTTCTGTTCAGAGATTTGTAAATTAGTGAAAGTTTCAGCTTCCACACTGATCTTGGTACTTCCATATTAAATCAGGTATCACTTGGAATTTAACTAAAACAGTGGTCCCAGCATATTTCTCTTGGAAAGCTTCAAAGCATTTTGCAAAAGAGCAGTTTGGTTAGGTGAATAGTGATGATAATAGTGATTGCACCACTGTTGGAACTGGACCTGTGTAATAGTGAAATTAAAAACAAAATAAAAGCCACCAAATCTTTTAAAGGCATTTTCTGTGGTAAGGAATCAAAACAAACTTTTTTTTTCCCTGAAACTTTTTGAAAGGTCAAGTTTCTGAATTAGTTTTTTTTCAGATGAGTGAAGGATGGTGTGTCTGCCTCTGTCAGGTACTGCATTAGTAGCAAATGGAGAAAGACTAGTGAGATTAGAGGAATACCCCCGGCAGATGGTTGCGACAACAAGACGTGTTTTCTAATAATAGTGAACAAATGAGTATCAAAATATCTTGTCCACGTTGATTTGCTGCTACTTGGTGTTTGGTGTGGGGGATTCTGTTCTTCATGGAGGTACTTGAGGTGGTGAGGGACTGGGTGAAATCTTAGTTTTGAAGCAAAGCAAAGCTTTCTCTTAGTATACCTCTTTCTCTTAGATACCCTTAGTATCATTAGGATCAGGGTTTTGTGTGCCATTATTGAAGTCAGAAATGGAGTTTAGTGGTGTTCGGAATGAGAAGGATATGTTCATCTCTTGGATGTTTTTTGCAGATCTCAGCTGGAAAATATCAATTTTTTTTCTTTTTTTGTTGTTTTTTTTTTTTCTCTTAAGGATCCAGTACCTAGTGGCTTTTCTGCAGGAGATGTGTTGATTCCTTTGGCGGACGAATATGATCCCATGTTTCCGAATGATTATGAGAAGGTGGTAAAACGTCAAAGAGAGGAACGACAGAGGCAACGTGAACTGGAGAGGCAAAAGGAAATCGAAGAAAGGGAAAAGTAAGGTTTTTGTTTTAACTGGTGACATTGAGTATTAGATAAAGATTAGTTATGTAAACATCTATTCACTTAGTTTTATACCTTCTTAAAGCTATTGTGAAGAATATTACATGCTTGCAGAAGCAAACACAAGGCAAGTCTTAATGTTCTTGCTGAAATCATCTAACAATCAAAAAATAATCTGACGTATTATATTTACAGCCTCTTTATTTTCTAATGGACAAACTGGACAATGTTTGTAAATTTTACTATGTTTAATTTACTTCAACAGTAGCAGAAGTATTTGGGCGCTTAATGCATGATTTTCAGACCTTGACCTTGCAGGTGTTTCGGAGTATTTATTTCAGTATATCCTGACTACCTTTCAACACTTAATGATAAACCATCCATTTTTTTTTGCGTATTCCAAACTGCCAAGTGAAATCATTTCAGTTCTGCAGATCTATCTAGTTCTGCTTCGAAGAGGCATAGCTGCTTTTTCTTCTAGTAATATTCTGTATTAGTTTAAGCAAGTTAATTGCATATTTACTACTCTTTTGTCTCAGGACAAAAGAAAGTACTACTTACTTTTTAATTATCTCAATGCTCTTTTCTTGGAGTAAGAAATCTCTTTAATCTTATTAAAGCAGTTGAATACAGATTGCATGTCTTAAATTGCTGGTAAAACATATGCCAGCCAGTAAAATTACATTCTCTTGTTTTGAGTGAAATTAATAGCCAATGTCATCATGGTAAGAATCGTCTAAGTCCATGGAATTGAGAGAGAGAGAGAGAGAGAGAGAGAGAGAGATGCTATTGCTCTGTTCAGGCTGTGGAAGCTAGTATTTCTAGTCATTTGGGCTTCTCTGTCTTCTCCAAGTTACCATACTTATTGCTGTAGTGGAAGAGGAATGTGGGACAAGAGATTTGAGTGTAGACCATAAACACGTTTGTAAAGCTAGAGGATGGAAGTTGAAAATACATAATAAGCTTTGATTTTCAAGTTGAAGTCATCTCTCAGCCAAACATGCATCAGATGTATACTTTCTGATAAACCGAGTGTATGAGCAGAGTATATATTTCGTTCTAATTCACAATCTGGAGATTCAGATACTTTGATTCCTTAGTGATAGCTGTGTGTAGTATTGCTGTTATCTTATAGTTCAATTTTGGCAGCTGTGCTGAAAAAGAGACCTGATTTATGCTCTAGATTGTGGTCTTAACTTTTGCAGATAAACACTCTTCCTTTTTCTAAAATATTAAGATTCGTAACTTTATGATCACAGTAAAAAATATTTGAAGTACAAACAAGTATTGAAATATTTTCCACCTAAATATTACAATTTTTAAACACTTTCCAATATCTAATTTTAATTGGCCAGCTAGCTTCTCAGAAGTTTGGTGTTCAAGTGTATTGATACTTTTCATTAACTGAGTGAATGATACTACTACTTATAGCCAGTAATGCAGAATTTAAAAGAAATTCTGTTCAAAGCAGGATGATTAATGTCTCATCTTCCTGTCTAGTTGTATCCTGCACTATTTCCATTGCAGTCTTTCAATATTTGGGCTGATTTATTCATATGGTTCATAATTTTCCACTTCTTCCATTGCAGTCATTCAAAATTTGGACTATATTCATATGGTTCATCATTTCCATACATTATTCTTGGTGGATTTGAAAGTGGAAGGTGATCCTCTTACTTTGGACCCATCTCATGCTTTATAAAAATATTCTGTAAGGATAAAAACAAAAAAAAAGGCATTTACTTACACCTTAATGGATAAGTTGTTACGAAATGCTGAGCAGAGTAGTTCTATTTATACCATAAAGATTTTATCACAAATTAAGAGAGAGTGTAGACTTGTTATTTCTTATCCTAATATATTGTGTTTCCCAGAAGACGTAAAGACAGACATGAAGCCAGTGGGTTTTCAAGAAGACCAGATCCAGATTCTGATGAAGATGAGGATTATGAAAGGGAGAGAAGAAAAAGAAGTAAGGGAGCTGTTTACGCTTTTGGTAGAGAAAAAAAGAGGAGGAGGGGGGAAAGGGGAAAGAAGAGAGAGAGTTCCACAATCCTGTTCTTGTTTTAATAGATTTTGTATTCCTGTTTTCTCAGCTGATATGTATCATGTTATTTCTGAGCCTCTAGAATAAAGCCAGTATTTAGTATTTTATTATGGTGTAACTGTTGTAGTACAGAAAATTGTTTTCCTTCCATGAAGAGAGATGGCAGTTTACCTGTTTGTAAAAAGTCCTTTTTACATTAGCTGGTAGGTGTCTGTTATAAGTTTCTGCAGAGTTTAGGCTCCAGAAAATGGGAGAATGTAGGATAAAATCAGGCTATATGGGAATTACTGTAGAATTGACGCTATTACTACTTACTATTCCTACCTTCTTATTTGAATGCCCTCAGAACTAGTTAACAAAATATCTGTCTGGGTGCTTAGATATTTCTTAGGATAAGCAAAATTAAACTTTATTCTTTTGGTAACAAAGCCACAATAGATAATTTAGGTCTTCTCTCCTTCATTTCTGAAAGGAAATAAGACATGTAAAATATTTGTTCTGCCTTGGAAGTCTGGGATGACCTTAGAATAGGGCTTTTGTTGTACCCTTTTGAAAGTATGATTAATCTTGGAAAGATTTCATTTAACTTAATTGAGCAGTTCTAGAACTGAAGATATGTTTCATTGCAGTCTTGAATTTCTGAAATCCTCCACGGTTATACATACCAATTTAAGGCAACTAATGAAATGTTGCACAATGAAATACTTTAGACTGTGCGTAGTATCTCACTGCACTGTTATATGCTTCTCAGTCACTCCTAGTTTATCAGCATTGAAGCTTCTCAGAGTCTTCTTGTCCATTGTCTTTACCTATCTGCTGGCAGTGAGATATGTTAAGAGCTGAGTGGTAAGGAGTCAGCAACTGTGTTAAACTTCAGTGAAGTTATTCCTAGCTGCAGGACCTGATCATAACAATGTGCTGTCTTCCATTTGTTTGTAGGTATGGGAGGAGCTGCTATCGCACCACCTACATCTCTTGTTGAGAAGGACAAAGAACGTAAGTACTCCGAAAGCCTGTTCTCTAAAACCTAGAAATGTCTTTCAGTTCTCATCCAACCTTCTATTCAATTGAGAAGTCCTGCTGTTCTTCCCATATGGTTCCTTGTGGCAGAAGGACCCGTATTTGTTCCTTTTTGATGGTGGAGGCTATGAGGAACCTGCAATACTACTGTGGTTTTGCATTTCTGTTCTAGATGAGTCTTTCTGTATTACTAGAGAAGTGGGTTAGCAGTCTGCTCTGTGATAACTTTGATCAGTTACTCATTTGTGATGTGAAAGAAGAAATGTTGCAAACTATTTTTTTTCGAGGTAGGCTCCACAGCATGTAGAGAGAATTTTTTCACTACCTTTTCCATTAGGCCATATTTCTATGAATACCTTTTCTAAAAGGGTTATGTGTTAAGGACAGGCCTTTGTAATTTTTTGAGGGATAAAGTAGCAGCTAAAAGATACTCGCAGGATGGTGTTTGCTATCCTTAAATAGCAAACAAAAATATCCTTGAATATTCAAGAATAGCTTGAAAAAGAGGTTGCAGTTGTCCACTAGATGGCATACTTGCTGTAAGAACAAAGTGTTCGGGTTTTTTGCATGTCTCATTGTCTTAAATTTTTTAATTAAAATAATTAGCAATGCATTGTGTAGTTTATTATAAATAAAAAAATGGATATTATACACAAACTTTTCTTTGAAGTCCTAAATTAATTTAAGAGTAGATTGAAATCAAGAAAACATGTAGCTTGGTGGAGTAAGTGAATGACATAATAGCAAAAGTATTTGAAGTGTGTAAGCACTAAAAGCAGAAAAGAAGTGTTCTGTGTAAATAATTAAGAGCAATTGAGCAGTGTCAAAGAAAAGTAAATACAGGTTGGAAATGGTAGAAATATCCTTAGGGAGAGAGCTTTTAAAATGTGAGGTGCTCTCACAAGGGAATCTGTGTTACTTGACTCTTAAAGCTAGGCTGGACAAACCTCAGAAAAATATTTCTGTGGCAAAATTCCATAATCCAGTCCATCTGCTGCCTAAATAGGATGTTTCTTTTCATACTGTGTCCCCAAACTTCATGTCTGCCATTTTTATTTGGCAAGATACAAATGCTGGTTAATGTGTAGTCCAAAATAAAGACTGTCTAGAAGTGTATAAGCACATTTAAATGCATGTTCTTCGTGGAGTTTGTGTATTGTGTTTGATTATTTATTTATTGCTAACTTTGACATTTGACAGTAGAAGATAGTATAATAATCTATATATGTAACATATATCTCCTAGGAAATGGCTTAGTTCATAAAATACTGAGCAAGATGTCTTTAGATTTTATAAATGTTTTGCTTTGAGAAGTCTCTGCTAAAGATTTCTATGGAGAAGAGGAAATAAGTTATGCAGAAAACAGTTCTAAATTTACATTGTACATTTTATACAAAGAAAAAAAATCAAATTTCCTTAAAAATGCATTTTTCCTTAGGCCTTAACCTATGTGCATTCATCCATAATTGTTGTAGTTCTTTTCTTGATGAATGATGCTTTAAGTTTACTTGCTGTCTGCCTGAATGAACCCATTGTGATGCAGTAACATCTTAATATTTCTTTTCTCCAATTGATGAGTGAGAGGTTAATAAATGTATTACAGACCTATGGAATCAAACTCACATTATATATATTCTAAGAGGAAATTCCAGAAGATTTCAAAGCTTCAATCTTGTATATGAGAAAGATGAGAGCTGTTAAGAAAGCATGTACAAGGGAAAGTCTTCTGATTTGGATTTACATGAAAGACCTTTTTTCTTGATGTGTGAATACTGAGGGAGAAAAAAGGACAGCTTGCAGATGAAAATCTTTCTGTAAACAAGTTAGACTGAAGTCACAGTACTTCAATGTTTGTGACAAACATGTAGTTCATGTAAAGTGTTTTAGTGAAAAAATAAATGTCTGCATTCCCTTTCAGCTGTAGCATCATTTCCTTTCGAAGAAGAGTCAAGACCTCGGGCGCCATCTTCTAAAGCAGCTATTCCTCCTCCAGTGTATGATGAGCCAGAAAGACCTCGTTCTCCCACAGGACCTAGTAACTCTTTCCTTGCTAACATGGGGTAAATATGCTTGACACGTTAACATCTTGTGGTAAAGGCATTAGAAGATGGTGAAAGCCAAAATTTAAATAGTTTTTCAAAAAGAAGAGGAACACAACTGGTTGGTATAAATGCATGCAGTCCTAACTGGGAGGATACTAAGACAGCAGTGGATTTCTTTGGATCAGTGAAAAGCATTTGAGGTGGCTGTGCCTTTAAGTGAGTTCTGAAGCCCCATTCCAGTATAAAGTGTTTGTGGCTTTTACAAGCCAAGTTAATGTAATCTACATGAAAACACAGATGGCGTGTTATTGCCTCCAGATTTCTTTTCCAGCTTTGCCCTAAATTTGCTGTGTACCAGTGGGCAAATGATTTCAACCCTAGTTTGTTTGTTTCTTAAAAAATGCAAAGCATATTTGTATGAAAGTGGCAGCAGTTGTAGCTGAAAATCTGTCAGTTTACTTTTCTGCCTTGCATTAGCATTGTGCAGAATGCTTGCTTACTACTGCAGTGACCAAGTGAAGTTGAATTTATAATTATGAGCAGCTTAGAGACGTCATCTGAAAGGTGTAGTGTTTAGCTATGACTGTTATAGACGTTTAGTCATATCAAGCGTAAGTGTGGCCTCAGTGTATTCAAAACTATATCCAGGAAGAACACAGCCATGGAAGTATAGTTTATGGTGTTATTACACTGCAGTTTTCATTCTTATTTTCATGCAAGTTTTTGGTATAAATACCTTTCTTCATTGTCCAGAAAAAGGACAGCCAATGTCAGTACTGTTGGACCAGATTGTGGTGTTACCACCTGTAGTTAACAATACCCTAGGACCTCTGCTTCACTGAAAAAAGTGCTAAAAATACTACCTAATCTACCTTATTTTTACAACACATTGGCAGCTACTTGTTCAGTGACTTAGTGTTTTATTAAGTAGCCAGACTTCTTGGCCTTTTTCAATGTGCATTTATATGTTTTATATTGTATACCTAGGAAAATAGTCATATAGTCACTGATCCTACGTTTTCTGTGTAATGCCTGCTAGTGAAACAGAGGTGACTGAGTATAAAGTATTGTTTGTGGTGTAAACTACTGTACTGTGGCATATTTTTGTGCCTTCACCTATCTAGCCATGGTATTCAAAGAAAGGTCAGCACATGTAGGTGTGCTTTGATTCTAGCAATTTTTTCAATGAGTATTTCAAAATCAGTGGGGTTCCTTTTTGCATTTGCTCTGTGAATAGATTGGGGGATATTTTGCCTCAAAGTTTTTTCAAAAATCAGAAAGACGAGATGTTTAAATGGATATTAAGAATATAAAATTTGTTATAGGAAAGGGCAACAAAGCTATGTATTCTGGAGCTTAAGCCAATGTTGAACTAGTAGATAGTGGAATGTGATCTTATGTGGGAAATACATCTGCCTGTTCTGATATTCTGATACTTTTCTCACAAGTTTTTTTGATGCCAGCTACTGATTAAACTGGACTAGTTAGACCTTTTTTTTTTTTTTTTTTTTTTTTTTTTTTAGGAAGTAGAATGTATGATTAATCAGGAAAAGCAGTGTTCTAACAATATTTTGGTAATGTTTTGTGTAATAAGCCTTTACTAACTGGTCCTTTTCCTCTTTGCAGAGGGACAGTAGCTCATAAAATCATGCAGAAGTATGGTTTCAGAGAGGGCCAGGGGCTGGGGAAGCATGAACAGGGGCTGAGCACAGCACTGTCAGTAGAGAAGACAAGCAAGAGAGGTGGCAAGATCATTGTCGGTGATGCTGCAGATAAAGGTAATTTTGTCCTGCACCAATGGACAAGGGAAGCTTCTGTGGAAAATAGTGAGGAGAAATATGTGTCAGTGGGAGCTCATGTGTGTGTTTTTTAAAACTTTCTGGCCTTCTGTCCTTGCACAGAATATTAGTTAGAAAAATGGTATGTTCCTTCTTGTTCCTCTCTTTTAAAAAGTGGTTCTCTAATTACTTTAGTTCATCCTCCTCTTGCACTTTAGGTTGTCTTCCTTTAGTGTTCTGTCTGTACCTTCTCTCCAGGGTGTGATTCTGCACAGTTCCTGCTGGCTTTCTCCCTGACACATACATTAGATACTGCTCTTATTGCCCCGGGGATTGTCTGGTCTAGAGACATCATCTAGGCTTACTAGAACAGCACCTTTGCCTGATCACACATCTTAGGAGTAAGAAGATCTGATTGTTGTTCTTGGTGGATCTAGTAAAATTTTGAATTTGAGTGATTTCCTCAAAGAAATAGTCAATTGTCTGTTTTGGCTTAATTTACGTGCCATAGCAGTGGCTTGTCTGCTTATTGTCCTTCCAAGTAGCTAGTTTTGAAAGACTATTCCTTACCAATTTGAAACTTCATTTAATGGCTTTTCCATTCTACAATAACAATAGGATTCTGATAAAAGCCTGCACTGTGAGGTTTAAATGAGCTGTAATCTTAATTTATTCCGTGATTCACTTTTCTTTTTTAATAGCAGATGCAGCAAAGAAAACGGATTCTAACCCATTAACTGAGATCCTGAAATGCCCTACTAAAGTGGTCCTATTAAGGGTAAGTTGAAAGTAAGGAGACACATTCTGGTACTTTCAGCATGCTTGTCTGCTTGAAATGCTTAAACGTATTACAGTGCCTATATATAGACAGTTTTGGCCTGAACCTTATACTGCTTCTGTCCCTTTCAAAAAGCCTTGAAAGCACAGCGCTTTGTATGTTGTGGAGAAAATAGGTGCCCTCCCCCCTGAAATAAGTTATGACTGTACAGGAACACTGATTTCAGTTGCACAGTAACTATATCATGGTGTTTTAGTTCTTAGGAGTTGTCTAGCACTGTGATGTTTGAAATGGCTTTTGAGTGGGTAAGCAGAAGGTGAAATATTCACGGTCACAATTGCATGCATTCGTGATTTGTCTACATAATCATCTACTAAAACCACATCCAGTGAGGTGGGTTTCCTCTCTTAACTTTCAGAACATGGTGGGTGCTGGGGAAGTAGACGAAGATCTAGAAGTTGAAACTAAGGAAGAATGTGAAAAATACGGCAAGGTTGGGAAGTGTGTCATCTTTGAGGTAAGAGATAATCTGTCTCTTGGTGGCAGCTCTGAAAGCAAACTGGGCATTTGTGTCTCTGTACTGACTTCTTTCCACCTTAAAGAAGGGACGTAGATTAAGATTTCTCAGAATCCTTTGTAGCCTGTGTGTATTTAAAAATACATATTTTTATAGATATGAAAAAGTCAGGGATTAGGCAAAAATCTATAGGTATTGTGCTTTTGGACCCTCCTTTAGTTCCTCCTGCTCAAATTAGTCTTCTAAATAGAGTTGGTTTGGAGCTGGCCTATAGAGGTTTCTTCTTCCAACTTGCTTGAAAGATTCCCATTGGGAAATGGGACCCACTTTGGCAGTTTTAAATCTCTCTGACTGGACAACTATGTCTGAATTTTCTTTCGTGTTCATTACTTCTGTGAAGAACAACAACAGTTTAAAGCAGTATCTTGGTAATGCTCTAACCGGTTCTATTTTTCTTCAGATTCCTGGTGCACCTGATGATGAAGCTGTAAGAATATTTTTAGAGTTTGAACGAGTTGAATCTGCAATCAAAGGTAGGATGCTGCATTGTTTTGTGTTAATTTCAGAGTTAACTTGTTTAAAGATGAAACAGCCTCACTCATTAGACTGGTAGCTAGAGAATTTTTTATTTTACTGAATTGCTGCTTGCTGACCTGTTTCCATTTTAATTCCAGCTGTGGTGGATCTAAATGGAAGGTACTTTGGTGGCAGAGTGGTGAAGGCTTGTTTCTACAACCTGGACAAGTTCAGAGTACTGGATCTGGCAGAGCAAGTTTGATTTTTTTGTGAAGATCTAGCTCGAGGTGTCACTATTTTGGCAATCATGTTTTCAGCAGTAGGCTGGGAGTAAAGAAGAGAAAAGTAGCTCTCCCAGCAAACTGGAAACAAGCCTCATTGAATGGATTTTTCGCATTCGTTGTGACTTACACTTTTTGTAATATAAAGCCCTTTGAAAGTAAAATTCACGTCTGTGTGTTTTTGAATTGCACAATTCTGCTTATTGCTCTGGGAATCCTGATTTTTTTTGAGCTTTCAAAGGACTTCATTCTTTTGAAACCCACTGCTGAGGAGATGCTTTGTCTGTATTCCTGCTTTCCTTGTTCTGGTGCTTCATCATGGAGTCTCCTGTGCAGCATCCACAATAAGTGGGAAGCTTTGGAAAAGGACTGTGTGCTATCATGCTTCTCTTTCCTGACGATATCTCCCAGAATTCCAGCCTTGCTCGTAAGTCCTCAGTCTCCGTGCTCCAGAGTAATTTGGGGTTGTTGGATTGGCAGCTAGTTTGTTTTCTCCTGACTCCAGGGCAATATTTTCCATACGAGAATGGAGAGGAAAGTAACAAGGAATGAATTTGTTTCTTCCCAAATCCAAAGAAAAAACATAAGTTTAACCCAGGGAAACAGGAGGAGGAGGATGTTTAAAATACCTAGCCATTTAAATCGGAATGAGTGGACTGTCAGTGGAAGCTCTCTGCTGTCAGGCAGTATTTACTAGGAAAAAAGGGTTAACTGGTTACAGATCAGTATTGAAGTGCTGTAGGTAGAACTGAGGGACACTCATTCTTGTATCTCGCCATCCATGTGATTCTCGCTTTCTCTAATGTCACACTTAGGTAACTAACTTTTTTAACTGATTCAAACCTGGCTTGTGCTCTCTCTATACGTTCATATATTTGTGGTCAAATAACATTGGGGGGCATTTTTAAGAAGGCATGCAGGTTGAAGTTTTCAAAATAGTAGACAATGAAAGAAAATTCTCATATGAAAATCTGAAGAGTTGACAAACTAAACTAAATGCTGCAACACTTTTTTTTCCCTGTCTGATGTAAAGTAATACACAGCACTGTTCCTGGTTATGTTCAGTTTTTGTTTGGAAACAGTATGCGACGGAGTTGGAAGAGGTGGTTATGCAGTGATGACAGTTGTCTCTGTGCTCCATCATACCTAGAATTGCCACTGAAATTGTAAAAATATTAAAATGGAAGAGAGCTTTGAGGGCATTTTAGCTGGTTGGAAGTTGATGCTGGGTGTCTTTTTCCTGTTGTACACATGTATTGGGGGGAGGGGTATAGACCTGTAGTTGATCAATGCTGTGAGTATCTCCAGTTATTGCCTTTTTTTAAGTTTTGGCTGCAGATCTATATGACAAATTCTTGCTCTTGTTTTTTTTTTGCTTATTTTATCCTCTTATGTTCCAACAACCTCTGTATAAATATTCGCTTGTAAAACGGAAAACAATTTTTTTAAAAAACTTGTATTTTACCTACTGCGTGTCTGCTTCCTTACTGTCCTCTTCTGTTGTACAAGACCCTCCCTTCAAGTCAGTCACTTCTGTGCTGTGTGCTGATGATGGCAATAGTTGGAATCCACCACCAGACCCAGTCTGACTAATATTAAAACCACAGGGCTTGGGGCAATAACAGAATCCAGAATGTTGTTAACTTTATGTGTGACCTTGAGCAACACTGTAAGGCCTTTGATACTGTATGGTAAAACAAAGAAATTCATCTAATATGAATCAGCATGAGTTTGCTTGTAAAAGTCAAATAATTCAAATGAAATGCTGTGGAAATGCACTGATAACTGATTTAGTATGATCTGAATTTAGCGTGAAATATGACTTGGCTTTAGGCAAGATGATTTATGACTCTTCAACAAATACTGCTGTTCTGAGTTACTAGCTGTTAGCTGTAAGCATTTCCTGAAGGATACAGACTGTTTTTCTATCCTCTAACTAGCTGTACTGCTGCCTTTCTCTCTGTAATAGCAGCTTCTGATTTGATGAATTGCAGGCTTGAGTTTGTCATTCATTGAATGCAGGAATTGGGTCAACTTAAGCCTGTGTATTTACAAAGCAAAATGCTCGTCTTATCCACTGACATAAGAATAACCTGCACTGTTCTGTTTCCTTGGATGCTTTTGCCTTTTTGCTTTCTTTAGGCTTTTGTTTAAGTCCATTCCATTTAAATTTCTCTTGAAATTTGTTATTTAGGGGTCTTCCAATTGCTGAGAATTGCTTTACTGGCAGCTTTTGTACTCTTGATGATTTGCAGGTAAAGCTGGCCATGGAAATGTCAGAAAGATGGCATACTGATTTAGTATTTTATGTAGGAGAAAGGCTGGTTCTATAAACAAAATATTTGTTGGTACCATGCAGTCACTAAAATGGTTTATCTCCTCCTAAAGTCTCAGCAGCCACAAATTGCCTTAGCTTTATCTCCTACAAGGAGATGATTTTGACAGGTGCTGTACAAACATGTTATGCTGGAGCCTTGTTTGTAAGCAGTTGTCCTCTAGGTGCTGCCACAGCAAGTGTTCTAAACACATACGCAGATGAAGAGACCTGAAAAAGGATCAGAGATACTGGCTGTAAGGTTCTTAGCCAGGGCTTATCTGTAACAATTTAGTGAGTAGCAAGGTATTTGTTGGGTGACTGGTTATTTTTGCAAATGCCCTTTCTTCTGCTTTGACACATGTTGACCTGTTGGTGCAGACTTTCTCAGGTAAGGTTGTGTCTTGCATACCTCTAAAAAATCTGGCTCCAAATTCACTACTGTGTTTCCTACTTTCATTGGAAACTGTTATTACAGACTTTTTTCTATTTCTTGCAGTTTCTCAAGTTACCTTTTGCTTAACACCTCCAACTCTTACTGCTTAAACATGCCTTCTTTCCTGCCCTGATTCATCAACACCCTCTCAGAAGGCTCAGCAGCACTTAGTTTACATTCTTCATTATAGCTACAGAGTTCTACTTACACTTGTCTGTCTTGACACAGTTAAGTTATGCACCCACTTCTTTGTAAGGTATGTTGTAAACAGACAATTTCGTAACTGTGGTCTGAAGCAATAATTTTTTGTTTCTGTTTTTGGGTGATCCTTTAAAAACCTGTGATTACAGAAAATGAAGGCAATGGTGGCCTGTCAAGCGTAAGATATGAATTTGCCTTGCATATCTTAAGTACAGGATTGGTTATATTGCTTCAGATGAAATGTTTGGTGGTATTTTTTAGGCTTGATTTCCTAATGCTAAGCTTTAATTCCATGTTTTTAAATACCTTTGCAAGTATTCTGATGGTCTGATGTGCTGAAAAGGTGACTCTCCTCTCAGGCTAAATATGAACTCCCAGGCTAATTTATTACTTCCAGGAATCTAGATTAGATGCCTGCTTAAGGGAGATTTGGCAGTGCCCTGAAGCTAACAATGAGCTGAGAGAGACGTGTAGGACATCTCAGCCTGGAGCTGAAAGAGGGGTATTTAGTGCATAATCAAACCTAAAGTCTTCAGAACATGGATTTGTACAGTGGCATAAGCATTTGCTGTCTTACTCTTCCTAATTCATAACTCTCTGGTTGCTTTTTTAAAATAGAGAAGTACTGACTTGATGCTTTCCTACCTGTTGTAACCCCAAGGTCTCATTCTTGAGTGGTAACAGCTATTTCAGAGCCTTATGTGTATAGGTTATGATTTTATTTTTCCCTTGTGTGCTGTTTTGCACTTAGCTAAACTGAATTTCAGCTGCCAGTTTTATCACTTGCCCACTTACTACCAGACTCAAGAAATTTGAGCTGGAGATCACAGGAAATGTGAGGGGTTTTTTTTGTTTGTTTGTTTTTAAATGTTGTCAAAATGTAAGCTTATTGTGCTGATATGTGAAAAGTGAGACTTGTTGCCTCAAGAAACTTGATGCCTAAATAGGAGGGAGACAGGAACAAAAAGTGACTTGGCCCAACTCATGCAGAAGATTGACAGAGCTGGGGTTATAACCTCTTGCCTTGTACTTGCAATTACGCTATCAAAACCCAAACTCCTTCTGGAAGAGTTGATTTTTCTTGTAATGACAAAGTGGTAAGCACTCTCAGGCCTGAACTTTAAACTGCACTGAAGTCGACCAAGAAAGAAGATGTAATTTATGTGTTGCAATCTTTGCAAGTACTTGCCTTCTGAGTTGCTCGTGTGAAATGCAAATTCCTTGCAGGTCTGTCCAAGTGTCTGTGGTATGTTACCCTTCTGTGCAGAAGGAAATATACTGTGTAAACTAGCTTGATTTTCATGAAGTTAGATGGAAGTACGGAAGGCTTCAACAATGTTCTTAAAGATGCTTCTTTCTCCTTAAGCAGGAATCTGATGAAGGAATAATTCCAGTCCTTACAGCAGTTAGTGCAAAAATAGTCCCCTGAAAAGACTTACATTCATCCTGTGTTAAATGAGGGCACTAAATCATTTCCAAAGCTCACTAAAACAAGTTAAGTCTTTCTAAGCTATTTCCTTAACTATGCGCAGTTCATCAAAATAATGTGCTTTGTACTTCTGAAGCAGGTCTCTCCTGAGACAAAGCCATAATATGTAAATAGTTGTTGATTTTTACAGAGGAGGAAACCGAGATAAGCCACGCACCAGCAGAGTCTTGGCAGCTGCAATGGGAATGTAGACATGGGAACAGAAGGCTGGAGTGCCAGATTCTGGTTCTTCAGCTTTATTCTGCAAGTAACTTTGTATGTTATGCCAATCTGAATGGGTGAGTTGCAACTTGCATCAAGCTGGAAATTATTAATGATTTCTGGTTTTTTAACAGATGGAAAAAAATAACGTTTTTTTCTGCCTCTTCTGCCAGATGCAGTAATAAGATGCTGACTTTTATGAATATAGTTCTTAAAATAGTTCCCTGTTTTTTCCACTACTGGAAGTACCAAGAGAGGTAGAGCCAGCTTGAGTTTACTGTGAAGAGCAATGCACCATCTGTATCCAAGAAGTTTATACTTTCCTTTTGGCTATGGAAAATCATAGTCTTAATATTACCAGTCTGTCAAACCAGGTCTTTCGTTACTTTTCATTACTTTTAACTTCCAGAATCTTAGAAATAAATGAAAATCCTCTTAAAGTAGGAAGAGAGCAAGAACATGTGAATGGCCAAGGGCTACTTACAGATGCATCTAGTGTTGATAGCATTAATGGGCCAAACCTCCCCTAAGAACCCTTTCCCTGCCAAGTACAAGGCTTTATCTCCACTCTTTCCCTTATAGCAGCAAAAGTAGGGTGTTTGGTGCGTACTCCAGGCAATACTTCTAATACTTCTTAAAGACTTCTTCCCTCTTTTTCTATGACACTGAAGACTAGTTGTACAGCAGTTGATGTGCTGCTGCAGGGCCTTTATCATCTGATCAGTTTGGTTTAATGTATAGACTTCCAGAAATGCAGAGGTTTTGAGGTTAGTGCCAGGCTAAAACCATCAACAGTGAGGCACTGATGATAGCAGGTACCAACTGTTCGACCTCAGGAAACAACAGGTCTTACTGCTCTCAGGTATATTTCACCTGTTTCCTCCTGCTGGAAATTCTCCATTTGTGGTATTCTGGTCTCTCCAGTAGCCTGCATGTGTCACTCACCCATATACTTTCCTAAAAACTGAAATGATGGTTCTACCTTGACATGCGGGGCTCAGTAGAGAGCTCACTAAAGAGAAGCAACGTGATTCCTGTCTCTCCCTCCTTAAAGCACATTCCTCCAAAGTACTACAGAGATAATAGAATAAAGGACGCTGGTCTCCAGGACTTTAGCACTTGTTTCCCTCAAATCCTGTGCACCGGATCCAGATGTTTTGGGAGCTCATCTTAAAGTGAATACATTATTCTGTGTTGGTTTGTACTGCAGTCGTGCCAGGGCCCAGGCACAGGTCAGTCTGGTGCTGTGTAGCTGTGGAACAAAAAAGCGGTTTTTGCGGGACATTGCTCCTGCAATAGTACTGGGTTCTAGTTATCAATTTTAAAGTGATTTTGTGAAATCCAGCTGGAGTTAGTATGGCATCTCCTGGAGGACTGCACCCTAATTGTGTTTCATATATGAACCATAGATCTGCTGTCCTTTGGTTCAGAACTGCATCTCAGGCACTGGTGCCCTAAGTCACTAGTGAAGTGGTTTACTGGATAAATACATCTGGTATTTGTTTCTCCAGATGTTAGCCTGCTGCAGTATTCTGGAGAAACAACTGACCTGAGGAAGAAAGTGCTGACTCCAGTGCTCAGAGTGTTGGGAGACATTTGTGGGTATTTTGAGGGGTTGATTGAATGTCGTCTTTTTTTGTGAGAGAGGAGACAAATCTCATGGGAAGTCTGTCATCCATCTCTATTGTGCATTTTTCAGAGTGAGTTTAAAAATGAACCTTTTTTTCTCAAAGGACTGTGGTGACGTGAGGGGAAGTTCAAGGATGCAAAAATTGGCAATTATATTAGTTCCTTATAATGTCAACTAGCTCCAGGGCTTGATGGCCTTAAACTCTGGGGAGCTCTAGACTTTCTCATGGTTATTTATTTTGTCTGTCGGAAACAGCAAAAGATTAGCTGCTATGTCTTTGTTTCTTACCACCAAAGGATCTGTGAACTCTGTCTTTAAAAGAGCACATATGCTGGTAAGATCCCTTTTTCTTTCCCCTGGCTGCTGTGTTAGAATGGTATTAGAATTTTGTCTTGGTGGAACTTTGTCCTGAATGTTCAGAGTGATTTTTAGGGACTATTTGTCGCAAAATTCTTTTGTGTTACCTAAGTTGCAACCCAACAAGTTTATGGAGAGGAGGAAAAAGAAAAAAAAAAAAAGAGTAATGTCTGCATTGTGGGCAAAGCTCAGAGCTGTCCACTCTTCTGCCCCTAAGAGAGATGCAAATGACAAAGTTCATGTCCATACACCCATACTTGATGGTTTACTCCACATCCAGCAGTAGCTCACAATAAATGTGATGCCAAACATGATCCTGTTGTGTTCTTTAGTGATCCTGTTAGCTGTCTGTGCCAGATGGGACTGGGCATTGCTCATGTTTACTGTATGCAAGAGCAAAAATACAGCTTTCCATATCTGTATGAAAAGTTATTAAGAACAAGTGGAAAAATGGACACTGAAGTGGAAAAGCTGAAACACAAGCCAGATCACAGTAGATGAAAGCCAAAGAAAACAAAGTGGTTAATGGCAGAAGGGATAGCATTTAAATTTCTGCAAGTTTTTCCTCTCATCTCTGCTTTCCCCATTTTCAACTCCTTGCTGAGGTCACGATTGTGGCTTTATAGCATTTCCTTTATCATCCTTTTCTCCTGATCATCTGAAATAGAGAAATCCCGAAGCACGTGGCTTCCGACCATGTTCCTATCCTGTTGGTGTAGGAATGTAAGAGCAAAGTGTTATATCTGCTGCCAACAGTCCTGGCTTTGTTTCCTCTGCTATTTGTCACAAAACAGCTTTAAGACACCCTAAACTTCCATCCAGTACGTGTGAGTAGCCAGGGATGAGGGCTGAAGCTGCTCCTGCCTTCAGGCAGGACACCCTGCTGCCCCACTTAGGTAGGTCTGAAGACTGGCGCTTGCCTGCCTGTCTGCAGCAGTTGTATCATGCTCTCTCCAGCACCACATCTGGTTTACAGTGCAAACCAGCTGATGTTCGTGATGGCTAAAGCAGGCGCCAGATTTTGCAAGGATGCTTTAAATGTGTGCTTTATTTGCTGATAAAATACTTCATATCTATAGAGAACAAGCTCTTTCCCAGAAAGAAAACTTAAAGTTTTCTTGCTGCTCTTAGAAAGACCTTAGCTTTTCTCTCCTCTTCTGCTCCTCATTCCTGGCGCTACAAATGCTTCACTCTCTGCAAAGCAGCTTGTAGAAGAGACTTGACAAAGTCTCTTGCCACTTTGTAACCTGTCAGTTGCTTCTACTCTCCTGGTCCCTAAGGTGTGATCTGTAACCTCCATTTGAGATTTAATAGCAAGTCAACAACTGTGAGCCAAAACTCAAATGATCCTATAGGAAAACATGCCAAACCATTCCTGCACATGCTTCTCCTGTGAAGAGTGGAGGAGAAAACGGGTGAGTTTTGTGTTATTTGAAGCACTTGAGGACAGTGCTGAGGTGGTGTAACCACAGTGAGGGCAGGGTCATCACTAGGAGAGAGTACAGACTGGAACAACTCATGATGACTCTTTTTCCCCTCTTTGTAGGAGGGAATGATACTGTCAGTGAGCAATCTACAGAGAAGGGCCTTGCTGGGGAAGTAATCATCTGGAAATGATCCCAGACCAGGATTCAGGTGTTTGTTTGGAGCACAGATTTAAGAGGAAGGCTCAGGAGTGTGCACTCTGTTCTCCCTATACCACTGCACCAATTAAAGCTTTGCCCATCATCCTGTATAACATGACACAGCTGCTTTTGTACATACAACCCCCAAAGTATTAATCTCACCTGCATGAGCTCAGCTCTTCAAAGGCATCAGCAAGTCAGGAATTTAGAGTTAATAAGGAAACAAAAGTCTGGAAATATGGTCAGCCATCACAGTGCTATTCACATGTTTTCTCCCTCAATCTTCACTTGGTTTCCTATCTGATCAGTTCAAAATGTTTTATGTAGTATTATTTCTATCCAGCAGGCTGCTTTACTTATGAGCAAAGGCTTACAGTCTTTGTTTTTGCTGCTGTGCTTTTACAGGCAAGGAGCATAAAAGTCAGGAAGCTTTTTATATTAAAAAATAATGACTTTGGCATCAATAAAATCAATTCATACTTCCCCCCCCCCCCCCAAGAATTTAGCTCTATGGCAAGAGTTCACCTCGCAGAGTCACCAGGACTGGACTATGTAATATGAAACGGAATTGATTTCCAATTACTTGTCATCCGTGATGCATGGGAAGAAGGACGGAGATGTTTTGCTGAATGTGACACTTTCTGTTCAGTGCCAGAAGTATATTGTGGCAGTTCAAAGCCAGAGAAATGAAGAGGAAGGTCCCCAGAGACCAGAGGATGAGCTAGCTGCATGGGAGGTGCAAAACTGCATTTAGAAACCTGCTTGTATAGGCAAGCTGCAGAGACTGGAGAAAAGCCACTAAGGTGTAATGGACAGAGGGTGGTGCTGCTGCAATAAGTACCATGTGCAGATCACTCATAGGAAATAATATTGTGAGATGTTATCTGGCTCCTTACGCAGCTCCTGGGCCTCTGTCTTCAAACCACAACAGCTGATCACTGAATGAAACAGGACCAGGACCTGGAGCACCTGCTTCAAAGTCTTTGACCTGCATCTCTAATCCAGTTTTGCCTCGATGCCTTTATAGAGCACCTAATCTTTGCGATATGAGGATGCCAGCTCTAATACCAGAGGCTAGCAAAAGTAATCTGTCTAGGTCAAGCTGCAGCGCCTGTAAGGGCTGGCTGGAAAGTTTCCGAAAGCTGATCGCTTCCAATCTGTGCTTCATCCTTAAGCCGTGATGACCCTGTTGCGTTGCCTGGTGTCCTAGCAGAAACAGGACACTTTGCCTTATGCTAACTTTGCAAGGCTGAAGTATGAGGCTTGTTATCAGCATGCTGGGAGAGCTGGCTCTGTGAAACTGAGCTGGATACCAGGTGTCTCTAGTTATTATGTGGAGTTTAAGTGTGGGATAGTTAGCAAAGGCCTTGAAAATGTGATCACAGGCTGAAAATGGAGGCCTTAGGGCTATAAACAACTCCCTGATGGTCAGCTGCTGATCACTGAAGAAATGCAACCTTGAGAGCTGGGAGAGATTGGTTTAAGCACAACAGCAGCTAAGCAAGAAAACAGTTGAGTAATGGGATAAGGTGCCTGAGCTGGTCTGGGAAAGGAACACCCTCAAGCAACAGGTAATCCACAGACCGGAGGCCAGAGACTAAGAACCTGCCTAGAGATGCAAGCATCTTCTCAAAAGATAAAATAGAACTGGATAAAATAGGAGTATGTAAGCATAATCCATCATGTAAGCACATCCTATGACGCATCCATCTCTCTTGGTTTTGTGCTACACAAGTAGTTTAAAATGTTATAAATACTTTAAATGAGTTGCTCACGTTATTTGTTTGTAGGGTACAGGCCTCAGAGCAAAGGCAATTCCTGCTACTGGTGTCTTGAGCTGCAGTGACTGCTTGGCTCCTGCCCAGGAAAAGCTCTGCCATCCCTGGCCTACAGGCTCTTGCCCTGCATTATCTTACCATGTGCCTGGCTATGAGTGAGATCAGTTCAACAGTGATTTCCTGGCTGAGTAGTCACTGATATAAAACTCCTTCCCCCTTGTATAGCTGGGGAAGAGGTGAAAACTTTTCTACTTTTCCATGCCCTTTGATAGAAAGCCTGGTAGTGCAAACCTATTGATTCCGTGCGAGATGGGAAAGGCAAGTTGCACCTCTGTACGTTAGGCAAAAGCTTTTCCGGGATTAAGGATGAAGCTCAGTGTGTTCCCTTGTGCAAGGCCATGGAGGTCACGGCTTGGCACGCCAAGCCTTCACTGGGATGTAGCACATGTGGTGCCTTTCCCAGATACCACTTTTGAAGAAGGATGAAACTTTCCAAGCTGTTAAAGGTCAGATCCTGGTGTCGTGTTGCTGGCAGAAGTCCTGCTAATTTTCATCATGAAAAGCTTTCAACAGTTTGTTTTCAGCATGGGAAGCTCAGGCTGCTTCTCCAGCCTCGGTCCATGTGCTTGTGCAGCCTTCCTGCACAGCAGCTGTTCCCTCAGACCTGACTGCTAGCACAGGCTCTTAGCCAAAATGAGATTTTAAACCTAGTGTGAAGATAAGAGGCCACTGCCTGGTCACTGGGTTAATTTTAACTAAATAATTCCTCCTACTGCAAAATACTAATGGTCATTAAATCACAGAATCACAGAATGATTGAGGTTAGAAGGGACTTCTGGAGATCAGCTAGTCCAATCCCCCTGCTCAAGCAGGGTCATCTACAGCACATTGCACAGGATCATGTCCAGGAGAGTTTTGAATATCTCCAGAGGAGACTCCATAGCCTCTCTGAACAGCTTGTTCCAATGCTCTGTCATCCTTACAGGAAAGACGTTTTTCCTCATATTCAGATGAAACTTCCTGTGTTTCGGTTTGTGTCTGTTGCCTCTGGTCTTGTTGCTGGGCACCACTGAGAAGAGTCCGTGCCATCCTCCTGGCACCCTTCAGATACTTATACACATTGATAGATCCCCCCTCAGTCTTCTCTTCCCCAGGCTAAACAGGCCCAGCTCTCACAGCTGTTCCTCATAGGGCAGGTGCTCCAGCCCTCTGATCATCCTCGTAGCCCTATGCTGGACTCTCTCCAGTAGCTCTAGAACTGGACACATGACTCGAGATGAGGCCTCCCCAGGGCTGAGTAGAGGGGCAGGATCACCTCCCTCGACCTGCTGGCAACACTCTTCCCAATGTACCCCAGGAGACTATTGGCCTTCCTGGCCACAAGGGCACCTTGCTGGCTCATGGTCAACTTGTCATCCACCAGCACTCCCAAGTCCTTCTCTTCAGAGCTACTTTCCAACAGGTCAGCCCCCAGCTTGTACTGGTGCATGGGGTTCTTCCTCCCTAGGTGCAGGACCCTGCACTTGCCTTTGTTGAACTTCATGAGGTTCTTCTCCAGCTCTCTAGTCTGTCCAGATCTCTCTGAATGGCAGCACAGCCCTCAGGTGTATCTGTCACTTCTCCCAGTTTCATTGATTCCTTCAGAGATAACTTCTTACAGGCCTCAGTGGTAGCAAACATTGCTGCTCTCTGTGTGTTTTGCAGCATGGAAACCAGAGCTTGGAAAGAGCTCAAGAAACCAACTAGACCATCCATCAGCCCCAAGGCAGCTCTGGCTAAATCATTCTCAATGTGTTAGTCTAACCTGTTCCTAAAACCTCCAAGAGATGTTGATCCATCAACCTTCCCCCGCCTAGGCAGCATGGCTTAGCTTGGTGCTCACCTACTCTGAACTGTATTTCATTTTGTTTAACCTAAATCCATTCCAGGGACAAGCTTGCTTATGGATGAGGGAACTTATTATTATTTTAATTCTGTTCTTTCTAGATCCCAGGTAGACACGTCATTGAACGGTGCATGAGGGATTAAAATTTAGCGCACAAGAATGTGTGCTGTTTCTAGTTTCCCCTGTTTATTTTAACTGGCACCACCTAGATGCCCGAGGCACTTTCTGTGGGCAAATATTAGCATCTGACACAGGGAACTAAGCCTAACTCCTACGATGGCCTTGGTTGTAGCTTGTAAGCCGCTTTCTGGAGATGCCTACGGGGGAAAAAGAGGGGCAGAACAGTCTGCTGGGCGTTGGGTGTCTCAAGACGGAGAGCTCTCCGCAGAGTGCAGCAGTGCTGGGGAGTGGAGGCTCGGGGGCTAAGGACGGTCCCTGTCTTTGCTGCCCTCAGATGCAAGCATGCAATGGGTGCACATGTGCACTGAGTAGAAGGTTTTAGGGGCTGGCCAACCTGCATAGGAATGAGATTTTGGTGGTATCTCTGCTCAACTTGTGCCTGCAGAGCATATCTCAGCATCTCCTAGCTGCCCAGCATCAATGCTAGCTCTAATACTGGCTTTTGGTGCCTGCAGAGGTGAGTTGGATGGTGAAAGGGTGCATTCAGTAAATGCATCCTGAGCGGCATCATGTTAGTATATGAGAGCGAAACCAGTTTAAAACATCCCAAAACTCAACTTCAGTCTTTGCACTACCCCTGGTGGTGGGGCCACCTCAGAAGCAAGAGCAAAGCGTGTCATGGTGGGAATAAACTGGCTTCCCAAAGTGCTTTCTGCTTACTCAGCAGGTGCAGGTGGTAGCAGCCCACAGTCACGGGTTTTTTTTTTCAACTAGTCTATCGTGGAATGGCGTATAAAAGGGTCTACAGGGGAAAACATGGCTCACTTTCTTCTGAGATCTAGCTCAAAGCACAGAGCAACTAGAATAAACCCGAATTACTAAGCTGACTCTCTCATAGTTTTAGGATGATTTTTCAGGGGCTGGATCCAATAAAGGACTTAGCTGTAAGCCTCTCCTCTAGAACAGCAGCTGGTTCCTGGACAATTTGGACACAGGAACAGTGGGTGCTTCAGCCTGCACCACTGCTGAGAAGGTGCCTTAAATCCCAAAATGGTGCTGGAGCAACCCTCCATCTGCTCAGCTCTCATGGGGCTGGATGCTCTCCTAGGTTTAATCAGCCTTTGCACGGTGTTGGTGAAGGGAGTGGCAAAACCCCTCTGCTTCCCCTGCCCTCCTGCAAGGTGGAGGTGGATGTCTGAATCCAGGCTAAGGTTTTTCAGGAAATCTTGACCTCAAACAGGACCCGGTGTGAGGCTCAGCTGCCTTGGGTGAGCTGTGAGATGCTCCTACTGGGATGTTTCTGGAGCCGAACTGCTGGTACCCAGCAGAGAGTAAAGTCAAAGAGAAAAGCAGCTGATGAGTTAAGCATTCTCCAGGCTACAGAGACAGTGAGCGGGAGGTTAGGGAAGACATATTTCGAAGTGAGCATCCAAATGTGGATTTTAATGGAAATGATGCCTCGGTTCCTTCTTAGCTCTAACCATAAGTATATCCCATTATATGCCTTTTGTCAAGCCCTTGACAGTACATGCTGGAAATATGCTTCAAGAGATGAACTGCTATTCATCTTTTATCCTGAGCAATACAATTGCAAAAATCCCTTTTGAGGCTTTTACAGAGATTTGGAGACTCATCATTTCAAGGAAGAACATCCTTTGCACTGAATACTGCAGTGACTTAGACCAAGGCTCTCATTTTTGCCTGGGGTAAGTAGAGCTTCTGTGTGTTAGACAAAGGGAAGGAGGTTGACAGTCAAGGGAGAAAAAAATTGCTGTATCAGCATGATGACATTATGTTTCCTCCTAGTGCTCCGTTTGATGCCCTGAGGACCCAGGATGCCTTGGGATACCACATTAGGTCAAGCCCTGGTCCTTGTCCTAGCACATGCACCCAGCTCCACATAGACCCAGCTGCCTCCCTGGCAAAATGCAACCACTTAAATCCTGCATTTGGCTGGGGCCCTTTGCCAACACTCAAGGAAAATGCCAGTCCTGTGGCCGTTCTCGTCCAGGCCAGAGCCAGCACTGGGACTCTGGCATGTGAGCACGGCTCTGTGCCATTTGGCTCCACAAGTAAGTTGGGGCAGTGCCTGGCTCTCCTCCCTCTCCCTTTAATTGCTCCCCATTGCACACTGTAACCCAACTTGGTGTGCTGAAACACCTGACATGCTGCAACCCCTTTCAACACTGCAGCACAGCCTGGGTGGTTGCAAGCAGAAGCCAAGCCCATGCGGTGCAAGAGCTTGGGCACGGACCGGGGCTTAGGAGCTTCTGGCTGGATAAAGCAAGAGGTGGAAGGAGCCTAAAAGATGTGTAAGAGGATTTGCAGGTAGCAGAGTCAGCATCCAGGCTTGCTGAACTGCCTCCAGATAGCTTCATGTGCCTCTGCTGTCATGTCGCCCTGGCCTCAGGCACTGCCTGGGTGTCCCTCTCCAGCATGCTGGTGGCAGGCTGCATGGAGTGAATGAGTACTGTACTTTACCTGCTAGGCTATGTCCTGCGGTGGCATGCGGACATCTAGCCCTGCTTGCTTGAACCTTCCCAGCCTAAGGCTCTTTAGGATTGCCAAAAAGTCTAGTAAAATCAGAACAATTTCAGTTTTTAATGGTTTGCCCCAATAAAATGGTAATTTGCCCAATTTGCTTGTGCAGAGATCTTCTGGTCCCAGCCCCAACACATTCTGCCTCCAGCTCCAAAGGTGGCAGAAACTCACTGCTGGTCCCAGTAGCCAGAAGGATGCCTGGGAGTCCTAAACGGCCTTTACTCCATGCGGGCTGATTCAAAGCCAAGACTAGTTGTAAAGTCCCCAAAGAAGGAACTTTTAGGGACATCATAGTGACTGGGATCAAGTTGGAGGCTACAGCTCCCCATAACAGAGCTGGGGAGCAATTTCTGGGAGTGCTCCTCAGCCACTGACATAAATAGCTTTCTTTGAGGGGGTTAAGTCAACCTGGCAGACTCTGTTCTGGAGTGGATGAGGACCATCTCAGCAGTCCTGATGGGCTGGAGCCTGCAGAAGATGGGCAAGGAGGCCTCCTTATACCTCCATGGCCACTCACATAGTGATGGCTTGCTGAAGGTCTTGGTGGCTCTAGAAGGCAGGAGCAGCTGTGCTGCTATTTGGCCAATGGCAGACACAGCAAGAGCTCATGATACCACTGTTACCCCTAAGATGGAAAGACAAAGTCCTGTTCTGCAAAGCTTAGAGAGTTTCTCCTGAACCAGCTCCAAGTCATCATCTCTCTATACCTCCAGACAGGGCAGTAAAGGAACCAGAGTAAAAATAAACAACTCTCCCAGCTGGTAACGCTCCACTTTCACTTCCTGCAGCAACCTGAGGTGCAGGTTGAATCTTAGCCATTAAGCTGCACAAGTCCACAAAACTCTTGGCTCAGCTCGTTGTTGAGCCCCTGCTTGTCCCAGCCTTGTGCTTGTCCTGCCTCCTCGCTGTGATCCCTGCAGAGGGGATTTGTGCTTCCCTGGCAAGATCCAAACCTCTGATTGCCTTGGCCTGCACGTGGGCTGTGCAAACACAGCCGGGAGATGCAAAGTGGGGGATCCCAGCCATGTCCACTGCGTTACACTCAGCACTTTTCTGGTCCTACCAGTGAAAAACAAAGCAAACCAGAGTGCCCAGTGCCACATCTCCCTTGCTAAGGGACAGCTCCTCGTCCTGGCCCTCTTCCACTTTCCTGTCAGCCCAGTTGCCATCGGGAGGTGAAGAGTTAAACCTACCAAAATTACAAGAACTTCCTCCTTTCAGCAGCGCCTGCCTCCAAATGACGTGGATTTCTGCCGGGCTTTGCCCAAATAGGTCCATTTCCTTCTAAAGAAGAAGGGGGGAGGAAGGAAGAGGGGGGGGGAAGCGGAAAAAAAAAACGAAGAGCAAGAAATTGGCCCCAGGAGGGCAGAGCGGGACTGCGGAGCCCAGGCGTCCGAGCGCAGCCCTTCCCCCCCCCGCCCCATGCCGTTCCGCAAAGGTAGGAGGCTCGGGATCTCCAGGGTGAGGGACACCCTGGGGGATGCCCTTGCAGGGGGCCAGGCTGAGCAAGGGGGCAGGCTGGGGCAGCCCCTCATCTCCTACTGTGTGGGGGCCGGGGGTGTTCTTGCGCCCCTTCCTGTGCTGATATCTCCTGGGGGGATGATGGTAGATATGGGCACCCTGGCTCTGCCCTTCAGCCTCATGGTCCTGGGAGAGGAAGAGGAAGAACATGCAGGTATGACAAGCAGGACTCCGTGATGCCAAGCAGGTGATGGCCATAAATGCAGCTGAGCTTCTGCACCGGGCCTGGATGCACTTGCAAAATGCAGCTTTCTTCTCTCCATCTTCCCTTGGTGGGTTTTTAACCTGCCTGAACTACTGGGGTGGGATGAGGTGGGTGGAGAAGAGCTGTTCTGGGTGGGGTAAGGCTAAAGACAAGATGGAAAGCAGAATGTTTCTGTGCTGATAGGTTGTTCCTGGGCGCTGCAGGCTGAGCACTAGCAGCCTGTGTGTATTTGTGCTAGCATTTGCCTGTTGGGCTGGGAGATGCTCAGCTGTGGCTGGAGGAGCTCGGAGAGTCGAGATTAGGGGGAGAGGGCAAGGGAGGAAAAAGAGGCTTTCAAGAAGGTGTGTCCCTGTGGGGCAACCCTCTTTTTACTCCGGGGTGCTCTGATCTGCGGCAGGACCTCCAGACCACCTCCCTTTACCTCCCTACACTCCTTTGTTCTACGTGGCAAAAAACAGTCCTTGCCTCTTTCCCAGCATGGCAGGTTGGTATGGGGCGAGAAGGACGCAGCCTATAAGACCTAAAGCTCTGACAGTTGGTCCTGTAACACCCCCTGGGCAGATGGAGGAGTTACCCATCCTCCTTGGGCCATTGCAAAGCAGAGGCCATAGTGTCACCTCCTGGTTCCCATGGCTCTGGGTCCCAATGGGACATCGCAGTGCAATGGGGAGCGGGATGCTCGTGGTTTTGAAGTAAGGTGGAAAGGAGGTGGGCATCTTGTCTCAGGAGCTACACTGGGAGAAAAAAAAAAAAGCGCATGAGGGAACAAGTCTTCTCTGAGGTGTTGGACATGAACTGCTCTTGCCTGTCTTTGCACTGCTGGGGTTTGTGATGGGCCACTTTACCTCTTGGATCTCACTGTGTGTCTAAGAGCCATGAAGTGGGCCCTGGGTTTTGCTGAGCTGACACATGACACGGCCAGCCATGGAGGGCCAAAGGGAGACTCATGAGCATGAGGAGCCAAGGGAAGCTGAGGGACACAAGGAGAGGATGCTGGTCAGCCACTCAGACAAGGTGCTTTGCAGAGGTGGAGTGGTGTTCCTCAGCCGATCGGCAGCTGGTGCCTCACTGGGGGCTGGTGATGAAGTGCTGGCGCAGCAGGTGCCACTGCAGAGATTTTAGATGCTACAGGTGGGGTGGCAAGAAAGGTCAGCTGGGAGAGAATGGAAATTTGGGAGAGAGGGTCTGGATTTGTTGTTCTCACCTCTCCTTGCTCTGGGGAGGATGTGCTGAGTGTGTGGCATTCTGCCTGGAGTTATTTTCACAGATCCCATGATGTCAGGCAAGGAGATTTGTGTTGCCTTTTAAGGCTCAATGAAGCGTGATGAGGTTCACACCCTCGTGTCTTGACAACGCTGCTGACTTCAGGTCTTGATTTAATTTTAGGTGATAAATGAATTCATTGAAGCAGAAGGACAGACGCTAGGAGTGGAGGAGTTGGAGGAAAGGAGAAAGTGCCATGCGTTAAAAATACTAAACCCTTGGCAGAGCAAGGGGAGAGCCTCCTGTGTGGAAAGCCAGCTGGTACGGCCACATTA
Source organism: Rhea pennata (assembly GCF_028389875.1). Taxonomy (NCBI): domain Eukaryota; kingdom Metazoa; phylum Chordata; class Aves; order Rheiformes; family Rheidae; genus Rhea; species Rhea pennata. The sequence continues at coordinate 4,424,067 of NC_084663.1, forward strand.
CCACCTCAGCAGTGATCCCAAGAGACAGAAATGATCGGCAGGTCTCCATCACTTGGGGTACTGTGCTGGGTTTTCTGTAATGAGGATGTATCTCTGTATAGTCCTGTGCAGCATCACTGAATCTGGGAGGACCTATTTCTTCTTACATAGGTCCATGCTGTGTCTGGCATCAGCTCTAGGTATCTGTGGCACAGCTAATCTGTAGAACCTCCTGACTATGCTATGGCAATTCAGTTCTGCAACTGTTGGGTTGCTGGCCCGGTGATACCTCGCAGGCTGTGGACCTCCTCTGGAGGTCCCTCTGAAATGCCAGAGCAGTAACAGGAGCTCTCTGCATCGACTTGCAGCTCCTCCCAGAAGACCTTGGGAAGGTCCAACATGGCACAGTAGCCATTGTGGAGGGGTTTGGCCCATCACTTGTGTCAGCGTGCTGAGCTCTTTTGGGAGACCTCCCCCCAGGGATCTCTTTTTCTTACAGGTAGAGACTGTAAGATTAACTGAGGGAGAGAACTCGAATAGGCAGCTGTGAGTTTGGCCATGACTGTGCTTGTAAAGGCTCTCTGTAAGGCCTGGCCCTGAACAATCTGCTCCTCCTGTGGGGACACCTCTGGGATGCACTGCTTCAGGAAACGGTGCTCCTGGAGCAGCAGCTCCTCACAGGGCTTTCTCAGCACCACCCAGATGTGGGGTGCGAGGAGGAGGCTCTGCCTAGAGGCTGCTACTCTGCAAATGCCAGGTAGCCTGAGGGACAAGGAAATTTGGGGACATGTATTTCTGGAGGCCCTGAGCTGTCTTTGCACAGCCTTGTGCATGGAAACAGAGTATCCTGGGGGGTAAATGCAGACAACCTCCGTGCTAAGTCTGCAGTCTTCTCACCGTTTGTAGCTTTGGCATCACTGTCTCAGATCTCCCTGACCAGCCTACAATAAATCCTCAGGATCTTGGCTCTGTTCTGCCTCCTTTCTCTCTGGGCATTGTAGCCAGCTGCATGGCTCCAGGATCTAAACTTTGCATCTGTGAAATTGTTGCCATTTAGCCAACTTCAAGTGCATTTTGCAACTTAAGATACTAAACAAAAATATTTCTAGCAGGGATGCTCCAGGGCAGCCAGAACTACTGGCTCTGGGCAAGAATTAATTTCTTACTCCACCTCTGCATCAGCTGGGAGAAAGTCTTGTTCTTTGAGCAGTGACATTACTCTGGCAAAGCCCTTGCCTTAAATGCAGCTCTGCTGATGGGAAATGTTGTCAGCTTTGCAGATAAAATGCCCTTCACCCAGCCTGAAAAATACAGAGTTTAATTATTATAACCAAACAGCTGACATGAGGAAGACTGGGAGATTACAGGTGATAAGCAGCTAAAATATTTATTGTCAAAGAACAGGATGTTTGTCATCTGTCAAAAGATGGATAAGAATCTATACCAGCCCTTCACAGTATTTTGGGCTGGGAAGGACCTAAGATAACACTGAAAGCCACAGAGCAAAGACTGAATGCATGATGCCCATGGCAATTGGCTCCAAAGGGTATGGATATGGCAATTATCCAGTTAGAAAGGGCATGATAGACTCACGATCAAGGTGCTTCCCAGTTGGAAAAAAGGCATGATAACATGTATATCTAAAGGCGTAGGTTGAATCTGAGCTCTTGGATAGGTGAATCCTGCTGGGCACTGTTTGGATCACCAGTCATCAGGGTCTGTCACTGCTAGAGGAGTCTGGGCAAAGGAAGCTGAATGGTGATGCCTACCTTGAGTTGGGCAAGAAAGGGAACTCCAGGCTCTGCTTGGTAAGGGGGGCAGGTCTGGGAGTGACAGGTGTTGACTTTTTTTTTATTGATGGTCTCCTCTGGGACAGCTGAGCAGGATCAAGGTCCCTGGAGTGCTAGTGGGAGAAATGGGCCTGGAAGGACACACGCTGTGGTTTGGAGAGGTGATGATGGATGCCACATCCCTGTGAAGAGGCCCTGCTGACATGGAAATCAGCAGTGTTTGTAATGTTTGTAACACCAGTGTAACTCCAGGCCAAGCCTGTGGTCGTTGAACTTAGATGGCTGCAGGTGGCTGTGCTGGGCATGGTGCCTTTGCAGGATAAACAAGAGGAACTCATAATGAGGTGGAGACAAGAAGAACCATGGACGCGGTAGACTTGCTTACCTGCATCATCTGCTTTGTCGCTCTTTCCGCAGACATTGCTGGAGGTGCTGTTTCTGGGAAGCCCCTGAGGGAGTGGGAGTGTGCCCTGTGCTATGCAGAGCAGCCACTCTCGGTCACCATCCTGCAATGCAAGGCATTTGGGCTTCTGTGCAGCAACTGAAGGAACAGTCACAGCTTGCAGAGGGGAAAGAGGAAGAAGGGACACTGGAAAAAGCGCAGCGGTCTAGGGCTTTCTGGATGGGTCTGCACTGTCGCATATTGAAACCTGAGCTTTGCCCTTTATCTTCCTGGTTGGCAGTGGGAAAGGAAGTGTTGCGTGGTGCTTGCTACAGAAGAGGTAGATCAAACATCTCTTCCTGGCTGGAGAGTAATCTGGTCTGCGTCCTTGCATATATCACCCAGAGTAAGCCCTCTGTAATTAGCTGTCTAGTGTAAAGCAGGCATACACCAAGACAGTTTTCTTCAAGCTAGCTATGCTCAGCTGAGATAAGTATGACTTCAGGACTTGACAAGGGGCTAAAGGACCTGGGGACCCATGACACAGGGGAAAACAGCAGGTACCAAGTTCCCCTACGCTCCTTTGAAAAACCAGCCTTACTCTTCCCACAGTCCTTTTCCCCCATAGTCCTTTTTCCCCACATCACAACAACCATCTGGAGGTGCTACAAGGACTGATTCACTCACTGTCAGCCAAACTGGAGATCTTTTAGGCTGTAATGGCATCTCCCAAACCCAGCCTTCAGGATGCTTGCAGAGCAGAGATGGTTTGCAAAGAGATGTCTGCATGGTCTGTTGCATCATTGACCCCACTATGTTGCAAATATGTTGTGTTAGATGTCCCTTGAGCGTGATGTCACAGCCACCACGGGTGTTTGTCTGCACAGAGGACCCCCGGTTTACAGGATCCCATCAGGGTCCCGTTACGCCACTTGAGGGGAGAACAGCATCTGACAGACGTACACAAAGCCTGGCTGACCTCCAGCCTCCTCTGGCTCCTCTCTGCCACGTCTTATGAGAGCAATCTCCTGAGAGCAGTTCCTACTGAAAGCTAGGGGATGCTACCACTGGAGGGGGAAAGGTGATCACGCCACCCAGCAGGAGCTGTTTCGGCAGGTCTGGAGCCTGGCAGCTCCCTACGTTAGGCACCTGCAAGAAATACCGTGGCATGAATAACGTTGCGGAGGTGATTTCTGGCACCAACCGCTCCGACTTCAAGCCGTGTGCAGGGAGGAGCAGGTAAACAGACCTGCCGTAACAACAGTGCTGCTCATTATTAGACTTTTTCACCCTTTGTTAGCAGAAGTTGTGACGTCTTCTGGCCCCGTTTCTGCCTGCTGAAATCAAGGTGGCTCTGCTATTCGTTAGCAACAGCAGGTGCCTTTTGCACGTGAATGCGAGAAAAAAGGGCTCGGCGATACCACGTCCTGGCGGTGTTATTTCTGCCACGTATCTTCTTCTCTGTCAAGCACTTCCTTGAATCCACAACTCTTGGATATAATCAGATTATAACATTCCCTATTGGGAAACTACCTAATTTTCCAGGGTAATTTGGGCTAAAGGTACAGATTTGCCTTTCTCAGTACTGAAAGAGATAAGTTTGTCACCTTTGGCTGTTTTCTGGCTTGCAGAGAATGCCTTGCAGATTCATCGTTGCTATGTTTGTTGCCAGGTCATCCATTGCTTTGGATTTTGTGCTTTCCTGACAATCCTGTATTCAGTGTTTCCCATCAAAGTCGTGCAGGGGGGTTTCTGAGTGCTGATGCATTATGCCTCTGAGCCACACAGGTCTGCTGGATAGGGAAAACCAAAGTGGGGAGCAGGGAGCTGACAGGGGCATCTGCATGCTGCTGCTCTGCTCCAGGTCCAGTCTGTTGACTGGGACCATGGACACGTTTGCTCAAACCATCCGGCTTGCCTAACTCACTGGCTTGTGCTGTCTCGTTTTCAAAGAACAACTTTTCTTGAAAATTGGAAACTGCCTTACATCCCACTTCCCTCCTGATCTGTGTTACTTGCTAGAATATTTCTTTGAAACTCTTAGTTTCATGTCATCACCTCTCACCTCAGCTGCTTCTCGACAGACCACTGTGCAAAACAGAAGTAAATGACCCAAACAAGCAGGTTTCTGTCCCTGCATCTTACCCACCCCAGGCATGTTCCTGCCCTTCTCAGCTTCAAGGAGCATGGCTTCCCTACTGCCTCTTTGACATTTGAGTTTCTTTAGCACTTACTGGCATTTTGTCTGAGTTTTTTAGTGGGTTTAAGGAGCCCTCATGTCTGGCAGCTATCAAGAAGGGATGAAGGTGGTCATGGCCTTAGATAGTGCAGTATACTGTTAAGAGTGAGCCATAAAGTCAAGGAGTTCAGCCATTCAGCACCAGGTCTTTTGAGACCTGCTCCACACTCCAGCTACACTGCAGAAATCAGCTGTGGTAGCAGAGATGGGTAGCTAAAGCTTTTCAGACTTCCTCAGTCTGGGAATTTAAACCACCTAAAGATGCAGTTCCTGATAGCAACTCTTCATTTCCTAACCTAAGAGCAGACAAACATGTTGGTCACCTGCATTCCCAAGGCCAGCAACCCACCAGCCAATTTAATGAGCTGGCAAGTGACTCCTGAGTTGCTGGCAACTACTTTGGAAAACCTTCCTTTGGGCTCTTGCCTTCCTCCTGTGTGGCTGGAGGACTCTTGTGTGTCATGTTAACACAGTAAGCAGGCACGAGCACAATCCATGTGTTTTCTTTCCATGCTACTGACTGAAGACCAGGCTCAGTGTCCATTCAAGTTATTTAGGAAGAGCTGAGCTGGCTGGATTTGGACCATGCGAGCTAAGTCAGGTCACCCCTCCAGGGAGCTCTTAGCGTGAGCCTGGGCTTCAAACCAGGGCTCCCATCACACTGTTGACTTACTGCAGGTCACTTCTCAGCCTGGCCTCAAACCATCTCAGGTGCCTCCACCAGATCTTCTTCTTGCCATCGGTAGCCCGTGTTGCCAAGATGTCTGGCATGCCCAGCCCTTTCCAAACACACCGGGGATTATTGAGAAATGAACCTTGTCATAAAACAACTCCAGAGTCTTTCTGGTTCTTGCGCTTGGTCCTATTCCCTCACGTAGCTCTACTTCGATTTAGTATTTGGGGCTTGAGCGCTGTCTTGGAGTTTTGTCCCTTGGAGAAAGAACTTGCTGAAATCATCGTTTGGCCTACACAGAAGCAAAATGTAGACCCAGAAGTGACAGGTTTCTTCTCCCTCAGAGACCCTGCTGCTGCAGAGAAGGGCAGGTAGAAATCCAGCCCCTGCCCCTCTGGGCAGATAAGCAATTCATCTCTGGTGCACCATGGCCCTGCAAGCCCGGATACACACGCAGTGCTTAAAGGAGCCCTGAGAAGGGAAACACCAATGCATCTTCTCTGGAGGAGCCCAACTCTGGAGATATTGCCACAAAATCTGATGACCACAGGATTTTCGTGGAAGTATGTGGGAGGATTTCAAAACCAGCAGCTGGCAAGGTGTCATCACTGCTTGCCTGCTGCGTGCGTGCATGTACGCACACCGGCACACACGCGCACATCGCCCTCCTCGCACACGCAGGCTCTCCCCTGTGACTGGGGATGTGAGGCAAGATCAAACCCACTGGAGCATTTTAAACTTCTCCTCATATGTTTGTCTTATATTTTCCCCTGGGGGATTCCTTGTCCCCCCAAGACAACCTCCTCCAAGGTTCTCATAATAGCTGGACAACTTTTCCTATCTCTACCTTGAATCTTCCTTGCTGCATATAAGGCTATGGAGATAGACAGCATTTTCTTTTTAACATCCTTCCTCAAACAGAAAGCTGTTCCCGTGCTTTCCCTTCATGCTGCATCAACAAGTTTCTTCCTTGTTTTGTGCTCTCTCTCATGAATCCCAGCTTGGAAACATCTCTGCTGTTACTCTCCTCTTGACTATCCTCAGTTTGAGCTCCTCCAAAAAGTGTGGGGCCCAGAGTGAGACATGTCCTTTGCTGGTGCTGAGCAGCCAACACCAGCTGGGCCAGAAAATCTGACCTTCTTCATTTTAGGCACTGCCAAAACAGCCTGGAATGAGGCTTTCCTTTTTCTCTGTGTGTATTTTTCTTCTTTTTTGATGGTAGCATCCTGTTGTTAATTCATATTGGGCTGCTGAGATTGTTTTTGGCCTGCCCTTGGCTAGTTAGTCATTGTTTTCTTTTTCTTTTCTCTCTTTTGCTCTTTTCCCCCTCTTTCTCTGGAGGAGAAGAGACGTTCCTCATATGAGGCAGGGGAAACTGAGGCACAGGGAGGTGGAGCTGTAGCTTTCCTGTCTCCCAGGCTGCTGTCCTAACCATGAGCCACAACTGCTTCATTTTTATGGGTTTTCTTTTTATATCTACCCTTACCCTCTTTCATTCAGCACGTGGGATCTGATGAGCATGGCTGCTGTGGCTCAGCTAAGCAGCATGTGAAGGGATCAGAGCTGTTGAATTTGTTTTAGCTTTGCCCGGAGGAGCTGGAGCTGTTCTTCGGGGATCCTCAGCAGCTGGTGACTTTTTATCTCCTAAAGGATCCAGGTTTGGGGTTTGCAACATTCTGCTTTCCTCTAGCAGCTCCCACCCCGGACCTCAGCCCACCTCCGTCCTTTCCGAGCATCCCCCAAAGCCAGCCAATGAGCATGGCTTGCTTCTGCCCATGCTGAACCCTCTCAATCCCAAATCCAGGTGGCCACGTCCACCTGCATCTGAGGACACTCCCAGGTACCATATTGCTTGGCCATGTGTGGCTGGAGCTTGCTGCACAGCGTGGCATCCCATGCGGGTTGTGCACGTTGCTGGGCCAGAAATATCCCCTACCTCCTCCCCTATATCTATGCTTATGTATATACATATAGATACATACATGCGTTTATGGAAGTGGGGTGGTTTTGTCCCCCTAGAGAGGTGGCCCCCTCTCCACTGTGCATCACCTGCTCTGTTCTGCCATATCCGTCTTGCAGGCGGTTTTCTCCCTCCTCCACGCACATCTTTCCAGCACCCTCTCCATCCCCAGGGTCCTCTCCTCCCCACCCACTGTTCCCACGGGCTCTTCGCATTCCTGCAGGGATGCTGCTGCTCCCACGTTGCTGCCTCATCCCCTTCCCAGCACAGCTCGCCCCACGCTCGCCTCTGGAGTGCAAGCGAAACCAGCTGCTTTTCCTGCAGCCGGCCCAGCGAAAGCTCCACGCTGCAAGCTCTCCCTCCCCGTAAGTGCCCCGTTCGTTAGCCATCGCCATCCTCCCGCCGGACTGTGGGCAGCTGTAGGAATGAGAGCCGGTGCCAGCTCTCAGTTGCATTTCCCAGGCCAGGGCCAGCTCGGTGAGGGGTCGCTTGGACCCGGACGAGCCCAGCTTGTTTTGACGCCGGCAGCAAAGCCGGTGATTCGATCGTGCAGGTGGGACGCGCCGTGCCAGCGCTGCTGGCCCCCACGCCGCTGCACCCTGCGTCAGCACGAGACGCTGTTGACAGTGGCTGCACGGGGACTTCAGCCGAAGAAACACGCTGGCACCCCCCTGCAGCTGTTGGAAGGACAAGCTGGCTTGTCATGAGCCTGTGCTCCTGGAGGAGCATCCCCCGGGGTGTCCCCATGCCCAGAAACCTTCGCTGACCTTAAAGTGGTGCAACGTGGACCTTCAAAATCAAGCCCTAGGCACTGTGGGGTAGGACCAGGGTGTTAAAGCCACAGATAGAGAGAGCTGGGTTGGAAGCCAGGAGAAGTTTGCCAGTCGTTGGAAAAGGTTATTCAAGGGCAGGTTGGAGGAACATCTCCCAGAAACAGGAGATTCCAGGTCCCCGCAAAGCCTCCAGCCCTGGGATCAGCCCGCCTCGCGGGGAAGGCGGCCCTCGGCAGTGGGATTTGTGGGGTGGACGTGGCAGGGATGGGGTTAACCGACGGAAAAGCGAAACCCTCCCAAACAGTTATGTTATTCCCCTCTCGGAGCCAAAAGCATTGCGAGTTGGGTTGCAAACTCGTTTGCCCAGCTGCACGGTGAGGTGCGGGTGGGGGGAGGCAGAAGAACCTGTTTACTTCTTGCCTTTCGCCGCGCCAGGCCGGCTGGCACCGGGCCCGCGCCAGCATCCTCCGTGCGCGCGCCGCCGGGGCCGACCGCGCAGGCTGTGCACGCTCCGCTCACGTGCGCGCCGGGGGGAACCGCGCGTGGGCTGCCCCTCCGCCGCCCGCCAGCGCCGACACCCCCGGCGGGCCGCCCGGCGGCTCCTCCGCGGCCACGCATGCACAGCGTGCACAGCATGCACTTCCTCCGCCGAGGAGGCGTTTCCAGGAAAGCTGGGGAACAGCTGAGCCTGTAAACAAGGCAGACGGATAGATTTTGGGGGAAGGGGGCTGGGGATTATTTAATTTTTGCAAGCTGTCCCGGGAAAAAATCGGGCATGCTCCCCCCCCCAGCGCTGGCTTTGCACGGCTCAGCCCCCCGTCTGGCGCTGTGCACGCTCAGACAGGCGGCTCGGAGGTGCAGGAAATGTCCCGTCCCCCCCCCTTCCCCGGAGCGACCCCATGTTTTGCAGAGCGAAGCCTCCGTGGACGATTCGGTGCACCCAGGCGCTACGCGACTGAGGTGTCGCCCATCTACGTTCATTAAAAACAAGCTGCTGTTTTCAGGGTTTGACTTGGCCGAGCAGCTGACCTTGATGCCAATGGGTAACTGCGGGATGGAAATTTGAGTCTTTGACTTGTTTTTCTTCCCTCCTGTGGATGTTTTGGTAGTAAACCCCCTGATGAGCGAGGGACTTTTGGCAGGAGGATGTGGCCAAAACTGACGCTCAGAGGCTTTGGTAGCCCCAGGCATCGCAGGATGCTGCCCCGTGTCACACCAACACCACTGCTCTGGGGATAGTCCAATCTGGAGACACTCAAGAAATAAACCACCCTTTGCAATATATATATATATTTTTGTTTTTATTATTTTTTTTCAAATCAGAATCCATTTCCCAATCGGAGCGGTGGATCCAGCTCACAGCTGAGGAGGATGCTCAGGGATGGGAACAGGGACTCGGAAGTGGCTTTGCCAGTGAAATCTCTGTGTTGTTGAGCCACGACCTGAGCAGAGTGGGTCGAGGCACAGGAGGCACCTGCCAGCAGTGATTTTGTTTGCTTTGTTTTGTTTCTCTGAGATTTAGTTTGCTAAAGGCAGGGAATGGATTTCCACCTTGTAGTAGCAGCTGTGAATAACACCTTCATGGGAGAACATAGCTCAGTCTGGTTCCCTTAAACACATAATTGTCTCTGATTGCTGCTGCTCTTCTCTCTTTTCATCTCCGCTCTTCTCTCTTCTACTCTCTTGAGGAGAATTTGGTCTGGATGCAGCTGAGCTGCTCAGAAACGAACCCAAGTCAAACATATTGGCTCTGTAAATAAGTTAATAAACAGTTAAAAGATGGTCCACAAACGGTCAGAACTGCAGCAATCTGAGCAGCTTCTTGGTGGTGGATGCATGGGTGAGGGGAAATCTTTTTTAGATATACTTTGCAGTCTGACTGCCAGATTTTGGAAAATCTGTGGTTGCCTCCTCTGCCTTGTGCTGTGATCATCCTACCACAGAGACCGCGGCGTGTTTGCCACGATGGGGTTAATCCGGTATAGTGGCTCTGGCAGCTAACGGCCTGGTTGCAGAAAAGACAAGACAAGGCAACGTGGGATGTGGCGGATGCTTGCCAGCATGCAGCATTAGTCACTTTTTTTTTTTTTTTTTTTTTTTTTTGGATGACTGACTCTATCTGAATGCAAAATGACCAGACTTCTGAATAACATCAGAAGTCGGCGGCAGAGCAGGCTGCCAGGGACTGAGGCGCTCGCGTGCGATGCAGCACGTGCCCCGCAGCCCGAGGGAGCCGCGCTCTCATCGGGGTTGCATTTGGGCTTGGGTTATCAGGGGGGTTATCAGGGTGTCTTCGTCAGTCATCTTTGGAAGAAAGCGTTCGAGACGGGGAGGAGGCAAGTTTGTAGCAATGGGAAACACTCTGAGCTGCGCCAGTGCAAACCCCTGAGGGTCTTGCCATCCGGGCGAGGACAGACTGCTGTCTCACCTCTGTCCGAACACGAGGCGCAGCAAGCCAAGCCGCAGCAATGACGCAGCTAGGAAATGAGAGACCATTGCTCTGACGTTGTCATCACTGCCTGCATCAGCCGGGGCAGGTGGGAGCAGAGAATTGCAGCCCCTGGTGCGGTGGAGATGGACATGTGGGCACCACAGAGGTGGACGTGAGGGCTGAGCCCATATCCCTTGGAGCTGTCTTAGCTGTCTTAGATTTTTGAGGAGTGCTAACACAAAATTGCAGTCACCTTGGGGCAAGGAGATTGTGCTGTGATTCCTTGATTAGTGGCATTGCCAGAGAGACAGCAGCGGAAAGATTGGTGTCCCCTCTTCTCCATCTTATTAGGTGGGAACTAACCATGATCAACTGGCCAATGTCTACTTGCATCTGTGTCATTGACTCATGGCGTCGGTTCTCAGCTCAAGTGACAGCAGTTATTTTGGGAGGAAACAGGGATACTCCCTGGTGCTATGATGTCTTCCCTCGTGATACCTACCTAAACACCACATACTGCCAAAGCGCTGGTTTGCTACTATATGTTAAACCCCATGGTAGAAATATAAACATTTGTGATGTCTTCCCCCTGCCCCCCAAGGAACTGTTAACAGCTTGTCATTGTCGGTCGGAAAATGTAAATGCATTTGAGAAAAAATGTTGGCAGCATGCTCCCCATGTTGTTTCAGCTTGTCCTGGAATTCGAGAAATTTCCCATTAATATTTTTCATCTCTGATTGGAAAATATTAGTGGAAAAAAAAAAGAACAAAATTCTGCTGATTTTTTTGCACAATTTTAGACTTTTTTTTTTCTCCAGTCAGGTCCCCACTGCATGGAGATTAAGTGAAATGCACAAATTAAGCACATCTGCTTGGAATTAGATAAATGGAAATCTTTGCCTCATATGCAGAAAAAATTTAAGAGAATCCTGATAAGGAAATCTGGTTATTTAACTTCTGCATTCCAGCAACCTGTGTGATCTGGTTCCAGCAATTTGGCTCCAAAAATTGGTAAGAAGAGCTGTTAGGAAAGCCAGAAGATCTAAAGGGTTACCCAAGGCAGGCTTTGACTGTAGAGAGCTCCAGCAAGACTTACGGAAACTCAGACTGACTCACGTATCAAAAAAAGACCTGCTTGAGATATCTGTTGTGTGAAGGACAGATCTTCAGTAGAGCAGAGGCCTTCTGCTCAGGAGAATTCAGAAGTCTTTGCCATCTCATGATGGTGGTTCAGTTTGCTGGTCCTTGGACATTTTTCAGTCAAGTTGTGGATCTTCCTATTGTGAATTTTGACACAGTGACCATAAGCTTTCTCTTTTAGTTACCTTTCACGAATGTCTTAAAAGCAGACCCTGCAGGTTTTTAAATTTAAAACCATGCTGCAGCAGAATCAGGACATTTGGACATTACTTCTTGATGCCTTAGAGTTTCCATCAGCAGGATGGAGAGAAAAATCCTCTGAGAGGCCAATGAAAGAACCAGCTCAACCCGAGAAGTGGCGGTGTGCCTGGGAGTGGTTCTTCCTGGCTGGGGTTGAGGAGGTGTGTGGAGCAGCATTGGGCAATCCTCATCCGCCATTGCCCATGTCGTCCCAGCCCTGTGAGGAAGCAGAGACAAGCAGGTTGTCGATGCAGCAGACGTGCTCACTAACACGTGGAAAGATCACTGTATGTTGTGTCAGTGAGTATAGGGTTTCGAAATGCCACCGCTCATCCAAGATTTCCTCGTCCTCCCTGCATCGGATCATGTTTTCAGGAGCAAGGGATTGTGTTTTGGTTCACCTTGTGGCTGGAGTGCACCAAAATTTGTGTCATGCAGCGTTGGACATAGCACTGAGTTCTCCCTCTATGCCAGGCTAGAAACACTTCCCAGATGCTGGTCTACAGCCAGCATCCATGACAGTGCAGATGAATCCCTCTTGAAGTGCCTATTTCTCTCCATGGATAGTGGAAGTGGCCAAGGGTGACCACCTTCTTGTAGACACCTAAGCAGAAGTTTTGTGACTGCTCAGCACTCCCGAACGGTGCACATCATCCCCAACTGCTGTAGGTTTTACCACTCCTGATCAAAAGCGCTGCTGGCAGGACCCGTACTGATATTAGTAAGGGATGATAGCAAGGATAAAAAAAATATATATCCTTTTTTCCTAATCTGGGATTAATCTATGCTGCCTATAAGCACCTCCTCTCTTGGTCAACAGTAATACAAACCAACTTGTCTTCTTCCATTTGCTTCTCTTCATCCCTAACCCCAGCTACTCGCAGGCTCGAGACCTTTGCCGAGAGCTTTGTGTTGTCCTAGGTCTTTTCATTGCTTCCAAGAGTCTCCTGCATCTCCTGGGCAACTGGCTTAATGACATCATCACGGGCTGCTGTTTAGGTGCATATTGGTCACCACGGTAACGCCGAGGTTGTCACCGGCCTGAGCTTGTTGCATCATAGGGTGAATCAGTCCCAGCAGGAGAGGCCATGGCCTTTGCCATTGTTTGATTTAATACCCTGCAATGACAAGATAACGATCCAGGCACTTAATGAGCGGTAGGTGCAAATAAGACATTAGGAAACAGTGGGGCAGCCAAATCCATGTGATAATGACAGGCTGTGATTTCCAGGAGTGACCGTCCTCCACCTTAAATTAATAAAACAGATATATTACATGTTTCTGCTACATCAAGCTGGCTGCTCAGGGCAGGAGACTCAGAGGGCTCCCAAATGCACTAGGGGCTGGGGAAAAAAAAACAAAAAACCAAAAAACCTCAACCCTGAAAGATCGGGCACCACCGTTAAACCGACTCAAATATTCTGGGCGCTGGAAGATTTGCCACTGCGGTCAGAGGAGGGCTGCGTTTTAATTCGTTAGTGCTGGATCTCTGACTTGCTGCAGCACAAGTTGCGTGCGGATCGGGTGCGAGGACAAGCCTGCGTTTCTGCAGCTCTGTCTGGAGAAAGCAGGATGGCAACACACACCAGTTTTTTGCCGGCAACAGAAAGATAGGTAATATCTGATCTGGCACAGATTCTGTTGGGACAGAGTAACCCTGTAACTATTATATATATATATATGTTTTTTTTCAAACCATCAGGAGGTTTTTTTTTACCAGATCAGTACATTGTGTCAGGTGGTTGTGACATCTCAATTAGGGACTAGGTAATCTAAAGTCAAATTTATTATCTTGGGGAATTACACCCTGTATCAATGCCAAGACTTGAGCAGAGTTTTTCACTCCAGGTGCAAAATCACACGGCAAACACGACTGGATGAAATGTGCTGACACTTTGGGGATGGAGGGCAGCAGGTGAGTAAGGATGTTTCGTTCACCTCTTTCAGTGGAGAAAAAGAAAATCCCCTGGAGATTTTGTGACTTGAACTCACTTCCAAAACTGGAAGAGGTTTGCTTGGGTATCACTAAAAGTGCCTAGGAATAGGAGGCACAACAGAGTGTCAGGCTAATAGGAATAGTGGCTTCTTGGAGTCCCTGAGAGTGCCAAAATCTGAATTTTAGCTCTCTGTCACAGGCTCGACGATCCATCCTCTTGCCCCTTTCTGGTGGGATTAAGCCTGAAATGCTGCAACCAGATCTGACTTCAAGGAAAAACGTTATCAGATTCCCAAGACTGGAATATTCCCAACCTTTTGCCATATATCTGCCATCTAACTACTTTCAAAAACTCCTATTTATTCTGCCAACCCACAGAGTTGGGTATCTTTACGGCTTGACAGTTTGGTTGGCTGATTTGCATTTTGCTTCGGTCTTGTAAGGCCAGGAATTTTTGGAGGCCGTTGCACAAGCCTTTTGCACACACTTCCTCGCAGACCTGCCTGTGTTGAGAAATGTTCCTGTTCCAGCGGACATTGCAGGCCCAGAGCGTTATTTCTGACTTTTCTTCTCAAGAATTACAGAAAAGATTCGGAGCAGAGCTTTGAGTTGCTCAGCTGGCATCCCACAAGACATGCCTCATTAACTGGCCACAGGGACATCCTATGTCCCAGCATCCTGATGGTTTCTGTGGGACTAGGGCAGCATATCAGGTGAAGTTGGAAGAACAGCAGTGAGCAGGTCGCACCTCTGATTTTCTGGTTAGGTGAGATTGATCCATGCATCAGAGGTGCAACTCGAATCACGTGTGAAGAGTGGTGGATGCAAAGGCAGGCACGGTGCTTGGCTTTGAGAGACCTGTGTTTCTTTTCATCTCCTTCAGACTGGATTATACTCCTCTCTGTTCCTCGGGGGTGCTGAGAGGTCACAAGACTGAACTCCTCACCTTCGTGAAATCAATTGCAGAACTTACAGTCACTTCAGTGACACCAACATCTCCTCGACCAGCCTGCTTCAGGAGCTCCCTGAAGGTTACTAGCCACAGTTTGATGATACTGTCTCCTTCAGCAGCCACAGGGAGACCTTCCTACCTGTTTGTTTGGCTTTTAATTAGGATTGAAGGTCTGGGAGGCTCCTTTGGGGCTCAGGCCTTGCTGGTGGAAGCCTATCTTATGTCTCTCATCTCTGTCTTTGGACCATACGGCATGGGTCTTCCCAGATACTGATGAGGCCTCTGCAACATTTGGCCACAGTCTGCAGCACCCACTGCTCTCCAGCGACCACTGAGGGATTCTAGGGCAATTTTGCTCTTAATGTGAAGAACTGAAGTTAAATGCAGCCTCTTGTCCTTTCTTCTTTCACATATCCGTCATGGCCAGACACACAGACAGTGCATCTGTACCTCCTGCTGCTCCTATCCATCTTTAACGCTGTCATTCACTCAGTGATAACCAGAAGTCTTTAGTTAAGGCACAAGTCTGACAGCTCAAAATATTTCTATGTTCTTTCTTCTCCATTTTTAGCAGCTCCTTCAAGCCACTGAGTCAACATTCTCCTGTGCTGCTGCTGTTTCATCTGCTGCACGTCGTGCACTCCCGCGTTGCCTTTTCCTTTTCGAACAGTGCTGAAGTCAGTACCCTTTTTGTGCGTCTCTTGCCTCATACCAATGCAAGCCTCTAAACCAACACTGTTCCTGTCCTTAGCACTGCTTTCCTCCCGACGATCCCAAAGAGCTTTGCAAAGCCTGTTGCACTAAATCGGGCACTAACCAGGGTTAAATTCCATATCATTCTGCCTGAAGGGTTCTGATTTTTTTTTTTTTTTTAATATATATAGACTTTTAGCAAAGCCGGTGATGTAGTAAGAAAGTGCTAGGAGAGCTGACTTCTGGCAGAATTTACCGTCCCTGAAATAGCTGCCGCGTAGCATGACGGCTGTGGCACGCACCGCGGCTCGTAGCTGAGGCGTTGAGCAAAAGCACGCGGGCCCCCACGCTTACTGTACGGGCTTTAGGTTTGAGTATGTTGTGGCAAGAAAAATCATTCAAAGAAAAAAGTAGAAAGTCTCCTTGTTGCTGGGGGAACTGAGCTTTTTCCCACGGCGGGCAGCGCCCGAGGTTGCACCGCGAGCACTGAGGTTGCACCGGTTCCTCATTTTTGGAAACTAGACCCCTTTGGATATTCCCCATCTCCGTGTGCAGCTGTTTGTGAGCCCTTGCTGCAGCCCCCCCGGGTGCCTGCCCTGCTGGTATTTCACCGCCTGGGCAGCGGTTGCCTCTAGCTGAATTCATCCCGCGGGGGAAGGAAGACGTTTGATGAGCGTGTAAGGTCGAATTACCGCATGTAACAGGTTACAAAACCGGACGGCCTGTCCCCGGCGCTGGGAACAACGGGGCGGGGGATTCCTCCGGCGTTTGCACCCTGTCCTGGCAGCGGCAGAGGGGAGGGAGGGCTCCGAGCACCCAACTTCCCTGTCCATCTGCCTCCTCACTGATCTTGGAGGAGGAGATGACCGGTCCTCCATGGATTGGTGTCCTGCAACCACCGCAGGAAAACATACCTTTAAATACTTGCAGAAGGCATTTTGCCCGATCTGTGCGCACCTTTTGCCAGGGGCAGTTTTGACCCGGGTATGGTCATGGGGCTGCAAGGCGGGAGAAAAGGCTCCTTTCTGTGGCGGAAACAGCCCCGACGCCTTACGCGGCGTGGGAGGCTGGTGGCACAGGTCTCCAGGGGCCTCCTGCCAGCAGAGCCTGCGCACGATGGCAGAGAAACCAGAGAGGGTAAGATGAGAAGCCGAGACAGCTCAGCGCCCCATGTGCGCAGTCTGTGCACCCTAACCTCACCCTCGCGTGAGTGCTGCCGCCCTCCGCTAAGCCCCTCGTTCACTTCTCCTTGTGCTGCGAGACCCGCTGGGGGCGAGCGGCAGAGGGCCCAGAGGATCGCGAACTGCAGCTGCTTTTCCAAGCCGGACTGTTTGCAAAACCGGCTGTCGGTAGCTTCGGCAAGCGCTTCCAGCGAGCGCCGTCAGCAGCGAAAACAATTTGGCGTCCCGCAGGCGAGAGCAGGAGGCAACCGCCCGGGTTCCTCACTGACCTTTCCAAAGTCCTGGCTTCTCCTGAGATGTTGCAGACAATTTGCTCGGCTTCCCCAGGGCCTTGTTGATTTTTTTGGTTGGTTTCTTCTTTTTTTTTTCTTTTTTTTTTTTGGTAAGTGCAAAGAGATGAATAGCTTTTCAAATATGCATATAAATACCTCTCCGCCACCCCCACGCAAATAGCTTGCTCTGTTGCAACAGTTAGTATATATAGTGTATGTTGCAATGCAGTTAAGTGCAGGAATGAGACTTTGGGTAGCTGCTAGGTGATTTTTGCAACCTGCCTCCGAGGGAAAGGAGAGCGGCCTGTGCCTGTGCCACAGCCTGCCAAGCTGAGGCTAAGCTGGAAGCCGGCGATGGCCGAGCTGCCCAGCATTAACAGAGAGCTGCATTTCTACAGGGAGTTAAGCAAATCTCCAAGTGGAGGGGGGGGGGGGAAAGCAAGCTGGTCCTGAACGGAAAGGTTTGAACCTCTTCTGCATAACAAATAGGCTTTGGCATTCACTTTGCGAGCCGGTGATGGTAAACCACGATGATGAACCACGTCAAGTCCTCCCCGAGCTGAGGAGATGCAGCGTTATTTTTTTGAGGAAAGGAGCAGGGACAGCACCTTGTCCCTCCGAGGCCATGTCATAAGGAAATGATCCCAGGTTTCTCCTGCTGGATGTCAGAACGTAGTGACCTCTGTGACTTGCGCTTTCCTGTTAAGCTTCTTTTAGAAGGAAAAGATAAAAATTGTGAGTCAGGGCTCATTTGGAGCCGTGGCTTCGCAGAGCCCTCGTTGCTGTTCCCTGCATTTTGATGCCAGGCGAATTAAAGCCAAGGAGGCTGGCTGGTTCCCACTGGCGTCAGCGGGTCCTTCCAAAGAGGCTGGTGACTTTATTGGAGGGGTTTGGTCCACATCCAAGGAAAGGTTAATACCAAAGTCGGGAACTGCTTGACAGGTTGGTTGGGTGCTTCAGCAGCAGAGAAAGGAAACGGAGAATTGAATGATTGCCTTTCACTCTGCATTTCAGAGAAGTCCATGGCCTACGAACCCCATAAGAGATGGGGGTCCCATTCTCACAGAACTGGAGTTCTTCACCTTTTTTGGCTGGTTTTTGCTCCCAGGCTTCTGCACCTCCCTCCCTCGGACCCTCTGGGCTATTTTCTCCCTGCCTGATGCCAGGCCTTTGAGATTGCCAGCTTCAGCCTTGCATTTTTGCCCCCATCTCCCTTGCACTTAATGAAAGGCAGCAGGTCCTGGGAGGGAAGCGGTGAGGCTGTCCATGCCCTGGGCGATGCTCCCAGTCTTTCCCATCACGCGCCTGCCTTGGAAAGCTGCAGAGCATCATCGGCACGGCGTCTCTCAGTACGGGGCAGCCGCTCCCTTCAGGATGGGACTTTCCAAACCCATCAAGCCTCCTAATAAAGGTTTTTACGGAGCGGGATTTGAGAGAAAAAGAAAAAAAAATGCCTTTCTGCACCTAGCACTGTCCTGCTTGCAAGGCAATGCTCTCGCGGTGGTGAAAGTGCCTTATAAATAGTAATGAACGCTTCTTCCAGCTGACCTGCCTCGAAGCAGCTGGGGGTTCACGCTTTTGCAAATCGGGCCATTTATTTAGGCATTTAAGTACGGTCTCACTTTACGCTCCAGTTATTTAGGAGTTTTTAGCCAAGAATTGCTAGGTGGGTCTAATTCAAAGCGACTGTGAATTTAACTCAGGCGGAGTTTCACTTTCGTATTCGGGGGGCGCTAATCTTCCGAGCAGCCGCCGGAGCCTTCCGAGAAAACCTGCGGAGACGAGGGCCGAGCTGCTGGAAGAGGAAGGGGAATGCCCACACACGCCGCGTCACGTGAGCTTCCTTTCCTCCTCTTGCGTTTTAGTGTGGGAACCAAATTTCCGTGGACCTCAGTGGGGGCAGGTCCAGGGTTGATTTATAAGCAGCGATCGATCGATCGTGGCCGGTCCCGTCAGCCCACCTCCTTCGGGGGTGGCCTCGAAAGCAGCTCCTGGAACGGACCGCGGTTCCCGTGGGGAAAACCGACGGCCAACAGCTATTGAACGCATGGAGGAAGGTCTTCTGCTCTCTCCTGAGGATGCATTCCCTGCGCGGTGCGGCAGTCACCGTCACAGGTCTGGGAGCTGCATTTGGTGTCTAGCTGGTTGACCCCCCCCTTGCACCTCGGCACCTCCGCTCGCCGCAGCACTTCCTTTCCCGTCATCCGTGAATCTTTCCCAGCTCCCTCATTCCTGCCAGTGAATCTAGTTTTTTTTTCCCAGGCAGAAGGAAGCATTACGTGTTTTTTTACTCCATCAGCGTGGGCTTCGTATAAGGACAGAGCCAAATGCACGTTCTCTCTAGATGCTGTAAAAATAGAAGCCTCTGCCTCTAGAGGTGGGAGATCCCTGATGTAAGAGGCTAGCGAACATTTTAAGTACCCGAGTGACTACTTAGTGGCATTTTAGTTTTCAAGCTGAATTTGCTCTATTCAAACCCACCAAAGCAGAGGCACTGCTCCTAAACTTTACAGCTCTTTCCAGCTCTGAAATATTTACCTATTTCCCCACTTCATACCAGCGGGCACGTTTGCTGCCTCACATCCCACCCGCGGAGCCGAAGGGACGCGGCGCGTAGCAGTGCGGCTTACGCCGTGGGCCTGGGCCTGGGCGAAATTATCCTTAGGCCAAGCAGGCATCTACCCCACTGCTCTGCCTTCTGGGGGGCTAAGGGGCATCTTGACAGCCAAAAATTCAGGCACAATGGTTTATTTTTATTTATATATATATTTTTTATTCCCCCCCCAAGTGCCCAGTGCCTATTTCTGGATGAGTCACAGATTTCTCCTGCCGCCTTTTAGTTGCAAATAGCAACTTCTTCGTCCCTCTGTGCAATGGGGGGGGGGGGTTATTATTACCAAGGGGCTGCTTTTAATAGCTTGTTTGAAGCCTGAAAGCTCACCTGCCACAAGCCAGCTGCTAGAGTAAAAATGAAAATAAAATAAATTTTTAAAAAATCGTACCTAGGTGAGAAGGGAGCTCCCACCGCCCTCTCCCACCCCCGCGAAGGTGGCTGGTGGCCGCGCGGGAGCTGCGCCCTGCCCGCGGGGCTTGCGCTGCCGCGCAGCGGCGCGGAGGCGGGGCGCCGCGGCGGCTAGGGCATCCCCGCCGCGGGAGGAGGCCCCAGCCATGTGCGACGTGAGCGACGTGCCGGAGCGCTGCCCACCCTCCTCCTCCTCCTCCTCGCTTGGGAGCCCCCTCCTTTCCTTGAGGAGAGAAAAAAATAATTAAATAAATAACGCGGTACAGGCGGGGCTGCGCGCAGCGCGGAGGGGGTAGGAAAGCTCTGTTTTGCTCC
The DNA here is from genome assembly GCF_028389875.1 of Rhea pennata. NCBI lineage: Eukaryota > Metazoa > Chordata > Aves > Rheiformes > Rheidae > Rhea > Rhea pennata. The sequence continues at coordinate 4,444,045 of NC_084663.1, forward strand.
CCCCCCCCATCAATCCTTTATTTATTTAATTTTTAAAGGCTATTTTTAATTTATTCAGCGCACTACGGGGGAGGGGGGGGGGGCGCCGCCGGTACCGCCCACGGCCCCCGGAGCGGGTTGCAAAGCATTGCACGGGGAGGGCTCCAGCTTGTCCGTGTGCCCCCCCCCCCCACCGCAGCCCCCGGCCTAAGCAAAACGTGCACGGGGCAGGGGGACAAAGGCGCCTCCTTTGTCCCCGCTGCAGTGCGGGGGGCCGGCGGCAGGCGGCAGCGCGGCCCCGCCGCCCCCGGGCCCGGCCCGGGCCCCGCCCGCGGGGCGGGGAGCCGCCGGCTGCCGGCCGGCCTGGCCGCCTAGAAATAGGAGTCGGCCGCCGGCTGCCGGCCCATTGCAAGGCGAGAGAGCGAAAGCGAGCCGGCAGCCCCGAGCCGCCTTCCTCGCCGGCCGCAAATCCCATTTTTTCCTTCCTTATTTTTCTTTTTCTTCTCTCTCTCCTTTTTTTTTTTTTTTTTTTTTCATCTGTATGTAAAACATTAGCGGCGGAACTCGCCTTAATTTTTTTTTCCTTCCTCCATCCTTCCCCCGGGACAGGCGGGGAGCGGCGTTTTATTTATTTATTTATTTATTTATATATTCATTGCCGTGCCGGCTTTGTGCCCTGAAACCCTCCCTCTCTCCCTCCTTCCGCCGCATTAAAGCCTGAAAGAGCCTCCCTGAAGCGGCAGAAAGCGCTTACAGCCGCTAGGGCAAATAAACCCCCAAAGCAGCGGCTGCAACAAAAAGGCATTTGTTTTTTCTTTTTTTTTCCCCTTTCTTTTTTTTTCTCTCCTTCCTCCTTCTCCCTCTTCTCCTCTTTTCCTCCTCCCTCTCCCGTGCAAACGCAGCAAGGTGGACTCGGAGCGCAAAAAGAGCTTTGTTTTAAAAATGCCCATGGAGCTGACGCAAAGCCGCATCCAGAAGATTTGGCTGCCCAACGACAACCGGCCGGCTCTGCCCCGCCGCTGTGAGTAGGGCCCGGCCGGGGGATCGGGGGTGCTCGGCGCTGCACGCGGCCGGGGGCGGGGGGCGCTGCGCGGTCGGGGGAGGCTCCTGGCAGCGGCCCCTCCCAGAGCTCCGTGCTCTCTTCCAAATTTCCCTTATTAGTTATTATTTTTTTTTCCTTCTCCCCACGTGGAGAAAAAAAAATAGATTTTGATCAGCAGCTTTTTTTGCCCCTTCCCGCTGCAGCATCCTGCCCGCGGCCGCATCGCTGCCGGCCCCGGGAGCGCGGAGGATGGTCCCGGCGCTGCCGCCCCGGTGCGGATGTCTCACGCCTGCCTTGATCCCTGCCTGGACCACGATGCCAAGCCGCGGAGATGGGGCCTGACCTAATTGCTCCCCACTTTTTCCAACCTCTCCCCCGCTTTCTCATGCACCTAGGATTACAGGGGCATGAGACAGGTTGTTAACCGTGGCCCTCACGTACCAGCTCAGCTGGGATTTTCAAGCTTTACTTTGGGGCTTGTCCGTGACTTTGGACTTGGGGTGGTGCCGAACCTCCTGAGATATCCCCAACCGCTGGTGCTCTCCCAGGCCCCACTGTGCTTGGGATGAGATAGGAGGCAGGTGGAAGGGAGCTAGTTGGTGCTAAAAATCCCCAAGCAAGACAGCGCGCTGGAGCTCTTGCAGTGCTTTGCTTCGTTTTTGAAAGTGCAGGCAGCATCCTGGGTTTAAAACTGAATTCTGCAATTAAATAAAAATATAATATAGAGAGGCAAATGCTTGGGTCATCCAGGTGTTACTGAAATACAAATCATGCATCATAATATGATGAAAGCTGAGAACCGGCACTTTTAACTTGCCCAGTGTCAAAACTGGCAGCCTGCCAGTTGTGCAACTCCAGACGACTATAGAAAGCATCACAGGACTCCTTGCACATGTTTTTGGTGAAGGATGGGGGAGATGGCCTTCTGCAATGTGGAAATGGATGAAAGTTGCCCAGCCAGTTTGAATCAGTATTTCCGATGCTCTTATTTAACAGGCGGCTGCATTTTAAAGTCACTTGGGACCTTTGTTTCCCTTGGCCAGGAAAATTCCCCCTATTAAAAAAATAATTAAATAAAAAATTATCCTGGCTGTTGACCCTGTTAATTTGCCAGTGTGGGAGACGTACTTCCCGTGTCACCCTCTGGCTATGGGTCACGCATACCGTAAGAGATGACCTGACCTGAGCCCTACCGGAGACGCCCGGGAGACGAGGTCAGATGAGCAGCATAAGCTGCCTCAGAAATGGCTTTCAGCAACAGGCTGAACATCTGGGTTGCCACAGGGCTTTGCTTTCAGCGGGGTAAAATGTCTCCTGGCTGGGGGAATTGGCTTAATGCTTTGCAGATGTATCCGTTTGATCTGATTTCTTCCTTTTTTTTTCTTTTTTTTTTTTTCTTTTCCCCAAAAGACTGCCCTGCGTAGGGACACCTTTGAAGGAAATCCCTCGCAAGCGTAGCCCTTTCCAGTGGTTTTGGATATTTTATCCGCATGGTTCCTAACAGGGGACAATGTTTCCCTTGCAAAAGAGGAAAACTAGTGTACTTTAACATACCAAGGCCCCGGGGGGGGGAGGAGGGGGGAATAGTTAATACCATCGTGTGGCTTCTAATTAGTTTCTGTGGGGCATCATTCATTGTGATCTGCTGGTGAAGAGCTGTCGGATGTTTGAGTTTTAGGGCCCTTTCAAGTCTTTAAAACTCAGAGAGGATTTTTTTTTTCTAAGAGGTGATGTTAATTAACGTGCCGTGGCACAGAGCAGCGCGGCGGCACCACGGGCGCCCCGATGCGTCCTGGCGGGGCGGCGGCGGGGAGCGAGCGAGGGGGACGCCGGGTGCGATACGATGCCTTCGGCCGGGCCTTTCGCCGGCGGTCCATTAAATTCCCGCCAGGCTGCACGTCGCTCACGTAGGGGCCGCGAAGGCGAGCCGCCGTCGCTGGCGTGGCGGCTTTATGGGCAGAGCCCTTGGCGAGGGGAGGGGGCTCGCGCGGTGGGGGATGCTGCAGGAGGAAAGGCAGCTGCTGCTGGCTCGGCGCCTGCACGCTGCCAGCACGGGCACGTGAAATGCTCAGGTGCTGGGTGAGCGTGCAAAAGAATCAGGAGGAGAGGGAAAAAATAGTCTTAACAGACTATTGCAGAGCATCAGCTTTGGGGAGAGGGGGGCGAATGCATCAAGGAGATGGTAAAAACAGCAGGAGTGAGAAGGTGGATGTTTGACTTAACTTGGTTTTCTAGAGGCAAATTTCCTGCTGTTTTTCCTTCTACCCGCTCCGGTGAAGAACCAGAGCGGGCATGCACTGGCTTTCAGCAACTAGGAGCGAGGAGCTCCTAAACTTACTAGTGGAGTCTTTGGAGAGTCCTCCCTGACCTTGACTTACATCAATAGATGTCAATAATGGGGAATGAATATGCATTGAAATCCCTGACTCCTTTCCAAAAGAAGGGATGAATTGGGTCTTTGTGAAGCACTCGGAGCCAAACACCGGCTTGTGTTTCATCCCTGCTTCAAAGTTTGCTGGGGCGCGTTTGCGCCGCAGGCGTTCGCGGTCTAGCTGGGCTTGGGTGCGGGCTCCTGACCCGAAGGCCCCCGCGATGCCTGGTGGGGAGTGCTTCCCCCGCTCCGATGCTCCTCAGCAGTCCATGCGGATCTGGGATCTTTCCATGCACAGCTGTTGGAGGAGGAGGAGGGGGCTTGCTCCAACGCAGGTGCCTGGCCCCGGCGCAGCAGCCGGCGAGGCCGCGTGCGCGCACGCAGGGTGAGCGCCGAGACGGTTGCAATTAGCTGTCTGGAGCCGGAGAGGGGTGGACAGTGCACCGCATTGTCCCCGTGGAGGACTGATGACACTAATGGCTCCTAATCCTCTTGGCTCCCATCTCTGAGATCTTTTATCTGCTGGCAGGTGGGGGAAGGAGGAGTTCCTCTCCTCTGTGCAGATATTCCTCTTCCTGCCCCCACTTCCATTTAGTACATGGCTGTTCTTTGGTGCAAAAGAAAGGCTTGTTCCAGATATTGGTCGAGGATGTCAGCTTGTTGCCATCCACCCTATTCAGCCAGAGAGAAAAGAAGCTTCTCTCCGGATGAGTTGCACAGCCCCTTCAGCACCCCAGCGTGCAGGGTAGACGCTTGTCCTTGAAATCGGTGGGAGCTGCCCTGGGTGCTCAAAGCCAAGCTCTGCTGAGACAGGTTGCCCAAAAGCGAGTGTGAGGGCAGCTACGCCCTGAGGAATGCAGAAGAATGAGAATATATATATTAAAAAAAAAAAACATACCGCCTCTTTCGGATAGTTTTCTCATCTCTTGTCTGCTGAGTTGGCTTTGGCAAGACAGACGAGCAGATGACGAGTGGCTTTTCTCCCCTGTCCTGGATGCTGTCGCCTTCACTCCTTCCTGTGGCCTGAATTTGGTTTCTCTAGTGGTTGCTGGAGTCCTTAATTAGGAGGAGAGGGATATTTCTCGCCCTTAAACGCTTGTGTTTCGTGAGCTCCCGGCACACCTCTGGGGTGGTTTGCCCTCTGCAGCTGAGAAGAGCCCGCCTTGACCCACTGCTCTGTCTCCCCCCACATCACCAAGTTGCGGCAGCTCCACTGAAGCTCCCCCGATCCCACTGGATCGGCAGTGGGGAGAGGACCAGGGTTGGGGGGAGGCCACCCTGCGCGCGTGCCCAGGCGAAGCTGCGGTTTTTTTGGGGGGGGGGTCTCCCGTCAGCCGCTGGCTCCTTGCCTTCCTCTGCGGCGAGGTGTCGGGGCTCGCTCCGGAAAAGCGGGCTAGAGATGCCCTGGAAGGATTCCTCGCACGTGATGCCCGGCACGATGCCGGGCGGCATGAAAGGCGGCTCTCTAATCCAGATGCCATTAGGAGTCATTAGGATCTTCCGCCGCCGCGTCTCCGGCGTTTGGCTCGGCGCCCGCGTGTGTAACACCGTGTGTAGCTCCATGTGAAGGTCCCGGCCCCGCTGCCGGGGCGATCCTGGAGCGGGGTGGAAAGGCGGGCAGGGAAGAGGGATGCTGCCCCCAGACAGCGCTCGTGCTGCTGGAACTGGGCAGGAGAGCGGGATAGGAAAATTCTCAAATTGCTCGGTTCAGCAATTTCCTTTGAACTGAAGCAGAAAATTCATTTCCTCAAGGATTTTTGGGGGTAGCAGTGATTCGCCTGGGCAACCTGGAAGCTGATTAGTCTGCTTTTTGGCCATGCAATTGGGTTGAATGGGAGAAGAGTTTCTTTTTCTAACTTGTCATGTCATCAGTGTACTGATGACTCTGTATTTCTTTATTTATTCTTTTCTCCCCAGCTGTTTGATACAGGCTCCTCTTTAAACCAGAGCAGAGAGGGAGAAAAAAGAAACCAGCTTAAAGCAGATTTAGGGAAAAAAAAGAAAAAAAAAAAAAAAGGAAAGAGAGATAAGTCACTTGTATATATCTGCTTTTAAATGTTCTTGATTCTGCAGCTCACTAATAGTGTTATGACCCTGTATGTCTTCAGGAAAGTGGTTGGTTGTATTTGCTTGTGCATTAGCTTGAAAGCTAGCAGAGGTTTTTGGAGATTGCTCTCTGAGGGTTATCTCAGTCTTGTAGGGCAGTGCAGGCCTATGTGTTTGGGTTTTTTTGTTTGTTTGTTTTAGCACAGTGGCCACATCTGAAATCTTTGGGGTTTTTTGTTTGCTTTTCGGGGGGATTTTTGTGGGGGTGTTTTTGGTCTCTTTGTTTTAATTTATTCTCTCCACCAAACCAGCCTGCAATGATCAGGGAGGCTCCATGAGGCTGGATGAAATTATGTTGGCCGAAAGAGCGAGGGGAAAATGTGAACGAGGCCTGTGTTATTGAAGTGGGCTCCCTGGGTGCTGGTTAGCCCGATCTCCCCCTGCCGCCACCCGAAGCCTTGGTGGGTGCTGCCGCTTGGGTCCGTGGGTGGCCGTGTTGCCGTAGCTGCTGGGGTGAGTGCTCGCCAGGCACCGGCTCCACTTGGGCGCCTGCCATCCCTGTGTGCTGGGCTGTCGGGAAAGTCTTTGAACGGGAAACGGTGTTGCCAAGACCTGCTTTGGCTGAGATCTTCCTGAGCCTTCATGAACCCTGCCAAGGAAAGGATCAGCATCCGCAAGGTCACATCAGTCAGCAGCATCCTCGGGCAAACCTTTCTCAGTTTGTGCTGCAAGGGTTTCTGTGTTTAAATCCAGTGAAAACTGAGAACTCTACTAAATCCTTGGTCATCCTTTCAGTTTTCATAAAATTGGCAAAACTATGAGAATAGGTTGCATTTACCTTGATTTCTCAAGTTAGAAAACTGAGGTGTAGAGGTTCTTGGAGGTTACTTAGTCCTTTTCTCATGTTTCAGCCATTAGGATATCCTGGTTTTGTCTTAGCTGTCAGTCTGTGGCTTCCATCTCTGACCTGGGTGGCACCTGGGTGAATTTGGATCAGCATGGCTGTTCTGCCTCACTGCTAGGTGGCCATGGAGCCAGCTGCTATCCATCCCTGCTCCTACATGTTCATTTAGCATCTCTCGTTGCAAAAATGAGTTGATAGGTTCACTGGTTCAGTTGTCCAGGCTTGTAGGAAGCTGAGGCACTGGGCAGAAGGTGGTGCATGAGGAACACTTGATTTTCCTCTAGCTGCCAAGGAACTGGATTAAAGCAAGTGCTTCGTGGGATTGACACAAGATGAACTGGCAGATTAATGCTTATTTGTGTTGTTTTCTCTTCTTTCTTGTAGCCTGTGGGCCACAGCTTGCCAATTCACCCACTGTGATAGTGATGGTTGGCCTCCCAGCCCGTGGGAAGACCTACATCTCCAAGAAGTTGACTCGCTACCTCAACTGGATTGGTGTCCCTACGAAAGGTGAGGCCTTTGGAGTTCTTTAGGGTGGTTCAGCCATAGGAGACTTTTCAAAGATCACCCTAGTAAAGATGTCCATGTCATCAAGTCCCATCTGCTGCAGTAGATGTTGCTCCTTCACATGGAGACCAAGGGACGGCCTTTTGCTCCAAGGATGTCTCTGCTCAGTGAATAGCTGGAAAGCTTCATCCATGGGAGCAGTCATAGCTGAAAATTAAGCTGTGCCGCCCTCCTCCATGCTTGGGCTCTGACCTGGAGAGCAACCCTCTCCAGGGTGTTGCTCTGGGCCATGGGCAGGGGACCAGCGAGGTTTGCAGGGCTGGCACTCTCTATGCATGACAAGGGGAGGTGGGGATTCCCAGCTGCCTCCCTCCCTCCCTCCCATGGTGGGAACTGGCTGAACCCAGCTGATACTTCTTCTTGGCTTTGATGGTCTTTGCCTTTCCCGTGCAGTTTTCAATGTGGGAGAATATCGCCGCGAGGCAGTGAAGCATTACAGCTCCTACGACTTCTTCCGCCCTGACAACGAGGAGGCCATGAAAGTCAGGAGGTAAAAGCGGGTGCTGCGGCTGCCTGGTGCCCAAACGGGTGGTGAAGCCTGAGGCCAGAGTGGGTTTCCCCCTGGGACATGCCAGACGGAAAGACTGGAGCTGAGACCTCCCTGGCCACCCAGCGAGGGCCTGATCGCCGCTGAGGCTTCGCCCGCTCGGTCCTATGGATTTGGCGTGCTCAGCTCACAGTTTTTAGGCAAGCTGAGGACATTGTCCTGCTTGGGAAGGGGGACTGAAAGGAGGGGAGGAGGCGTGGGAAAGGTCTGCATGCTGGCAGACGCGAGCATCTCAAAGGATATCAGGAACACGCGACTGTCGCCTCTCTTTTGCAGGCAATGTGCCCTAGCTGCCTTGCGAGATGTCAAGCTGTACCTGACTGAGGAGGCTGGCCAGATTGCGGTGAGTTTGGAGAAACCCTTTGCTGTATTTGATTGTAAAGGAATTCCTGGTTCCTGCACAGTTTATGCTACTCCAGCTATGCTACCTGGAGAAAAAGGGGTTGCCTGGGCCTTTTGCACCCTCATCTTGCACTCTTGACATCATGGGTGCATTTTGCTTTAAACCCAAAATTGAAGCTGTGGATCTTGCGTGAGCTCAAAAAAATGTTTTTTTTAATTCCTTTTTTTTTCCATTCAGTGTATCCCCTGTATATACCCCCATATATCAAAATGTTTCCTTCTTTTGAAGCTGAGCATTGTAATCAGCAAATGCTCTAGTGCCTCCCATCCATTCCTCAGGGACTATTTTAGTGTGTCTGTTGGTTATCCCCCCTGTATTTTGGGGCTGGGTTTCAATGGAAGGCACTTTCAAGCCATCACATTTCTCTGCTGGTCTCCCCAGTAACTTCTGAGCCCTCTGGCCCATTTGAGCGAGACAGGATGCTCCCGAGGAGATGCAGTTCCCGTGAGTTCCTTGATGCCCTTAATGAGAGAGAGAACTGTGAATTGTGTGAGCTTGGCTCTTGCAAAATATCTGCTGATCCACTTGGATTTAGGTTGAGGAAGGGATTGGTGGGAAACGCAGCATTCTTAAATGTTAAACCAAATATATGTGTTTCTAAAGGTTTTTGATGCTACCAATACAACACGAGAGAGGCGAGGGATGATCTTAAACTTTGCCAAAGAAAATGGATTCAAGGTTGGTACCATTAGGCTGCCCCTGGTACTGCATAGTTCCCCTTAACATGTTGTTGACCTAACTTTTTCTCTGTAACATAATGTCCTCATGATGCTCCTGTGTAAGAGGGAGTGCGGTTTCCCTGTTGGATTGATCACAGATGTAAAATGCTTCCTTCCTTCCCGGTCTAAAGCCTCAGAGAAGAAAGGGGAAGGGAGTGGGGCTGAGGGCGAGCTCTGTGGGTTGAGCCCGGATTGAGTGAGGAGCTGCCTGAATGCTGTAAACCTTGTTTCTGGCCTTCAGGTGGGTTTTACTTTGCTTTGTAGGTGTTCTTCATTGAGTCAGTCTGCAATGATCCCACTGTGGTAGCTACCAATGTTATGGTAAGTGTGGAAACATCTTTTTAAAAAAACTTTTATATAGTGTGGTTTCTATTTATTTATTTATTTCCCCCTTGGCCTGTACCAGAGCCAGTCAGTTGAGGGGTTAGGAGGTTTTTGTCTTTTTCTGATTTATTTCTCCTGGAATGAGAGAGGAACTCTTATCTCCCTTGACCCAGGGCCAGCCACCTGGATGTAATGAATCCAAAAATTGTCTTAGCCTTTTGCCAGCACTGTCCCATTCTCCTTTTCAAGTTACATGTTGACATGTAACTTAACATTGAGGGGAGAAATGCATTCAGTAGGCTTCAGTGACCACAAACTCCCAGTTTTTGGAAGTGATGAGTGTAGTTTGGGGGTTTAAAGCCCATCGGAGAGTAGTCAGACTTAGTGTTGTCGGCCACATAGTGTTTCAAAATGTATTTGGGGTCTGCTTGGAGAAGAACAGCAGCCAAGCTTAGAGGTTTCTCGCCACTAGCTGAAAACTTGACTGGGAAAGCAACGTAAAACACTGCTTTGCAGGCTCCTTTGGGAGATGCTGGATCTTTGATCTCCCACCATCAGCAATGCCCCTTTGCCCGGTAGACTTGGCTAGGGCAGAGAGAAGCTAATTAGTCTATTTAGTTATAATTAACTGTAATGGAAGTCCTTTTCTCCACTGGGCTGTGTTCTAGCCTTATTTCCAGTTGTATGTCTGAACTTCGAGTTGTTTTTACACTGTCTAGGAATGCATTGCAAGATCTCCAAAGCCTGTGAGATCATTTTGTTGGGGTTTATTCCTGCCCCACAGGCTCCACCGTGGGCACCCAGGGTAGGGGGTGAAATCATGGCATTTGCTCTTGCTGGTAGCTGATGCCCCATGGCAAGCTACCAGCTTACTGTAAGTCTGCACACAAAATCCTCTTCCTGATACTAATAAAATGCTCAGTTTGATATATCTTCCCCCTCCCCCACCCCTTTCTCTAAAACATCCCAAAGCTGGATTTTTGCAAGATCCCTTTCTTTGATAGAAACTAGTGCTTGAAGGGGGAGAGAATGAACTACTAGCTTGTATGTAGGCTTCTGCTTCACAAGGCACTGCAACTGAATGGTGGTAGCATCAGTGCAGAAAATACACAGGCAGAGCTTCATCCAGGAAGATTCTAGATATCTGTATTGCTCGCTTCTAGCATCTTTCACCCCAGTTATCTTGAAGCAAATCATCCACGGAAGGAGGTCAAATGCTGTTATCCTGCTACCTCAGATGGGAAACTGAGGCACCGCCAGGTTGCCCTGTAACTCCTGGGAGCTGTATTTGCTCACAAAGCTGAGGACAAATGTCTTTTCTAAAATCATGCACTTTCCACTCTCTCTATACCAGAAATGCAATGACTTATACCAGGTCTGCTCATCTTGTGCTTAGCTTTGGGTCTAGTTTGCTTCTTCTCCACCTCACTATAAATGAGGTAAAGAGGCCCAGGTGACAGCCGAGACTTGGCATGATTTGAAACCTGATATTTGCGTAGGAGGATTGTTGTGAGCTGCAGACGGGGCGACAGTCTTCTCTGTCCGTTTTGGAAATTTTCCTGACAGCTCCTTTCGGTGTGCTTTCTCCCCTGCTGCAGGAAGTGAAGTTGTCCAGCCCTGATTACCGGGATTGTAATTCGACCGATGCCATGGAGGACTTTATGAAAAGAATCAATTGTTACCAGGCCAGCTACCAGCCACTTGACCCGGATGACTATGATCGGTAAGAAACTTTGCTGACTTCCAAATAAGCTGACTTTGAAGGTCTTTTGTTTCCCAAGAAAGCAGCAATGAAATATGGAGCTACATTTCACTTCCTATTCAAGCATAGTCACGTATTTGAATAATGTCTGAGCCAAATCTCACTGTAAATTCAGGCTTCTTTCTCTGAGACTTGAAAGCACTATACTGTTTTTCCCAGCCCTATGCCAAGGAGTTGGGCATCCAAATCTTCCCAGGGCATTCTGGGCCCAGAAAGTCTGGTTTTAACTTGTGTGCCCTGTGTGGATGATCCTGCTCAGGAGGTGCTGCTCCATCCTGGATGGAACTAACTCCCTGCTAGGCTTATTTAATCTCCTTTACTGCTGCACGAAGAAGTGGCAATTGCACTGATGTTACTTAGCCCTCCATGAACTGCCATTACCTCTTGGCTACCTGTTAAAAACTATTCACAGAAATCTTTCTAGCTGGGTGATTATATTGACTGAGGTACCTCACAACGTTGTTTTTTGAGGATGGTGTTTCCCACTTTCTGCTTTTTCCTCTCACATCTCCCTAACTCTTGGTGTGCTTTCCCTAGGGAACTTTCTCTCATCAAAGTCATTGATGTTGGCCGGCGGTTCCTGGTCAACAGGGTTCAGGATCACATCCAGAGCAGGATTGTTTACTACTTAATGAACATCCATGTCCAGCCTCGCACCATTTATCTCTGTCGGCATGGTGAGAGCGAGTTCAACCTCAAGGGGAAGATTGGAGGTGACTCGGGGCTTTCTAACAGGGGCAAAAAGGTAAGGGAGGACGAACTATTTCCCTATGGCTTGTGGGAGAGATTAGGCTGTAGGAGAGATTTGGCTGCAGGAGATGCAAAGAGCATCTTTGAGGCCATCTACAGTGCTCGGGGGTTGCCTACAGGGCTGGCTAAATTTAGGCTTGAGCCTGGGCTCAGACCAAGATGCTTCAGCTGTTCACATTGACTGTGTGCCTGCATGTAGGTGGGGTTGACAAAGGTTGGGCTGCAGACCTCCCCAGGAGAGAAGGGCAGGGGTATCTTCACTGCTTGAGTTTAGATCCAGACATTGGTTCAGATCTAGGATAGGCAGTGTGGGATGCGCTGCAGCCGTGTTGCACGCCCACTGAGGACTACACTACTCTTCAGTAGGGCTAGCCTGCTCAAATGATGCTTTCAGATTGCTCACAAATCAGTTCTTCAAGAAGATGGGCAAGGGAGATGCTCCAGGAAAACTGAATAATTATTTTGACTTCCTGTACCATTTTGAAGCCCAAATAGAGTGACGAAGATGAAGTTATCTGAGATATGACTATTATCAAAAACTACAGGATAAATCAGATTAGCTCTGTTTATGACAAAGCTATGACTACAAGAGGTCTAGGATCTTCCATAAGAGTCAGCATAAGAGTCCAAGTTGTGGTGCTATTTCTTGATCCTGGTGCAGCTGCTTCATGGCATGAGGTGATGACCTTGTCCTCTGCCATTCTCCGATCTCCTACCCTGGCAGTCATTCCTTATGAGCTTTTAGCTGTTATGGAGATCTACTTTTACTGGCTGACCAGGGCCTCATCACAACTTTCATGGACACTTAGCCTTCGCTTTTCATCCCTCTGCTTTCCATGATCTTCAAAACTGCCTCAATTTACTTTAATTAGTAAATTAGGCTCATGCAAGCAGTGCATTCTTTGTTGAATGGTCAGATTCTCATCAGTCTATTACCTGGTCGAACAAGCTGACAAGCATTACTCCAGTACATCTGGAAAAACTGTCTCCCACTGCTTCTGGGAAATGCAGCAGTAGGACATGTCACAAAACCAAGGAATCTATCTCTGACCCAATCAACCAGAATTTGTCCTGAATTCAGCTGATTTTAGTATAATGCAAATACTTTAAGCCCAATTGACAGGCAACAGTGAGATGATGTATGTGGCCCTTGAAGATCCATGTGTATTATGCCACTATGCACCTCACAGCATGAAGCCAATACATCTGGCTTCAAAAGTGTAAGAGGAGCTGGAGAAGGAAACGCTTATTAGGAATGAGGGAGGAAGGCTCTGTGGGAAGTTGTGGTTTAGGAACCAACCTCTTCTTCGTGTCCCACAGTTTGCATTGGCACTGAACAAGTTTGTTGAGGAGCAGAACCTAAAGGATCTCAAAATCTGGACCAGCCAACTAAAGAGGACAATACAAACGGCAGAAGCTCTCCAGCTGCCTTACGAGCAGTGGAAGGCACTCAATGAAATAGACGCTGTAAGCAACCTTGATTGTAATAGGAACAGCCAGATCGTGCTGATTGGGGGTTGGTAGAAGGGGTGATAGCACTGGTCTTTTCATTTTTGCCTAAATCTCTTACTTGGGGAGAGTTTAAGGAAAGGGGAAGAGAACACTTTCTTCTCTAGTATCTGCAATTTGGCTTCTTGTCTTAGCTCTACCTTATACAGATACTCTTTAAGATGTTGGGATTTCTGCTTGGTACTGCTATGTTGCTGAGTACTGAGGGGGTTAAAGGTAGTTTGTTTGGGAGAAGGGTTGAATGCTGGGTGGATCGGCACCAGTTGATCTGAACGCGATCAGTAACCTCATGGATGTCCTATCCTGGCAGGGTGTATGTGAAGAAATGACGTATGAAGAGATCAAGGAGCAGTATCTGGAGGAATTTGTTTTACGTGATCAGGATAAATACTATTACCGCTATCCTTCTGGGGAGGTAAGTCTGAAAGGAGACCCTTGGAAATGTAACTTTGACTTAAAAACCAGCATTTTTGTTTTCACATTGTTCTATACATTCAGATTAGGGCAGTAGAGGAGAAACAGGTGCTTTCAGAAACCAGAGTCCAGAAGGGTCAGGGCTCTCATTTGCCTTCTGCTTTCAGCTCATGTAAGATCATGGTAGGGAAAGATCTCATTAAAGAATGTATCATTTAACAAACAGTCCCACTTACTTCATAGAAAATTTGTTGGGGCGTTTGGAGGTTTCTGGTGCATTCCACATGCTGTGTTGCTTTAGAGAAGTGATTTCTAGACCTGCTGTCTGTGTCATTTGCTGAGGGTTGATGGATCCATTTGTTCCTGACATGAGGATCATGATTTGCCTTTGAGGTGTGAATCAGTGAGGTGTTAATTGGTGTCAGTTCTGGATGATATCTTAGGTTGTACTGTGCTTTTAAACCCTGAATTAAAAGCTATGTATATAGATATTTGAGAAAAATTAATGTTTGGAGACATCCTAGTGACAGTAGGCCCAGCAGGAGAAAGTCTGAGGATGTCTAATGCTGACTCTGGACATCTATGGTTTCTTTTGGATATCTATCTTGGTTCTTCATGAATTTAGCCCTTTAAAATGCTTTATCTCCAGAATGCTTCAGACCTTTCAGAACTTATAAACCTGTCAGATTTCAAGGCCATGGAGAGAGAATGTCTGAAGCCTTGATGTAGCTATTGCCTACCTTAATAGACTCTTTGCAACTGTGGTTCAGACATGAAGAGCTTCTTTATCCCTTGGCTATAAGAAATAGCTACATTCCAGAATGGTCCAAAATTGAGGCTTTGAATTTTGTTCATTTTTAGCAATAATTACATTGGTTTAGGTAGAAACATAAATTTGATGGACAAGGACAATGACCAATGTCCTCATTTTCCTGATGTCCATCTCCCTGCCCTTTTCTCTCAGTCTTACCAAGATCTAGTGCAGCGTCTAGAGCCAGTCATCATGGAGCTGGAGAGACAAGAGAATGTCCTTGTGATCTGTCACCAGGCTGTTATGCGCTGTCTCCTGGCTTACTTCCTCGACAAGAGTGCAGGTGAGCTCCCTTTACCCACCAATGAGAACATTCTCCTGCCTGGGTAGGTGATACGGTTTGGAGGAGATGAGATGTGTGCATGTCTGTGCAGGATCTGGAGTGTGCATCTCTTCATACAGGGTAGCCACAGGTGCTGAGGAGCAAGGTGTTTGAGTCCCCTGTTGGAGAGGGCGTAGGATAACCTATCTGCTTTGCTTTCTCTGCAGATGAAATGCCCTACCTGAAATGTCCCCTTCACACAGTGTTGAAGCTGACTCCGGTAGCCTATGGTGAGTGGCATTTCTCCTTGACATGTGGAGGTACTTGACTTGCACCTCATATCTGAATCCAGGCTGCCTCTGGGAGATGGTCAGATATCTGGTTTTGAGCATCTCATAGCATCTGGTGACTGATGAGTTGTTGATGCCCTCTGTCTCCGTATGTTCCCTTCTGCAGGCTGCCGGGTGGAATCCATCTTTCTGAATGTTGAAGCAGTGAACACCCATAGGGAACGGTCAGAGGTGAGTGTTGCTTTTCCTCAAAACCATACTTTGGTCTACCTTCTTTCTCCTATGGTCACACAGCAGCAAGGACTCTCGGGGGTGGCCATGGTGAGAACTGCTTAGCTAGAGGCTCAAAAGTGCCACTGGAGAACTGGAGCATCAGATGGGTTCTTGCCCCGCAAAGGGAAAGAGGACTGTTGCATGTGCCTGCTTGTTGGTATGTTTGCCCAGATTAAAGCTGGCCTATATCCCATGGAAAGGTCCTTCTTGGTCTTTGTATTTTGCCTGTACAGTCATTCATTCTTCTGAGTGAGATTGGAGCCATGGATGAAGAAGGTGACTTCTCCAAGCTCTCCCAGTAGATTAGCAGTGTTCAGGGCCAACAGTTTGCTGAGCTATTTCTGCCTTCTCTTTTTTTTTTCGCTCACCCATGGTTTTGCATGGTTGCCGCAGGGGTAGATGCTGGTGGAAGGAGATCCCTTGTGCTTGCATAGTGCGGAGGAAGGGGATGAAACGCCCTGTAACACAGAGTCAACGCACTTTGTGTGACTACCACAGGGTCTGAGGCCAGAGCAGGGGAACACCTGTGTGGTGGTTGGGCTGGGAGGACACAGCACTGCTGCAGGAAGGAGTGTTGGGAGCAGAGGAAGGCACCTGGCTCCAGAGGCCACACTGGTGGGGCTGGTGTCCCTTGGGTCAAGATGCAGCAGGGATGAGGTGCTGTGCCCTTTTGGTTTGTGTGCGGTATTGACATGTGCCCAGCTGGTGGGTGGTGGATGGTCAGACCTGTCCCCTTTTGGGGCAACTTCTTTTCTTTGCTTGCTGATCTCAGCAAGCAGTAGCATCTCAGCTGCCTCTCTTTCCCTGTGGAGGAAGCCAATCCTTCCTCCTGGCATCTGGGCCTTGGACTACTTCCAAGAGACCCATGCGGTGCAGTTAGGATGGAGCTTTGATTCCTCTGCTTGGCTTTGAAGGCACTGCTCCTCCATCCCCCATCGCTTGAATTCAAGATTCTCGTGGTACCAATCCTCACTGGCTACTCGGTCTGATTTCCTGAGTCCTTCTTGCTAGCCCAGGCTGGCTCATCTTTCCTATTCTTGCTTTCACACCTCTCCCTGAGTCAGAGAGAACAGCTTGGAGGAGGAGACTGATGGGCACATCTTGCTCTAGTGTCTCTGTCATGCTCAGGTCATGGCCTTTTACCACTATTACGTTTTTTTAATAAAGTATATTTAATTTTTTTGTGGGCATAGGCTCAGGAGAGGAGAAAATTCATCTCATTTGGAGTGCAGGGCCTTATTTTCCCCTCCCCTTCTTGGGAAATCACGCTGTGTTCTTGAACTTTTTCATCAAATTTTTTTTTGGTATCCAAAGCCTTTCAATGCATCCAAGTTGCCCTTTGCATGTCAACAGCGATTGTGGGGGGAAAAGTAGAGGCTGCTTTAAAAAGAAAACAACCAAAAAGAAAAAAAAAAAAAAAAAAAAACAAACACCTGCTTCTTTAACTGTCGCCTTCTTCCCTTTTCTTTATTTTTTATTTATTTATTTATTTTTCTTTGTCTCACTCTAATTTAGGAAGCAAAGAAGGGACCTAACCCGCTCATGAGACGTAATAGCGTTACCCCTCTAGCAAGCCCAGAGCCCACCAAAAAACCTCGCATCAACAGCTTTGAGGAGCATGTGGCTGTTTCTTCCGCCCTGCCAGGCTGTGTTCCTCAGGAAGTGCCCTCGCAGCTGCCGGGACAAGTTAGTTGAACTCTTTTTGTTGTTGTTCTTGTTGTTTATTGTTTGTCGTCTTCCTTCTGTCGCTCCTGAATCTGGGGAACGGCTCTCACTTTGTCTCCATCTGTGCTGCTGTTTGAGATGTATTAATCATCCCATGGCTGCTGTCCTCCCACACTGGGTTGGCTTCAGGAGCGCCCAGTGAATTTTGATTTGGAAAACATCACAAAGCCCCAAAGATCTGGGCTGAATCAACTACATTATCTAAAAGGGTGCCTCTGCATCCCCCATCTGACCTCTGGGGTGTCAGTCCCTGAGGAACTGCTCCCGGGAGCAGACGAGACCAAAAGATTT
This sequence comes from Rhea pennata, assembly GCF_028389875.1. Lineage (NCBI taxonomy): Eukaryota > Metazoa > Chordata > Aves > Rheiformes > Rheidae > Rhea > Rhea pennata. Next base: position 4,461,034 of record NC_084663.1, read on the forward strand.
GCCCTGGCTCTGCTCAGCCCCCAGTGTAGTCCTAGGTATTACAATAAAGCAGATGTTCTTGTGCTTCCCGCACGGAGCCACCAGGGCCCATCTTTGCCTGCAGATCTCTGCTCCTTCCTGGAGCACTAGGCAAAATGAACCAAAAATGAGCAACAGCAGTCTTTGATAGTGCTGGGCATGGGGAGCCCTGTCACCTCCTGTGGCCCTGGGTGCAGCTGCTGTGGTACCTGCCTTTTAGGCCGAATGGATTTGACTAACTCTAGGTTGGCCACCCAGCCTGGTGGGAGCCAGCTGCTCCTTGCAGGATCTGCCTGTATGTCCTCTCCTCTTCTGACCATTTTTGAAGAGTTGTGGCCCAAACCTTGCTTGATGCCCATTTCTCCAGGAACAAAGCACCCTTCCCTCTCCTGGCTGAGGAGCTGGGATGACACCTCTAAAGGCCTTCTGAGCAGCTCTAGGTGTATAGGAATGCTGTCGCCATGCTGCCCTTCCCACTAGCTGCTTTTTGGATCTTCCTGTCTCGCCTGTCCATTCTTCAAGTGCCCTGTTGTCTGTGTTGTCTGGTGTCCTCTTGCCCCTTCCTTGGCCAGGCCCCTGTGGAGGTTAGGAAGGATGCTGCATTCCTTAGAGCTCCTCCAACCTGTGTTGAGCATTGCCTGCTCTGCTTCGTGGCAGTCTTGCATTAACATTTCCATCCTGGTTAGTTCTAAACGGGGCAGCTTGTTTGTGTCTCGGCTTTGGGAGGCTCTGCTTGGGCTGGTGGAGTCTTCTAACTAACCCTCCACTGGCTTAGGTTTTGGAAACGCGCTCTGCTCAGGTGCCCCTTGTGGACATCAAATGTCCTTTGCCCTTCTTGCGCTGCATTACTGACACCTCTCTTTCCATTCTCTCTGTCTCTTTACAGCCTTTACTAGGGAAGGCATGCCTGTAAGTACCTTCTTGCATCTTATCCCCCTCCCATCCACTTTCTATATCTCTTGCCATTCCACTGATCATTTTGTTGTTGCTGTGAAACTGAGCTGGGGCACGGTTTTTGAGTTAATATGTCTGTGTGTGAGTGGAATTTGGATATGCGTTAGGAAAGGTGAAGATGAGACTATGGATGCTGTTTTATCCGACCTGTATTCTGGCTTGATTAAAACATCCTGGTTGTGTTGGGAAATCAAGCAAGTTGTCACCTGCCCTCTACTGACACTGTCTAAATTTCCTACCTTCTTCCTTGGCAGGCAGTGCCTGGGAGATGCTAGTGGATTTTCATTGAGCTATTTCCTCTGCACAGCACTTTAATGTAGGTGATGGATCCAGGTTGTCTGTCTTTCCAGTGGGCTCCTGGTTGCATATAACCCTTTTATTTGCTTTTATTTCAGTGCCTGGTAGGGTTTCATTGCCTGCATGGGAGCAGGAGCATGTTTTTAGAGTTGGGCTGACCCTGAGTCCTTACACCTGTAGTTTCCCCAAACTGGATTTGGGGAATAGTCTGAGGTGGCTTGGGCAGACTGGACAAAATGACATTGTGCTCCTGTAGCTCTAGCCAGGAGGCAAGAAGCCTTGAGCATTTAATGTACAAGTTAGGAACAGTCAAGGCTTCAGCAGCTTGGATCAGTGCTGATAAATCCTTGGGAAGTAGGAACAGGACAACTGGTTAAAGGTGGAGCTGTCTGACTTTGTGCTACATCATTGAGTTGAGAGAGCAGCAGTGCTTGGAAGCTGTGCTCAAATGTCTTCTCAAAGGCCACAGTGTGGTATGTGTGTGTGTGGTTTTTTTTTTTTTTTTTTTTTTTTTTTTTTTTTTTTTTCCTTCCCCCTGCCCCTTTCTTTTCCTGGTTTGGTGACAGACTATGAAGGAAGCTAATAGGCACTGGCTGGTTGTCAGCAGTGTGCTGGGGTTGAGCTGAGGATGGGGCAGTGTGTCGGGGCCAGTTTGCCTTCCCTAGACTGCTTTGCAGCAACCTATGTGCATGCCTATCCTGTTTCATTTTGTGGGCTGAAGTGGGGGAGATTTGCTGTTAACCAGCTGGGTCAGAATTCAATACTGCTTGCACGTAACAGCTGATGAACCTCACATTTCTTCCCTTTTAGAGTAAGTCCTTTGGGGAAAAGGGAGGTTAGAAATATCAGACTTAGCTTTGCTCACAGATACATTGGGGAAAAGCAACCTGCTGCTACCTGGTGAATGCAGAGGTTGAGCTGCTCAGCATGGCATGCACACCTGCTCTCCTCCCCATGCTGCTCATAGGTGCCAAAACCCATGATGAAGTGTTTGGTTGTCTTGGGTTGCCTTGAAGGTATTTTTGTCTTTATCCATCCCTACCTCCACCTTTTTTCCTGTCTGTGCTGTAATAAAAAGCACTGTGTGCCTCAGTACTTTCTGGGGCACCAAAAGTGCACACTGATGTTGAGTTTGCAGCCTTTGGGAGGTACTTGCGTGATGGTTTGGTAGACAAAGAGCTCTGCCGGACCAGGCGATGATGGCTACGTATCCCAGGTGTAGGCCTGGAGGAGCAAGTTAAAATCTCCAGCTGCTGGGGGCCTGCTTCAACCCACCTAGTGCTGGATTTAGAGACTGCTTTTGAGGGAGCCAAGAGGAGGATCCCTTAAACCAAAGAGGGTTTAGGGAGGTACAAGTTACCTCCCTTCCTGATTTGCATCTACGGCAGTGTGAAAGCTGCGCTGACATCCACAGTTCCTCTGCATTGGCTTTGCTGGTGGCGAGGATCCTGGTGCGAACACGGCTGGTGTGGCACAAGCCCCCTGTCCCCACCTGTGGGCTGCCACAGGGCCAGTGAAACCCCTGTAGAGCCTGGGAACACCTGAAAGTCCTCCTGGCTGTGGGCTCAAGCCCTTGGGGAGCTGATGGCCGAGCACAGCTGGGCCGTGGGACTGACCAGCGAGATGGTTTCTTGTCCTTGTGCTTGGTCTGCGATCCAAGGCGTGCTTTTTAACAACAGTCCAATTTACAGTTTCTCCTCCTCCTCCCCTTCCCTTTTTCTCCCCTTCACTTTTCATGCTTAAAGATGGCCCGTTTGTCATTTTCTCAAAGTTTTCTCTTTACTAATATTTCCAAGGTAAATGGTTGTGGTGCATGTGGCTTTCCTAACCCTGACCCTGTCGCTGTAGATAACACAGAGCAGTTCAGCCCTCTGCCTCGTAGCTTGTGTTGTGGGTCCAGCTGCAATTCCTCTTGCTTCTAAGAGGCAATTTAGGTAGCTTTTAAAAAGTGTGTGTGTGTGTGTGTATATATATATGAATATATATAGTGTTGAGAAACCTTCCTAACCCTTTCCTGCCTCTTTTTCAACCCCCTCTTTCCTGTAGCTTTGTGAATCAGAAAATATCCCTGTTGCAATGACTCCTTGGCCTTCTCCTCTAATGGATGCTCCCCTTCTGACCACTGCTCTCTGTGGTGGTGCTGGCTTGCTTTTTAGCTTGTTGTCTCTGTTTTTTGTCATCTTCAAGGCTTGCAGCTTTGCCATGCATTAGCGAATGTCCTGTGTGGGTGCCCTAATGCCTGTAGTGGAGGGGTGCTGGGGGTCTCTGCAGCGGGTGGGTTTTTTTTTATACAGCTGTAGGTGCAGGGCACCAAAGGATGTCATTGGGGTGTGGTCAAGGGTGGGCAGATGGTGACTTCTTTTCCCAGCATAACCAGGGGCCTTGACTTTTAGCTCAGGTTTTCGGAGTTTGGGATGTGCCAAATCCGTGCCTGGCAGTTAAACCCAGGCGGTGCACAGGGGGCCAGCAGAAGAGAGGAGGTGGCCAAACTCCCTCGTCTTTCTCCTCCAGTGGATGATGTCCTCTCCCTCCATGGTGGATGCTTTGTAGTGCCCTGTGTTGTGGCTTTCTGTCTCCCGCCCCCACACTTCTTTATTTGCATGCGGAAAGACGTGGCCGCGTCCCCAGCAGAGCTGGGGGGTGTCCGTGTTGCCACGTGCAATGTCCAACCCGTCTCCTCTTGTCTCCTTTGCAGAACATGAACAACTCTCAGAAGCCGTCGTGACTCGGTCGGCGTGGTCCTGAGCCCACCAGCGACGCCGGCTCCTATCCCATCGTCATTTCTGCAGCTTGCTTGTAATCCGCTCTCCTCGGCCTGCGGCTGCTTCCACCCCCGAACCTGTTCACCTGCGAGCCGCTCCATCGAGCAGGGACACCACCGAGCAACTGGGAGGAGGAGGAGGAGGAGCCCCTGGGGCAAAGGTGGTTTCACCACCCCGAATCCGGAGGCTGCGGCTCTGTGCCGCTCTCCTCTCCGGCGCGCTGGTCTGTCGTAGCAAGCTGTAAAGTGCTTCTCGTGCACGGGAGGTTTCCAGATTTAATTTTCATGCGTAGGCAATTTTTTTTAATCTACTTTTGTATAGACGATTGGTACTGATCCATCTTGTGGTGGAGTGTATATACATGAATGATATGGGGTTAGTAGAGAGATGGGGTTGGGGGGGACAAAGGGGCTTTTAATTTTTTTTCTATTATTATTATTACTACTACTACTACTGGTGGTATTATTATTTTTTCATGAAGGCCCCTAACGCACTGTGCTGCTGTCCTTCACGCTGCAGCCTGTCGCATGCACACGTCTGGTCTCACCGAGCACGCGAGATGCACGCAAAGAGGGCAACAGGCCATTGCATGAAGTCCTTCAAGGCAAAAACTGCTACTTTTAACCAAAAAAAAAAGAGGGGGGGGGGGGAAAGGAGGTTTGGAGGTGGTTTGGACCCCAGTGTCTTTGCAGGACAGGCTAAGCTGGCTGTGTTCTGCAGATGTGCAAGTCTCTTGGAGGTGACCAGAGGTCTTGCTAGGGTGCAGAAGTTCATGTGTGACTGGAAAACGCCACAGTGAGATACACTTGTCAATGGCTTTTTGGCTTTACGATGTACGCTCGCACACGCGTGTATATGAGTACATGTAGAAAGCGCTTAGTTTTTGCACTTTATTTGTGGCAGGAGCGTAACTATTTCATTTTCTTCTGTTTTGTCCCCCCCCCCCCCCCCCCAAGTCTTGTCCTTTGAACTGGGGAGCCTGGCCACCGCCTCTTATTTGGGGCTGGGAAGCTGAGCCGCCAGGTTGCGGCGGCGCGGGGCGAGCTGCCGAGCGTCGGGATTAGCTTTCGCGATAACCAGCTCCCGGGGTGGGGGGGGGGGAGCTTTCCTTTCTTTTCCTTTCCCCATGGTCTATCCCAGGCCACAAGACATGAGGTTAAAAATGCCAATCAACCACTACCGTTTTGTGCAAAAGTCTGTGGACACTGATTTTTGTTTTTTATTTTTTTTCCCTTTTAGGGCTTTTTTTCCCCCTTCCCCCTTTCCAAAAAGGGGAACCACAGTGCCTCCTGTACAGATGAAAAAAATGACTTTTTTTTCCCTGCTTTTCCTTTCTTTCCTCATAGCTGCCTTAAAGGCAGACTCCTCTGGGTGTGCTGCGTGCATTTAGTGCATTTAACACCTACCCTTTTGCTTCCTCCCCTCCCCTGAATTTAAGATGAGCTCGTTTTGGGAGGACGAGTCCCTTGTTTCCCCAGCCCATTTCCTGGGGAGTTCCCTCTTTCTCCTCCTGCCACGAAAAGATAAGGTGGCAAATACGAGCATGTGACGTCCGGCTGCCCCATGTTTGATTCTGTAAACATGTAATTCTGCAGAATTTTTTTTTTGCGTGTATTTGTGTGTGTGTGTATATACACGTTTTATATATACCTATATATATATATATATATATACATATAAATATATATATATATAAAATCAACCACCACCAACAAAAAAACCCTAATGACCTGAAATGTCTTCCCCTCTCCCCCAGGGAAGGGGTGAGGGGGGAAAGGCAAACTTGTAATCTTTTGGTTCTTCAAACAAGAAGGAAACTGGGCTCTGAGCGGCGAAACAGTGCCCTCGTGCTGTGGGGCAGTGGGGGGCACTGGGCCAGGTGGGCTGCTCTCCTGCTGCCTGGGAAACTCGCTGCCAGTCGGATTTCGGGTAAACAGAGCCAAGGAGCGGGCAGCGATGCCACAACCAAGGCAGGTGGTGAGAGGGGACTTGTTGAACCACACCAATGATATCTTTTTTTTTTTTGTTTGTTTGTTTTTCTTGTTCTATTTTCCTTTGTGATACTTGAATTTATTTTTTTATGATTTTTTTTTTTTTTGATAGCAGAGCGCTGTTTATTTATTTAATGTATATTGCAAAGCTTGGAGAGAAGGGTAGTTACTTGGGTGTTTTTTTTTTTTTTTTTTTCTCTCCTTTGGACTTGTGGTACGTTAACTGTCCTGTATATATGTCTGGAATAACTGCCTGATACAAAGCTGTGCCAGCTTAAAAACAGGGTATGCCTTTCAGAAATTTGTATATTTTGCAGTTGCTGGACCAATAAAATCTCCTGTTGAAATACAGATGTGACCAGACTCTTCCCTTGCTGTTGGGAATCATGCTCTCTGGGATCCAGTGGGACAGTCCGAGGGGTTACAGCAATTTTTACACCAGGAGCACAGCATACAACAATGCAGAATTAGATTTATAACAGGAGAAATTTGTTAGCAAGACCCTGGTCCCTTTCTGAATGATGGGGACAAGAGGCTGTAGATCACCCTTAAAAGAGAGAATTAGCATTGCCGTAGCTTTTTAGCAACACTTGTGGATTTAGTGGATGGACCGGGGTATTCGAGGCTCAAGTGCTGGAAACTTCTTGGGCAAAGCTCTATGCTGTGACGGGCCACCTACCATGGCGGTGGTGACTGGTCACCTAACCTCTGGTGTCTGTGATGTAGGGATATGGCTAAGCCTAAATAATTGGCTTCAGTTATGGTCAATGAAGAGCTCGTTAGTGGTGTTTAAGGGTGTGATTCATCAGACCACCTGTAGACACCTACTTAGGGCAAGCTGAATACACCCCACACTGTATGGACTAGGTCATCGAGGAGTATAAGGGAAGCCCTAGGTGATGGCCTCGTATGCATTCTGGCTAAACCTTCATCAAGGCTGTGAGCTGGCCAGGACTCGCTAGCTCTTCAAACTTGGTATAGTTCTTGCAATCACAAACTTGCTTAAAATACTTTGATGTTAAATGAAGCAGAAGGGCTGTGCCAGAGCTGTCTGCTGAGATCATGATTGTCTTTTCTTTACCTCGAAGGTGGGAAAATGGCAGATGCATCTCTGAAAGGAAGTTGTCAAATTTGCTGTGTAGGGTGTGTGTTCTTTTTTTTTTTTTTTTTTTTTTTTTTTTCCTCCCCCCTTTCCCTCTTTTCTCTTCTGGCTCCAGAGAAAATAGTGGGGGAGAAGTTGCGGAAGGTGTAATTTGGACATGGCAGTCTGGTTCGAGCCACCAGCAGGCTCTCTTGGGTTGATGCTCCCCACGTGGTCGGTGGTTCATCCCCTTCAGGCAGTTTGGCCTCTGAAAGCTGGCTAGGACTAAAAATTGGGGGGAAAAGATCAATATAGCTCTAGACTGCTGCATATTCAGGTTCAGCTCAAGCTGGCTTCTGATAGCTGATGAAAGACAGCCCCTGCTCAGACCCACTCTGACCTCCTCTTGGATTTTGGAGTAGATCAATTTTGACTTGGAGATGAGGCTTGCTGTGACACAGCTGGGATTCACATGGGACAGCCAATATCTTTGGTCTCCTCTCACCCAGTTCCCCTGCCTGATAGGACCCCTCTCTCTGCTTTTTTTCCTGGTGGAGCTACCTGCAAGAATTGTACTTTTTTCCTGGGTGCACACTCAGATGTGCAAGGCTGGGCATCCTTGCAAGAGTCCCTCCAAGAAAAGCCACAAAATGACAGCTCCAGAGCTCTTTTTTTTGCATCTCTTGCACCAGCTGTAAACCCGACTGGTTCCTTGATCCAAGCTGAGACAGGTCCTAGAGATGAAATAGGCCTTCCCTCATTTGGAGGGTGGAGTGTGTCCTTGCACTTGCCCTGCTGTGAGACCTGAAGCCTTTGGGCAAGGACATCAGAGCCTTTTGCACCGTGCCTGACCGCTCTCCCAAAGGGCTGATTTTCCCCCTAGCCACAACACGAGCACGTGCCGCTCCTCCTGCGAGCAGAGGCTGTTCAGAAAATATTGATAACGTCGGCCTTGCTGGAGCGGGGGGAGCCCGAGAAAAGCCGCCTTCACAGCAGCCAGGGAGCTTTCAAGGCCTCTCCAGAGGAAAATGTTGTCTCCAAAAAGCCGCTGCTGCTATTTCAGGGTGTGTGACGGGGCCTGTGATGGGCTGCGCATGGGAGATCACTTTGCACGAGCATGAGCACAGTTGGAAGGGCAGCAGTGCTCTGTTTCTCACCAGTAGGCCGGTGATGAAGGCTGAGTTGCAAGGCTGGATGAGCTGAGCGTGGCTGTCGTTAGTGCCAGGAGGGCTCTGCCACCCTTTGCTGGAACAAGGATGCAATGCAAATCACTATTTTATAGCTACAGATGACATCCAGCTGCCTAGCAGGAGGGGTCACTTGGCAAAACAGCATCCCAGACAGCATCCTGCATGAATTCTGATATGTCAGAGGGCTGTGTTGCTGTTCAGAAGGACCTGGACAGGCTGGAGAGATGGGCAGAGAACGTCATGAAGTTCAACAAAGGGAATGCAGGGTCCTGGCCCTAGGGAGGAATAACCCCACGCACCAGTACACGCTGGGGGCTGATCTGCTGGAAAGCAGCTCTGCGGAGAATGACCTGGGTGTCCTGGTGGACAAATTGACCATGAGCCAACAACATGCCCTTGTGGCCTAGAAGGCCAAAGGTATCCTGGAGTGCATCAGGAAGGGTATTGCCAGCAGGTCAAGGGAAGTGATTCTCCCCCTCTACTCCATCGTGGCGAGGCCTCATCTGGGGTACTCTGTCCAGTTCTGGGCTCCCCAGTACAAGAGAGACATGAATCTACTGGAGGGAATTCAGTGTAAGGCTATGTTAGAGATTAGGGAACTGGAACATCTCCCCTTGGAGGAACGGCTGTAAGAGCTGGGCCTGTTTAGTCTGGAGAAGAGAAGACTGAGGGGGGATCTTATCAATGTGTACAAGTACCTGAAGGGAGGGTGTCAAGGGGATGGGGACAAACTCTTTTCAGTGGTGCCCAGTGATAGGACAAGAGGCAATGGGCACAAACTGAGACACAGGAAACTCCATCTGAACATGAGGAAAACTTCTTTCCTGTGAAGGCAGCTGAGCACTGGAACAGGTTGCCCAGAGAGGCTGTGGCATCTCCTTCTCTGAAGATATTCAAAAGCTATCTGGACAGGGTCTAGTGCAACGTGCTCTAGGTCACCCTACTTCAGCAGGGGGATTGGACTAGATGATCTCCAGAGGTCCCTTCTAACCTCAACCCTTCTGGGACTCTGTGAGTTATCAGCCAGTGGCTGCTGCATCCCATGGGCCCACCTTTGGTTGGGCTGATTTTCCTCAAGCAGCCCTCGCGTAGGGTCGGAGCAGATTTGAATTATCTCTCTCTTCCTGTTTTCTAGGAGCGGGCTCACCCAGCATCCAGGTCCATGAGAACCTGCCAGCAGGAGGGAGGAGGGTGAAGACATCAGCCCCGGATTCGCGTGCTGCCATGCCTGGGGGCACCACACCGGCCCTCCGGGCGCATGCACATGCCCCCGGTGAAGCGCTCCCGCCCATTCGGCTCAAACAGCCCGGAAATAGCACGGAAAGCTTTGCTCAGCCTCGGCACGCACAGCCCAGGAGAGCAGCGGGAATTCAGGCTTGTGTTCACCCAGTTTCCATCCTCTTTCCTTTTTTTTTTTTTTTTCTATGATACATTTTGTGCCATTGCAGAGAAGAGACGTTCCTTGAGGCAAGGCGGCTTTAAAGGTTACCCTTGACAGCAGAAACATTTCTCTGCTCACAGAGGAGTCCTTGTCATTTTACCAGGCCCTGTTTGAGTTAAAAAAAAAAAAAAATCCAGCCTTACTGCCAACAAACAAGACTGGGGAACTTGTGATTGAAAAAAAAAAAAAAAAAAAAAAAGTCACGCTGACTGACTCAGCTCTGATTGATGGCTCAGGAATGCGTCTGATACGTGTGAGGGATTAAATAAACTGTGGGCAAACCTTTACAATGCTACATGTTGTATGAAGTGTAGCCGGCACCAGGCTCACCTGCCTGCCGGCTGGGGAGTGACTGGCATCACGTCATGGGATTTGAGTTTTTTTTTTTTTTTTTTTTTTTCCTCACCCCGAAAGAAGAAAATTAAAAAGAAATAGGTATTGTGGTGCTGCTTTGCAAGGGGGTGGGGGGACTGATTTATGTCCTAGAGACCTAATGAGAATTATTTAGATTTGCGTTAGATTTGCAACAGTCCCTGGTGTCTAAATCCATTCGTGCACTCTCTCCACACCAAACACATCCTGGCTATGGCTATATTTCTACCAAAATATAGAAAATATGTTTTGATTCAGCTCAGGGGCAAGAGACGCCCCGAGGTGGCGGGAGCAGGAGGAAGTTGGATGAAAGGGTTAAAGCAGAGCTGTGCTGCAGCAGGATGCTCACAGGTGCCCATCCTGGCCACATGCACCTTGACTTCCCACTATGTGATGTCCTACTAGGAGCAGCTGAGAAAAACTACCATGTCACGGCTCTCCTGTTTCCCTAAACTCCCATATGGAGTGTATTTTGAAAAATACTGTATATTTTGTCAAATAAAAAAGGACACATCAGAAAGCAAAAAAAAGGGGGATGGGTAGTAGCCGTGAGACCAACACCAGTATCTAGTTCACATTCAGACCTGCTCATACCCTTCTGTGCCCCATGCATCAATACCACTGGAGCGATGTCTCCCTGCAGCCCCCGCATCGTCCTCACGAGTGCTGCAGAACATCCTTCTCCGAGGAGAGAGTCTCAGTCCTGCTCCTCCCTGCTGCTTGCAGCAATGAGGCACAGATCGGCCGTGCCGCCTGCAAACACGCCTGCCTTTGAGCTGTCGCTTGGAAATAGCTATCCAGTGACAGATACTTTGTGACAACCCCTTGCAGCTTCCTGAATATATGCATGGATTCTTTTTTCTTCCAGATCACGAGTTGCTTGAGAAATCAGACTGTGTCATTTCCCCAGCCACGTGCTTTTGCTTTCGAATCTCTGTCCTCTTGAGCTGTGACCTGTTCACCATGGAGGACCTGCCTCCTCTTTCCAGACCTGTTGTTCTCCACACAGGATGACACAGGCAAGATCTTAAAAGTTGGATTAATCCTTCTGGGAGGAAATAGTTAGGAAGCTCAGCAATACTGGATGCTCTGTGCTGGCCTGGAGTGGTCCCAGTGGAGGGATTGGTCCCTGCTGCCACCGGGGCCAGGCTCTCTGCCCTGAGACACCCTTGTAGAAATGTACACTAGCATTGTACACTCAGAAGAGCAGGAGCATCCTGGAGAAACTGAGGCACAGCAGCTCCAGCTTCTGGCTAGGGAGCCCGTAGGGAGCCAGGACGCCAGGTCTGTACTGAATCACACCCCCTTGCCCTTCTCCAGCCTTAGCACACAAAATAATTTGATGTTTGCTTTCTGCATGAAGTCATCTACATGGGAGATTTCTACAAGACAGGGCTAGACCTAAAAGATAGCAGGTTTAGCAGGAAATTAATCTAAAGGAGCACATCCACACTTCAGGGAAACAAAGCATCCGTATGCAAGAGCTGCTTGTGCTTTAAGATAAAATAGCTGAGAGAAGACAGCAGGTGGGTGCATAGCAGCTCATTTTTGTTGTAGGCTCTCTGCCGGCTGCCAGCGGTGGGAGATGCACCTGCAAAGGGTGTTGCGCCTGCGTGCTGCTCGACACCTGCCCACGTGTGGGCTGAGCCCTTCTACCAGTCGCCTGGCTCTGCAAGATCATCGCTGCCTCCTGCAGTAGCTGTTCTTCTCTCTCTGAGTGCATTTCCCTGCCTAACGTGCCCAAGGTATATCTGCTCCCACAGAGGCAAATGAGGCTTTCTGGCCTGGCTTTCCTAGAAAGAGCAGGCTGCTGCTGTCCCTGTTGGACTGTAGTGACCGTGAGCCTTGGGGACATCTCCATCTCACGTTCCCTGAACCATGCAATGTCCTGCCAGTAGGCCAAGCTGATGCTGAACATACTGGACCTTTTTATCTGGAGTATTTCTGCTCCACCTGAAACATATGGTCACTGAGAGCATGTGGACATCTCTTGAGGTGGTTACTCAGGGCTTTCAGCCAGGAGGAAGAACACCTGGAGCTTCGTCTTTGTTTTCCAGAGCCAGGACAAGCTGCAATGAGGCTTGCTCCTGCAGTCCTGCCAGCATGTGGTTTTGGGGTATTATTTCTTCTAAAAAAAATGACTTTTACAGTTCTTGCCTTCCTTTGGCCACTTTTCCGTACCTGCGGGCTCCCCTGCTTTGGTTGTGCTCAGCTGCTTGGTGGTGCAGCCCCCTCCAGTAAGCTGCAAAAGCTCTGCTTGGAAAGCAGCCTAGCAAACAAGGAAAGAGAAAAGAGAGAGAAAAAAGAAAATGTCATGGTCTTGTCTGCAAAGCTGAGCCCTGAGAGTGCTTTGTCCAAAGCAGAGGAAAGGGGAGTCCGCCGAATCGTCCGAACTTGGGTCCGGGTTCTGGGGAACTCCAGTTGCCTAGGGGTGAATTGGGGCTGGGTCTAGGCAACTGCAGTGGCCAAGGGATGAACTGGGCCCAGGGACTGTCTAACCATTGGGCTGGAAGGAAGCTGCTTTGTTTCCCCTCCTCCCCTGGGATTTCACAAGTGCTATCTGGATTTAACCCTTCCCTCCTCTGGCTGTGCTCTCAGCAAGCTTGCAGGGAATGTTAACTTTCAGATAGGGAGGGGCTCAGATTTCCTTCCATTTAGGCAAAACTTCAACATCATTAGGGTTTTCTGGGGCCTTGAACGTTTTGCACAGCATGAAGCAGGAGTCTGAGCCTTACCCATTGATGGGATTTTGTGTAGAGAAGGTGATGGGCAAGTACATGCAGAAACTGATACACTGCATGTGCACAGAGAAACTCAGCAAATGACCGGCAAAACACAAAAATGTTAAAAAGTGAGGACTGGCAGAAGGGCTGACATTCCCAGCTTTTTTCCACCCTCTCATTCTCCAAGACTGGGAACTTTTCTCTGGAAAAAAATACAGCTGCTCCATGCACCAGCAGTACAGCACAGAAAGGGTTACAGCCACCCCGACATTGCTGAAATGGCTGGACCGGGCTGGGTTTTTCTGTGTAAAGGGTTACCTTGGTGACAAGGGAGGGAGGAAGCCCAGCAAGGGCAGGAGGATCTTTCCAGCTGCAGGGAGGTGTGGGCAGCCCAGGCCTGCATCTAATTGGATCTGAGCAGAGATCAGACCATGGGTTGCTGCTGAGCATCTGGTGGGGCGGAGGGAGGAGGGTTTGGGTGCAGGCAGGGTGCAGAGCTGCTCCTGTGCCCTGCCCGGAAGGGTTTTGGAGAGCGTACTAAGCACTCGATGGCCTGATGAACACAGATCACCTCCTTGGCAGCACTTCGGCATTGGGAGACGCTGTTACCATTAGCATTATTCATAAACTCTCCTTCTACTGCTTTTTTCTTGATAAGCCCTAGGTTCAGCTTGTTATCATATCTCTCTGGTCAGTTCTACTTCTTTACTTCCCATGAAAACACTTTATAGCCTTTCTATATAAAGAATTAGCAGGAAAGTGTTCCTTTTCTGCAAGAGTAATTATAGAGCAGTTCCTGCCCTGAACAGATGCTCATAATGGAGGGGATCCAAAATATTTTGGAGGTTCAAACCACCTCCCTCTGCGAAACAGCATCCCCGGGCAATTGCTCGTATATGAAAGTTCTCTTTGGACAGGCTGAAACGGTTTCATTTCCTCTTCCCTGGAAAAGTGTTTGAATAGTTTGCCTAAAGAAACTAAGCAGTCTCCATCCCTGGAGGTCTTTAGGAACACGAATGATGCCTGGGAATGACCCAAGTTAAGCTTACTCCATGCAGGGGCAGGCAGATGATCTAGATGACTTCTGGCTTCTCTCACAGGACTGGCTGTGATGTTTTTAATCCAAGAAGACTGCACTGGGAGGGTTATTTACATCTATGGATTCCTCTACCATCCTCAAAGGCTGAATGTGTCCATACCTGCACTCTTTGGAATGGCACCTGGGTGACTTTCCAAGAGGACTTTTGGGACCACTTCCTGCAGACAGTATGGATAAAACTATACTGTGCTTGATGTCATCCACCTTCAGTGTCCTTCATCTCTCCTCCAGCAGCCTTGTGCTTTCAGAAACCCAATCTACCTTCATGCTAGGCCCACAAGCTGCAGCACAGGCTTAGCACCCTGCTATGAAATGCCCCTGCGCTGGGGTGAGACCTAGCTGTGAGGACGTTTCCTGAGAAATATGAACCAAAAACTCCCTCACCAGAAAATGAATGTTTTGTATTCAAAAAATGAATAGTTTTGTCTTAGAGCCACAGTGGTGCCCTAGAGAAATGGCACCCTAGAGGGTACCCTAGAGTGGTGCCCTAGCGGAATGGTCTGGTCCAGGGCAGTGTGGAGGCAAGCTGTGTTGGAGGCCAGTGTGACTCTCTGGAGCAGCTGATGTTAGTGATGGATATATAACTTCCAAATAATCAGCTGTTAGATAAAAAAAGAGACCTCTGTTTGTGACTAGATATGAATTTAACTCCAGAAGAGGACTGAATTTCTCTCTACAGCCAAAACAGCTTACTGTCTCAGTTCATCATGCTGGCTTTTGGAAATCTCTCTGATAGATGATCCTGTACAGAGCTCAGAGAACCTGCTTTCACAGAGAGATGATAAAGTCCATAGAGCAACAGGATACCTGGGAATCAGTCACTGACATACTGAGTGTTTCCAGGCCTCAGATCTCCTGTCAGGCTCTTCTTCATGAGCTGCCATCATGCCTTGAGGACTTAACAACTCCAAACCAACTGATGATGAGCTAAATGCTTTGACAACTCTTTTCTACCATTAGCTTCCATGATCCTACGGGCAAACTAATTTACAACCTAGGAATGTGACAAATAGGGATGCTGATTCTGGCACACGTCGTGGGAGGCAAAATGAAACCCAACTAATGCATTTGGCCAACCAACCTGTGGACAAGCTGAGAAGATCGTTTCTTGTTGGTCTAAGAAGACTCAACAAAATCTCTCAGTTGCAGAGCTAGCCTGATCCAAAAGAATCATGATGAGAGAAATTTCAAGGTCACACAGTCTTTGTGAATTGCTTCTTCCTCCAGAGTAAGATACAGATTCTTAATGGGGAAACTTATATTGCATCCACTCCTACAATCATACAATAGCAAAATTACTTGGTCTTTATTGCCCCAACAGGTATCTGAGCACTCTTCATATTGAAATACGTATTGGCAGAACTTTATACCATGTGGTGACCTGGTGCAGAAGTTAGAAAAGTGAAAAGAATGGCAACAAAGGTTGTGACCAGAAAGCATGGCTGAATTTGAACCATGAAGAGAAGCAGTAATTAAGAGCTAACGAATAATTACCATGTTGGAGGGAAGCTTGAGAATGAGCACAGCCCCAAATCCAGATGTTTCTGGTTGCAGCTCAAGACCCACAATTAAACTGTGATTTTGGTCATTATGAGAAGGTATTTCCAGAGTTCGGTCTTGCCTTTCACTGCCTTTATCCATCAAAACAACTGAGTCAGCATCAACAAAAATAAAACCCAACATTTTGATAAATGTCATCCAAACCAGACTGGAGAGTGTTAGCCCACACTGCATGCCTCCAGCAAAGCAGGATGCCAACCTGTGGGCAGAGCTGCCTTTTTTGGAGGAAGTGAGGAGAATGCTTTCCGGCTAGCAGGCGATGTGCTGGTTCTGGAGAGGCAAGAGATACCTAAAAATACTTCTGTCCTCCCTTGGGAATAGGATGCCTAGGATATGGCCATATGGACAGGCAAATGTCACTATGCATTTCTCTGGCTCCTGGTCCTTCTCAGCCTCAACTCATCGTGCCAAAAGCACCGATTCATTGGGGGAAGAAAGGAGGGGAAAGAGGTTGCAGCTTTCCTATGGTTGTCTGCTCATCCCATCCTCTTTGTGTTGTCCTCAGTGGTGACTCCAGAGGCAAATTACATAATTGACCTAGATTTCTGGGTGATAGTGCAGGTGTTAATGGCTTATTTCCTTTCAGTCTCTCCCACTGGTGGTGCTCCAGGGACTGTGACATGACCTGGCTTCCAAGCCTGTCCTCCTTGTGTGGTACACCAGGTGTCCTTTTATCCTCTGACAGACTGCAGGCATTCTGCTTGTTAGCCTACTGCATAACTACTCAACCACCATCATCAACTCCCATTGCCCAGCTTCTGGCATATGGCTACAAGGGATAGATGTCATCTTTCTTCAGGCCTGAACTGGCCTCTGGTATTAACCTACCGGAGAAAGGTGAGAAGGTATCCGTGAACTGTCCCTGGAACAGGTTCATGAAGGAGGAGGTTTGCACTAGCTGAGATGTACCAGTGACAGAGTCATTTCCACAAAATCCCAAAGCAGTTCCAGGCAGCACTTTGCTTCAACTTTTTAATATTCTTTCTGAGTTTTTCCTAAGAGAATACCATCCATTTGGATGCTTTCTTAGCTGTGTTTCTGTCCATGAAATGAATTCTGACAGCCAGACTCATCAGGGTGAATCAATCTATTCCTCCTTTAGAAGCTGCTCGGGGTAGGGAAGTTATTTTCTTGCTTGACTCTACATTATCTAGCAGTGACTGGCTGCTGTCTAAATAAAGTATAATAAAATAATAACACACTGATATTCACTGTAATTAATTTGTAATAATGACAGGGATGCCTTTCCAGACTTGCTAAACCAGCATGCAGACTTATAGTGAGTATTTCTGAGGATGGACACTACCCAGAGACTAATTTCAAACCTCTTCCTCTGGCATATTTTTACCCATGACTGGATCTGTTGCATGGAGGTGAGAAAAGTCCATCTGCAGCCATTACATAAAATTCTTTGTCAACAAACCTTGGAGACACACAGGACTGTGAGGAAAGTGAATTAAGTTTGAAGAGTTGTAATAAAGGATTTTTCAAGACTCACGGTTAGAGCTGGCTCCAAACCAAGGCTTTTGATTCAATAGAGATTTTTCTTTTACATTTAAATAAAAATAAAATATATTCCTGCCCAAATGGTATGGAAACCATTTTTCCCAAAATTTTCTAGCAAGCCAAAGTTCCTTTGGACCCTTGAGTGGCTCAGTGAACTGACATAGCATTTTCACTGAGCGGGGATGGCCAAACAGTAGCATCTTTAGCACAAGCAGATCTGCTAACAACATCTCCCCTGCAGCAGTTTCAAGCATCCCTCGCCCTGCAGCAATGTGCTGAGATGTCCTCTTTTACAGTCCTCACTCTATTTAATTGAAGACATTTTAACACACTGTTGGCCTTCTTTGGACAAAATAGTCCTTTGCTGGAGAAACACCACGTCAGATTGACTTGCAGCAACACTGGGGGATAATGCAGCAGTAACTTAACAGAGAAATGGGGCCTGTCCTTCATCATTCACAAAGCTGGATGTGAGGGTTTCATTCCCCTTATTTCACATGAGCCCAAAGCATGTGTTACACACACACACAACAGGTCATGCTGAAACTCTTCCCAGGAGACCCAGAAGGATGGAGATACGTGTTCAAGACTGTGACTCTGATTGAACGTGGTAGCTTTGGTGTCTTGCTCACTATTATCTCTTGAAACTACTTGAGATGGTTGCCCAGAAATCGACCCAGACAGGCCAAAAGGCTGAGAAGAGCAGGCTCAAGCAGATAGCTCATCTGCCCATCCCCAGCAGTTTTAATGCAGGTATTAATTACCATCCTATCTGCTAAGCTGATCTGAGTATGTCGGCAACTGGCTACTTTCTTCTGAAGCTGCCTCACTGCAAAGCTCCTGCTGCCTGCAAGAACTGGCTGCTCCATGGACCAGCAAGGACAGAACCGGTGGTGACAGCGGGGCATTTAAGGCCTGTGAGTGTGTCAGCCAGCTAGACATTAAGGGAAGGCTCTTAGCCATGGCTGTGAAGTTGATTTGCCTGCACAGAGGTTGACTCAGCGGTGATGTGAGGGGTAAGCTAAGCTGAGCTGTGGCAAGTCTGCCACAGGATGAGACCATGCACGTGTTGGACAGCCAGGATTTGGCTGACAGAGCACGACTGCAATAGCTTTGTCGTGTGTCTGAGCCTGCAATGTGAGTTTTCCAGCTTCCTTGGGAGGTTTTTATTCTGCACATGCAACCTGGGAGTCTGAAGCCCTCTGGTATTTCACAATGCCAGCACAAGTGCTGAATTGCACATTTCCCTTTCTCGTTGAGCCCGTGGGTGCATGTGCCAGTCCGTGACGGAGGCTTGGGCTTTGTGGCTCATCTTTGGTGGTACATCAGGCCTTGATGCAAAGCACGGTGTCTGTGAGGAGCCGGGCAGGAGACCCACACCTTTGCACTGTCCAGCCCATTCGCTGGCTGAAGGCTGACAGGAGCTCTCATGTCTTCGCATCTCTTGCGAACTGTGGCTTGAAGCTAGTGCAAAAACAAATACAAGCACCAGCTAAACAAATATGTACTGTCCAGGAAGTCAATATTTAAAATGCTAATGTGCAAGAGCAAATTGGATACCTATTTCAAAAGGTGAAAAATTAAGCAACTGATACCTCCCTCTATTGCTCTGAGTAGGTGATTATAATTAAACATCTGTGAGACTGCTGTGTGGATGGTCTGAGTCCAGTTTCATAGGCAAGTTTGCAAACGTTAGGCTGCTCATGACATCCTTGTTAACCACAGGCAATCAAATTACACACTTGAGCGCCCAGATGCCAGGGTCAATACGACTATTCTTTCACAGATTTCCACCTAGAAATTGTTGCTTTTGTTTGTTTCACTGGTAATTTTTCTCCCGCTGTCTGAGTAATGGCTTTGCCATTAGGAATCTGCTATTGACTTGCTATCAACGAACATTTGCTACAAGACCTTTCCATCAGGAAAAAATCCCACTGAAGGATGTAATTGGGCCTAATAGCTATTGCAGAACCAGCACTTGTTCCCTCTACTGAATCGGGTGTTTTTTACTCCTAGAGAGATGCCATTAGCTGCAGTACTTTCGACTGAGCTGCTCTTGGTTGTCATCACCTCTGCTTGTGGCAGGCCAGACACAGCACAGCAGTGAAACAATCAACGCAGAACAGATACATTGCACGGTGGAAATCAAGTAGCATCTTATTCCAAGTAATTAACCAGGGGGTCAAAGTAAATATGCACAAAAAGCAAATTAAATCATTGTGGATTGGTCATGCCTGCAGAAAATTAAACTGTCAGGGAGCTGGTTTCTTGGCCTATCTGTGATTATTTATAGCGGTGCTGTCTGAAGTTGGAGTAGCTAATCTGAACGAGAACGGAGCGTATCAAGGGCTGTGGGTCCCTTTCTGCTGCTGACAGAAATCTGCTCTGAGGCAGGCAAAATGAGTCAAGGACAAGCTTTTTTTCTAGCTGAAAGTGTGAGTTTGTCAAATATTGAAACTTTTTGCAGGAGGATGCTGGGCTATGTCAATATTGGGGCCTGGGCTGCTGGGGCCCCAGGGAAGTCCCCAACACTCAGAGCGAAACGAAGTCCCAACGGCTGCCTCTGTGGATGGTGAGGGGTGTGGGAAACTGCCTGTTTCACAGCATTTTGAGGCAGGGATAGAAACCTGTTTTGTTTCGGGCCACGTGCTGACCTTGGTGAGCCGGGAAGGTGGGCAATGCACGCCATTGCCCGGCTGGTGTTTTGCCCAGCTCCATGGAGGAGCTCCTCTGTTTTAAGGACATAGTCCTCCTGAGCAAAGCTGGAGGCAGACGGTCGCATCCAGCCTGCCTCATCCCCCCAAGTGCTGTGGGATTCTGAAATGTAGCAGTGGGGTGCAGGCACCCATCTCACTCCGCTGGCACCTGCAAGGTACGGAGCGGGGAATGACCATTTCGGAGGATACCTAGCGTGCGGTTGTGTGCTGGAGCCAGGGGGAGTTTCAGGAATTTCCTTGGCTGTCTCCAGGACAGGTTCGTGCCTTAGCTGATGGAAAAGTTGTATTATTCTTGATTTACTATTCTTATTATTACTATTATTATACTTGGGAGTGTCACATGCTCTTCAGAGCATCTCAGGAGCCAGAAGGTCAGAAAAGGATTCAGGTCACACAGTAGATTCAATATAGCTGGAATCCAAAGCCTAAATTTGGCTTATTTTTTTCCAGAAAAGGCACAGGAAAAGAGGTGATTAATTGTCTCATTTCACTTCCTCTGGGATTACCACGCACACTTCGCTGATCCCTGGAGGGATCTCACTTCCTTTGGATGAAACATCCTGTCATAGCATTTAGCAACAGTCATGTGCCTGCCTGAAAGTCCAGTAGCTTGAGCAGCCAATGATCTTGTATGGGGAAGACATCAAAAATCACTGTTCAAATGTGAAGTCCATCCTGATTTCAGACATCCCCGGGACATGTCCCAGGAGACAGCCATGATGGCAACTCATCCTCCCTGCCATCTGGAGCCATGGTTCCCCTTTCTCTCCCCATCCAGCTTATGGATTGCTAATTTTCTGCAATTCCCAGGCCTGGTACTAATCAGTCCTGAGCAAACAAAGTTCCCACAAGGTTCATCAGCCTTGAGCATCATCCAGAAACTCTCTTATCCCACTCCAGTCACTACCTCATAGTGTCAGATCTGCTGGGGATGCTGGACTGCAGCAGAAGACTTGTCTTCTAGTGGGGCGATCAATGGACCAGTGGAGTCACAAAGCATAGGGGGAACTCAAAACTAGGGCCTGAACTGGGCATTTACTCCATCTTTAAATTCCCCATGCTGCGTTAGGTAGTGCTGATGATTTGATTTACGAGCTGCTGCTTGTCTGGCGGGTGCTGCAGCTGGCCAAAGCTTGCAGCTTCTCCCTCAGCAGCTGGCCAGGGTTTAGTTGTTGCATTGCTCAATTCTCAGCTGGGCTGAGAAAAAGTTTGCAGCAGTCAGCCTAAGCAATAAGGCTGATTGACTTCACGTGAGTGCTATCTACTGTGAATTGCTTTCAGTAAAGCCTGTAGAAAGCATGCAGGCTTGACTCCTCCCCTGAATAAGAAATTCCGGAGACAGAGGCTTTGAAGGCAGCAGTATTTAAAGCTGTGGGTAGTTACCAGCTGCCCTCACTAAATGGAGTCCTTTTCTCACATGTGGTGAATGGAAGAAGTGACTGAGATTTGCATTTTTGGCTGGTGCTGGCTAAGGGGAAAGCAGCAGCACAGCGACTCAAATAGAAACAGCAGATCTGTGGCTCCGAGCATGGGGGAGGAAGGGATTGGCAAGGGGAAGGATGTAACTGTGTGTCACAGGTACTCATTGACGGTAATTGATGCATGCTGCATGGTTTAAGCAAAGCCCATATTTAATTTATGGCCAGGCAGAACTTGGATAGCTCTCCCACGGCTTGCTTGTGGTCCTGAAAGTCTCATTTTTCTTTTCTTTTCTTTTCTTTTCTTTTCTTTTCTTTTCTTTTCTTTTCTGGTCCAATTGCAGGCAAATAGCAACACTGATCTCATGACCTATCTCTAAATTTGGTCTCCTGGTGGAAAGGGTATTTTTCTCAGTTAATTCATTTGAACTGTCAGTCTGAGCTGGTAGCTTGGCTGCAGATGTCTGAAGACAGGCACCTCTATGTTTCCAGACCTGGATTTTGCCCCACCAGCTCCACATATCTAAATGGGGCTATCTGTGGTAGGATTCTGGCATATCCCCTTCTGTCTCCTAGCTTCAGGCTGGTTTCAGAGATGTCGAACACTGATTTTGCTGGCACCTCCAAGGACTCCGGTGCTGTTGGAAACTCAGGTTCTCAAGTCAGCAATTTACAAGTCAGGCTAATTAAGCTTTGAGGGCAATGCCTAGAGGCTGATCAAGGTG
Organism: Rhea pennata; assembly: GCF_028389875.1. NCBI lineage: Eukaryota > Metazoa > Chordata > Aves > Rheiformes > Rheidae > Rhea > Rhea pennata. The sequence continues at coordinate 4,482,888 of NC_084663.1, forward strand.
GAACCATTATTGTGTTGGGCCTTGCACAGAAGTGGAGATGTGGAGACTGTGCTGGATTAACAGTCCAAAGAGCTTTATGCTGAGCCAGAAACTTCTCACTGAGAAGGTAGTGTAGGCAGAAGAGGAGGCGATGAGGAACTAAACCATGCCTGTCGCTGAGGTGCATAAATCCAGGGAGCTCCTCGCCAGCCAGTGCCTGCTTTGCAAAATATATTGAAATCAGAGTTCATTAGTTATGCAAAGCTACATGATTATGAAAATAATGTCTCAGAGAATCCAAAATAGCACATTGTGAGGTCCACAAAGAGGCTGTATTTAGAAAGATGTAAAAGCCACTCTCTGCCTGAAGCACTTGAACAGGGAGAAATGGTATCGTCGCTCATCCATGAACGTGCATCAAATCTGATCTGATCTCCCAGACGATGCACTGGCTTCTTGTCTCCTCCTTCTCTTGCCCAAGGGATGTTTTGACTCCAGCACTGAGCAGAGAGAAAAGCTTATGTGACCTAGATCAGGTTTTGCTTCTGCTCATATCCCTGCAGCTTGAGTAAACAACGAGAGGATGTGACTGAGAGCACATACGGTACCTTGTCAACGCCTCCTTTTTGCTTCAGGTTTTCTTCTCCCTTCCTCAGAGATGCGTTTGACTCATTCTATATTTAGAGAGAAGCCTTCCCTTTCCCCACACTGCTCATTAATCCTCTCTGATCAGCTGGGCCCCAGCCTGCCTCTGTAGCCTCTATTGTTTTATAGGATGGCTTTGTCCAGCAGGACCTACCTCCAAGACAAGCCCCACTGGTGGCCTGAGAAAGGCTTGGAAAAAACCCAGAGACTGCCAAAACAAACAAAAAAAGAGGCTCACTTGATCAGTTTGAGTGCCAGCCCCACCCTCGGGTGTGGAATAAACACAGGCAAGTATTTATTCATCTCCACTCAGCATCCAAATATTTGTTCCTTTTTGTCTGATGGACACATAAAATCATGCAGTAGGTTAGACACTTTCATTAGCAGTGAACCTGAGCATGTTTCTGTCTGGTAAAGCAAGGGAGTAAATAGAGTCTGTCTATAAGATTTGTTATAGATATACTAAAATATCTAACTATATGTTGTCTAGATGCACAAGGATACTTATATTTGGGTATCTTAACTTCCACCTAAAAGCTTTTCTGGACCAAGCATTTGTCCATTCGTTTATCTTCATGCACTCACAGAAATTATATATATAAGCGTGCGTGTGTGTACATATATGTACATACATATATATATATATATATTCTACATATATCTACATCTCTCTACAGACAGCCACTACAAATGAAAGCACAATGCAGGATATGAAATTCTGGATGCCTTGATATTAATGATACATGAGTCTGATATTTGCAGAAGTGAGCACATGGCATATGATGCCATTTTAAGCTTTGCATGCATACATACACATCTTTACCTCTCTAGGTGTATCAATGTGTATTTATCAATGTATATTTCTCAGTCTATCTAGTTACAGTTACATGTTGGTATATAGTTGTGTTCAATACCAGTATATTCTTGTTGGGGAATGGAGATGAGTTAAGTTAGCACACAACACTACTAATTAAAGTTTTTATGCCTGTCTTATCTGGCTAAATCTATATCTCTGTGTATATCATTGTCCTGATCATCTTGAGGTAACTACTAAGAAAAAGAAAAGAATGAAATGCCCTTGGATGACTAAGGATAGAGGAAAACTTCCTGGTTGATTCCGTGAATGCTAACATGTTTCATCCACTGATATGCTGAATTAGGCCATAGATAAAATGTGGAGGTGTTACATGGCACCTGGGAGAAAAGCTTTTCATAATGGTGAACACACATGACCTTTGATAAGTACCCTTTGGTGTGACCCAGCTTTATGGATATTAGAGGAAATGCCTTTGGGGCAAACGAGTTTGAAATGTTGACCATGGTGATTAGATAGGAGTGTTTAGTGAGAAGCTTAATTTCCTGCCTAAAATGGTCATGATGACCTGCGATATGATTAATAATGATGAGTTATTAGAGGTCAGAAAAGGTCCCCAGGAAAAGATTTTTTTTTTTTTGAATCTCTTCAAGGAAGTAAAAGCAAGGGGAGTTCTCAGTCAATTTGAATATTTTATGGAGCCAGGATTTTATCCAGATGTGATTCTTGGGGAGATTTTCTGTTGCCCTGGTGAGTCTCATGGAGCAAATTTGAAGTGATAACTCAGAGCAATGTCAAAGGTAACAGTGAGATTCTTACTCTGGTGCAAGTCTGGTTGCCTTTAAACCCACAAGTAATTTAGGAGTTGCTGGATCTGTTATCAACTACACTCTCCTTGTACAGAATAGTCTGTCTTTTTGACAATAATTTGCAGATGCTAAAAAGATGCAATTCTTTATTAACATCTCACTGCAACACTGTGCTTCAGTGTCCACACTACAGTGTAGCATCAAGAAATGAGCGTATGATGATGGCTCCAATGAAAGCAGTGGGAGTGATGCCTTATTTAGACATAGTGATAGAAAGTCCTTGTATGATTGATCCCGTGGACTGGATAGGGAGCTGAAGGTCTGGAGAGTGGGGATTCTTCTCTCCATGTTTTTAAGATCAATGGAAGGCAAGGCTCATCTTAGTCATATCCAAAAGTTGTTGAATGCCACACACACTCCACCTGAAGTCATTTCTCCAGTACCAATAGCTATGAGGGCCTGTAAACACACTTTTCTTCCACAGGTGTACCTATCATCAGTGCGATGACATGAATTTGAATTTCACAACTAGGAAGCCTATGTGGTCCCAGAGACAAGCCACTGTAAGATACAACGCTTCTAACCAGCTGTAACATGTGCACTCCTGTTGCATAGCAGGGCAAGGGAGTATCATCTTCCTCTTTTTTCCTGAAGCTGTCAAGAGTGGTCAGGCAAGTCTAGGAGGTCAAGGTTGTTTTCAGTCAAATGTGGCAAGTTCTGCATTAGAAACAATGTATTCTATCAGATAAGAAGGGATATGATGGCTCATGCCCTGAAACCTCATCACAGCACAGGCTGTCACAAGTTCCCAGCACTCTCATGGGAAGTGTGGCAGATGGCAGCTTGGAGCTGACTTGTGGCACTTATGTAATTGGGAGACACACCTCTGAAGCTATAAATGTAATTGCATTCCAGGGAATTACTGAGGTCAGTGAAAGAAGGTTGTCAGAAGGCCTGCGAGAGTACTGAACTCTCCAAATAGACTGAAGACCTAGTGATGGAGAAGTCATTACTGACAGTTGCCATCCAGAAACAAGGCTCTTCTGTGGTCTGTGGCTTGCTGCCGTAACCGTATTCTCAATTAAACCCACTATTCATCATCTACAGTGCATGATCCCACTTCTGGCCAGAGTTTGTCTGAACTTAGCATAAATCAGCTCCTGCTCTACACTGAGCCCAAAGTGGCCCAAGTGTTTTTCTTCTTCTTCCTTTTTTTTTTTTTTTTTTTTTTTTTTTTTTTTAATGGAGGAGGGAGAAGAAGGTTCTCCTTATTTCCCTCCTAGCTGATTTTACTGTAGAAGGGGACCAGAGGAAGGCTTTTTGGACAGCCCTGCAAGTTGGGTATGTGTTGGCCAAGGTTCTTTGGCCAAGTTCTTCAGCGCCACCTACTGCTATGCTAACTCCTGATTCCCTTGCCTTTCCTCCAGGAAAGGGCTTAGAGGATACTTTCAGGCTCATAGGATGAGGACAATTAGTAGCAAGAGCTATTATCTTGCTGCTCCTATGGGCTGAGTGCAAAGAAAAGAATTCATTAGAGCCTGGAGATGTCAACCTGACTCCATTTTCATCACAAATTCATATAAAGGACCAGAAAAAGCAAATGCTTCTGGACTGTTTTCTGGCAATGAACAAAAGCTAGAAAAAAGATGATAATTGGGTACTACACTTTCATTCTTTCTGATCTGCTACTGGCTATAAGCGGTTCTCCACTGTCAGAAGAAAATTGCTAAGTGAAGGTTGGACTGACCAGTCAGTGAAGGTTAGAGGGAAACAGAAAGGTACAGAGAGTGATTATAGCTTTGAGTTTATTGGCTCATCTGCTATCAGATCCAAAGTGTCCCTCATATTAAATAGCAAAGGTATGTTGGCAAACCTTGTGATAACTGAAGTGTGGAGATGTAATATATCTGTCTCTAGGTCATATTCCAATCTTCTTCATCTTGAAGAAAATCAGATGAAATCAGTGAAGTTGCATTGAATTTACAGCCCACGTATTAAGTGCAGAACTTAGTTCTCTGTATTCTTCCAAGGTAGAAAAACACAGAGATTCAACAACTTTGTCATTCCCATAGATTTCTAATCTAAAGAACAGGGTAGCAAATCATCTCTGCTGTCCCTCAGGACTTTATGCACATAAGGACAGTTTTGATGACCACTTGCAGATGCCAACGGAATTGTTATCTAGGAGCCAATGTCATGTTATGGCATTTTGTGAAGTACATTCCACCCCTGAGTTCTCAGGTGGTAACAGTGGCTGGAAATACAACTGATGAGTGATGCCAGGCCAGTAGCATTATTTGCTCCCTTGTTTGACAGCGACCAATAAACTAACATACATCTGCTTACATCTAATTCTAGTTAGTGAAAGCATTACTAATAAATGGGATCAGTTTAAGCAAATGAGAGTGGATGTGGGGGGGCTCCAAGTCACATCTTCAACAAAATGTACCCATTCAGCTTTAAATACCTCTCCTGTAGTCCTTGACTAGGGCAGGGCATCCTTCAGATGGTGTGGACTTCAGTAAACATCTTGGTTGGGAGATTTGGGAAGAGACCTCAGCATGCTCTCACACCAACACTTCGCTTTTCCCAATGTCTGATATGCTGTCAGTGCCTCTGGGACCTGGGGAACAGAGACAAATAATTTTATGAGAAACTTGTAAGCTAAAAGTAGGGGGAGATTTTGCAGGAGAAACTGAAAATTAGAGATTGAATTTATGTAAAATAGTTTGCTTGGTGCTGCCAACAGTCATCTAGGAACTGTACTGATCTAAGCATTAAATACAACCTCAGGACCTCTTGCATGCTCTTCTGGTGAGGATTTGATCTGCTTGATTCAGCACTATTGAAAGGAAAGCAACAGATATTAGAAACAATTAAGAGGTACCCATTAGTGAAGGTTCAGAACACAGCCTAGCGTTTTTGCAACTTAAACAATTTTGCTCCTGGTCTCTGGCTGGTGTCTGTTAGTCACCAACCTTCTGCTGTAGATGTTTGGGTAAATCAGGAGGCTGTACAGCACCCTGTAGGCTTCCAAAGGAAAACAAAATAAAAAAAATAATAAAAAAAAAAAGGGGGGAAGAAGGAAGGACAGAACCCAGTGTGGTTTCTACAGAAATGAAACTCCAGTCTAAACACTGACTTTGCCTCTCTCTACTGAAGAGCAGTCCCATTGTTTATCCCTAAAAAGGACACAAATAATAAAGGACTTCTCCCAACTAAACATGATCTCCTGAAAACTACAATTTTCATCAAATTTTTAGCAACCTATCTTCTAGCTACTGCATTTGTCATAGTTGCCACTCCTGGCAAACTAAATGGCAGAAGAAGGAGACAATCATGCAAAATCACCTGACTTCCTAGTGAGCATGGCTGAGGTCTCCAGGGGTAATCTGACACCCAAAATGTGAGCCCAGTCTCCTGCTGAACCTTCTAGGGACGATGTGTTGCAATCAGTCTTTCTGGGATGGCTTGTAGCCATATGATAGATGAATGTGTGTTCCCATCCACTTTTGGTGTTCTTGTGTTGCCAAGGGCTACTTCTCCCTTTGGCAGTGCTGCACCTTGGCACGTGCAGAGCTGGGATTCAGGAGTCCATGGTAACCTTGCAGAGTCTCCATGATCTTGCACCTGCCCATGATTGAAAGTGATAGGTTGAATGAATTTACATTCCAGTGCTTCAACTTACCAAGATACAAAACAATGATAAGGGTTTCTTGGAGATCTTTGTAGAGTGTATAGTGACTTGGTTATGTTGGAATTAATTATTCTACTTATTACATCCTTTTTTGTTACAAATGATTTAGCACAAAAGAATCTACTTGAGATGATGGGGGAAAGAAACTTTTTATAACACTCAGTCAACAGGCTTTGGAGACAGTATCTGAGCTCTGCTCCTGAATCTGTGACCATCAGTCCTCCGTGACCTTGGCCAGGACACTTAAACATTTCTGTGACTCATATTTTTTACCTGTATGTAAAAAGGTATTTTTACTTCTCTGAGCACTCAGAGAGAGGATGAATTCCTCATTTTAAGATGACTAGAAAAGTCTTGAGTGCCTTGGAATAAAAAATGCTTGTTTTCCTCCTTTTGGTTTCAGTTTTTGGTCTGGATGCCCATGCTATACTTTGAAGGGGTCTGTGATAGCAAGTTTGTATTTGACATGCAACAATCAGCATGAGCAGAAGGGATCCTCTGCTACAAAGTGCTCTACAGTCAGAAAAAAAAATTGGAAAACTCTATTTTATCTACCTACTAATGAATATGGATTTTTAAAGCTGAATGTACTATGGTCTCCAACTTGCTGGAAAACTGACTTTTTCTCCATAAATAGTCATGGCAACTGAGTTTAGCTAATGTGATCTCCAGGTCTGAGCTAAGAGTGCCCATCATGTGCACTCTACCCACTGACAACGTCTAGAAGATATTTTTCAGCATAGGAGTCGCTTCTCTGTTACTGCAGCTTGAATTGGTCAAACTAGCTTTGCCCTGACTGCCCTGGCTTTGCAGAGACACAGAATTTTCAGCCTTATGCCATTTTCAAGTGATGAGTTAAAAACGGTGAAAATTTCCCTTGCGGAAAGGATACATTCAGTTTGCTCCCATCCTCCCTGGGTTTGTCTCTTTCATCTGCCCTTCACTCTTCACTGACAGTTATGGTTTTGCAATTAGCTTCTTCAGTAGTTTTGGTTTGGTTTGGTTTTCTTTTTCATGGGGTTGGCAGTCCTGAGTTGATGTTTTGAAGAATCTTATAAATAAGAGAGTCTCACTGACATGACCTTGATTCTGTATGCTGAGTGACTTTCACCTTAGCTTCAAAGATGAGATGTGGCAGAATTGCCTTTTCAATCCCACTTACACAGTGGTCCTGCAAAAATGTGGCCACTTGCAGCTTTGCCACAGAATCATGAAGAAGGTAGAGTCACGTGCATGGTGCCAAGTCATCCGGTACAAGGGGTTTTCATTTTTATCACAATCATTGGTGTTTAGAAAATACTTACATGGAGCTTGAAACAATAGTGAATAAAAGCAATTCATTGAGAGGTGTGATGTTTAACTTGGCCGGGGCCTTTTAGCGTTTCTAAAGCACATTAAAATCCTTGGATGAAAGACGGAGCATAAAGGCAAGAATATTATTGTTATTAGTTTAAACTCTGTGTTCCAGGCACGTGAAGTAGCAAGATCCCAAGGTCAGAGTGAAAGAGAGCTACACACCATATGCAGCAGTGGAATTTGATCCTTGCTGGAGGGTGAGCTGCTAATTAGAGGGGGACTTTGTACCACTTCTGTCAGTGTTTCCAGTCAGAAGCTGCTCATGTTAAAGGAGTTGAACATGAAATTTTTAAGGCAAGTAGATAATTTATCAATCTAGGACAAGAAATCTGAGATTTTATTTGAGGAAATTCTCAAAGATATGAGGCAAAACAACATTTACTCTTAGTAAAATGAGCTCTTGGTATAGGAGCTGGCCAGGACTTAGAGGGCTGCTGGAATACTGGAAATTTCACCTTTCAGACATTGTAACAAAACACTGATTTTTCTTTCTTTTTTAATTTTTTAAAAATTTATTTTTTAAATTTCCACATTGGATATTTAAAGAAGACCAGAAATAAAACTGGTTCTTTCTTTGACAAATGAGAAGCTAAGCACACCCAGTTCTGACTCGTGATCGGGAAGCATGGATTTGATCTGCGCTGCATGTAACAGAGCTCATTGGCATGGCTGCAGGAGTTGCTTGAGCACTGATTAAGAGCTGATACTGGCCATGAGTGCTCTGGTCTCACACTGTAGTTTCCTCTGAGAGGAACATCAACGAATAAAAGAGATGACAGCCACCTTGCTCTGTCAAAGGGCACCACAAGGTCCTTCTCAGAAGGTCCAGAGCATCAGAAAATTCACCAGAACAGGATTCCCACATGTATATTCACCTGGTCTGTGAGGCCTGGGGGGTAGAGAGAACTGCAGAAATGTTGGCAGCTGTCGCTGAACTGAGACAAGACGTTGGTGTAGATTCACACTCATGTGCCTTTCTCTGCCCTGAAGCAGCTGGGTACACCGGGCATGTGAAGGCTGGGAGGGCTTTTGGGTGAGGTCTCCAAGCAGCAGTAGAAAGCTGAGCTGGTGTGAGAGGTGATGAAATGTTGTGCTTTGTGTTAAAATGGTCAGTGTAACATCTCAGGAGAGATAAACAGAAAGGGGAGGAGGAAAGCCAGCCCCTGCTTACTCTACATCCTTTCTGAGCCCTTGATCACAAGACTCATCAGAGTCTCAGACTAGAAATGCTTACTTTTCAGTGGGAATGATGTTGTGAAACAAAATGGGCATTTACATCTGGCTTTTCCTCTTGAGCATCGTACAGACTCTACAGGTAGAAATCACGCCTGTCTGTTCCTGCACCCCAGCATAACTTCTCTGCAGTGAATGTGCTGTCCCTGCTCAGCATGATGCAACACTGGCAGCAGAATAGATAGGAGATCCAGCCGGGGACTGAAATGGGGGGTGACTTTGGCACCCAAATGGGAACTGGAATGCATCGAGCTCTGCCTAGGCGGGGAGGAGGAGGAGGCAGTCGAGAGCTTATGGGTAAAGGTCACAGGGCAGGCTAACATGGGGGACACTGTTGTGGGTGTCTACTACAGGCCACCTGACCAGGAAGAGAAAGTTGATGAGGCCTTCTATAGACAGCTGGAAGTAGCCTCACGATCACAGGCCCTGGTTCTCATGGGGGGACTTCAACCACCCTGACACCTGCTGGAGGGACAACACAGCAAGGCACAAGCAGTCCAGGAGGCTCCTGCAGTGCATTGATGATAACTTCTTGTCACAAATGGTGGAGGAGCCTACGAGGAAGGATGTCCTGCTGGACATTGTCCTTACCAACAGAGAGGGACTGGTTAGAGATGTGAAGGTTGGGGTTAGCCTTGGCTGCAGTGACCACGAAATGGTGGAATTCAGGATCCAGCAGGAAAGAACTAGGGCAACAAGCCGGATTGCAACCCTGGACTTCAGGAGAGCAGACTTTGGGCTCTTCAGAGACAGAACTGGTGGAGTCTCATGGGTTAAGGCCCTAGAAGGAAGGGGGGTCCAGGAGAGCTGGCTAGTGTTCAAACATCACTTCCTTCAGGCTCAAGAGCGGTGCATCCCTATGAGTAAGAAGTGCAGCAAAAGGGGGCGGGAGACCTGCATGGGTGAGCAAGGAGCTCTTGGCCAAATTCAGACAGAAGAAGAAAATACACAGAATGTGGGAGAGGGGACAGACTACATGGGAGAACTATAGCAATGCAGTCAGGATACGTAGAGATGCTGCGAGGGAGGCTAAGGCCCAGTTGGAATTGAGTCTGGCAAGGGATGTCAAGGACAACAGGAAGGGCTTCTTCAAATACATCAGCAGCAAGAGCAGGACTAGGGAAAATGTGGTCCCGCTACTGAATGGGGCGGGGGCCCCGGTGACAAGGGATACAGAGAAGGCAGAATTACTGAATGCCTTCTTTGCTTCAGTCTCCACTGCTAAGGGCAGCCCTCAGGAATCCTGCAGCCTGGACGTAAGGGAGAAAGTCTGGAGAAGGGAAGACTTTCCTTTGGTTGAGGAGGATAGCATTAGAGACCTCCTGGGTAGGTTAGACATCCACAAATCCATGGGCCCAGATGGGACGCACCCATGGATACTGAGGGAGCTGGTGGATGTGGTTGCCAGGCTGCTCTCCATCATCTTTGAAAGGTCCTGGAGAATTGGAGAGGTAACTGAGGACTGGAAGAAAGCCAGAGTCACTCCAGTCTTCAAGAAGGGCAAGAAGGGGGACCCAGGCAACTACAGGCCAGTCAGTCTCACCTCCATCCCTGGAAAGGTGATGGAACAGCTCCTTCTGGATGTCATCTCCAGACATATGGAGGAAAAGAAGGTGATCAGGAGTAGCCAGCATGGATTCAGCAAGGGGAAATCCTGCTTAACCAATCTGATAGCCTTCTATGATGGAGTGACTGGCTGGGTAGATGAGGGCAGAGCAGTGGACATTGTGTACCTTGACTTCAGCAAGGCTTTTGACACTGTCTCCTGCAACATCCTCCCAGATAAGCTCAGCAAGTGTGGGTTAGACGAGTGGACAGTGAGGTGGATTGAGAACTGGCTGAAAGGCAGAGCTCAGAGGGTCGTCATCAGTGGCGTGGAGTCCAGTTGGTGGCCTGTGGCTAGTGGCATCCCCCAGGGCTCAGTACTGGGTCCTATCCTGTTTGACTTCTTCATCAAGGACCTGGATGAGGGGACAGAGTGCCTCCTCAGCAAGTTTGCTGATGATCCCAAGCTGGGAGGAGGGGCTGACACACCTGAGGGCTGTGCTGCCATTCAGAGAGACCTGGACAGGCTGGAGAGCTGGGCAGAGAGGAACCTCCTGAGATTCAACAAGGGCAAGTGCAGAGTCCTGCACCTAGGGAAAACTAACCCTAGGCACCAGTACAAGGTGGGGGCTGACCTTGTGGAGAGCAGCTCTGCAGAGAAGGACCTGAGAGTGCTGGTGGATGACAAGCTGACCATGGGGCAGCAATGTGCCCTTGTGGCCAGGAAGGCCAATGGTCTCCTGGGGTGCATTGGGAGGAGTGTTGCCAGCAGGTCGAGGGAGGTGATCCTGCCGCTTTACTCAGCCCTGGGGAGGCCTCATCTCGAGTACTGTGTCCATTTCTGGGCTCCCCAGGACAAGAGAGACATGGAGCTACTGGAGAGAGTCCAGCGTAGAGCTACAAAGATGATGAGAGGGCTGCAGCACCTGCCCTATGAGGAATGGCTGCGAGAGCTGGGCCTCTTCAGCCTGGGGAAGAGAAGACTGAGGGGGGATCTTATCAATGTGTACAAGTACCTGAAGGGAGGGTGTCAAGGGGATGGGGCCAAACTCTTTTCAGTTGTCCCATGTGACAGGACAAGAGGCAACAGGCAGAAACTGAAGCACAGGAAATTCCACCTGAACATGATGGGGAATTTCTTCACTGTGAGAGTGACAGAGCACTGGCAGAAGATGCCCAGAGAGGTTGTGGAGTCTCCTTCTCTGGAGATCTTCAAGGCCCGCCTGGATGCAACCCTATCTACTATGCTCTAGGTGACCCTGCTGAGCAGGGAGGCTGGACTAGATGATCTCCAGAGGTCCCCTCCAACCTTACTGATTCTGTGATTCTATAAACTGTTTGAGGAACTCTGGAAAAATGTCCCACGGCTCCATGACCTATGAGCCCTGCCTTTCTCTTGGACTCATTCCCCTTTTTGGTTAGTGTCATTTAAAGCGCAAGGCTAGACTCCTCTTGGCTAATGTTTAAACTGTTGTCTGATATAAATTCTTTTGTGACTATGTTGCCGTTAAGCAGCTGACAAGAACAACACAGTGGAAAACAAAAGATGAGAGTCATTTTCTCACATAATTGTGTACCATTTTAACCCAAAAGATGGAAAGGAGAGGATATTGCCTGCTGCAATTACAGTCTTAATTAGATCTGAGAGGAGGTGCTAAGAATTAAACTCATGATTCATGTATTTTATGTGCATTTCTGTTTGAATGCATACTTCTTGATCAATAGCTGGGTAATTACGAGATTAGGGTTAATGGGTCAAACTCATTGAAGGCTTCCTACTCTATGCTAATGTCAGATTAGATGAATCCTGCTGTCATTAGTTTTACATTTCCAGGTTTCTAGCTGCAAAGGAATAGGAGGCAGATATGGGTTGTAATCACCTGTTCCCACTCTTTTTATCCAGAGATGGTTGGTAGAGAATTTCCCCAGAATATACAAGCTTCACTTAAGCCGAGCATGGAGACATCTTTTGCCAGCTACTCTGTCATGGAGCTTGCCAGGAGCAGAGAAAGACATGTCAGTGGGAGCTGAAGTGGAAAATGATGGTAACTTCCCACATCTCCACCATGCCAACCTTTTCCACAGGAATGTCAGTCAGGCCGAGTAATGTTCCAGTTATTCCTGGATGCCTGAGAAGGAGGTAAATGCCTGTAACAACAGAGGAAGCTTTTTCACACACACACACACAAAAATCTATGTTTAGGTGTCTGCATGCAGGTTTTTAGATGTGAATTGGGTATCTAAGTTCTCATTACAATCAATGGAGGTCTAACCAGTGGAGCCAATGATGTCTAGAGAAAGATTTATCCTACTCAAAAGGATGGCCAGGGTGGGACTCAGTTGTCTAAACACAGCTGCCTAGTGCCTGGGTTGCCCTAGGCATCCATACAGGGCTGGCTGATATAATAGGAGGAGAGCTGTTCTCGCTGGGTGGAGGACAGATGAGATTGCTTGAGACACCTCAAATACAGACAGCAATGTGTGGACAACTTAAGCACCCAGTATCTCCTTCCAAGAGGGATTCAAGCTGGCTTTTAGCCCAGGCAGTCAGCATTAAGGAGGGAAGTGGGGGTACAGCTGAAAGTAGATGCCCCCACAAGGGCTTGCAGCCCTGTCTTCATTGACATAAACCAGACCACAGAAGCCTCTGAACCTTATCACATCCTGGAGCTCTGCTTCTGCATAAGCCTACAAGTTTTATTCTGCTGCAGGATTGCATACTGTTAGCATGAAAACCTCCATGGAGGTCTTCTCCTCTAGTGACCTTTTTCAAGAAACCAGACAAACCCAGGTTCTAAAGGGCTGGAGTGGGGGATGAGGTACAACTGTTTCTGCCTTTCTCAGCAGAAGTGAGGGAATTAAAAATGTAAGGATTTTTCACTACTGAGAAAAAAACAGTATTCTTATAACTGGTAAGGTGTCTCTGAGTTGTGGCTAAGTCAAACCAATGAAGAAGACCCACGCAGGAAAGACAACATTTGAATGAACTAAAAGAGAACCAAAGTCCCTGTGACACTGATGGTGATGGTCATTCCAGTGGTGCTGAATACCAGCCCTAGATTTCTCAGGAAGGGTACCAAAAAGAAACATGGTTTCACTGATGACATTGATCCATGGGGAGAAGTACCTCTCAAAACTAAGAATGAGATAAGAAGCAGCAAACTCTTTTCTGCATTTACAGGCTAGTTTTTCTGGCTCCAGAAAGACAGAAGCACACAAAGACTCAGACAAGTCTCCAGCCACAGAGTTTCTTGATGAATATCCTCCCCTGCCTAGCTGGCTGTGCAGCATGTCCATGGCAGATGCTGCTGCAATATAAGCAACACTTTAGGGCTCATTAGGGCTCAAATCATGGCCAAGATGAGTTTAGCTTTCATGATTTTGCTTTACCAATGAGGCCTAGACTTTAAACATATTGAGATCTTGTAGATGACTCTTTTCTGACATTCACTGAGGCTTTTGCTTCTCTGCTACGTGGCAGGCCATGTATATAAAAAATAGTTCATCTGCAGGATTAGAGTCCAGTTAAGGGGCTTAAAGGGACTTATTTGATTATGACAGAATCTATCCAAATAGCAGAGTGGCTGAGAATGAGATAATCATTACGTTAGGCAGTCGTTACACAGATTTTCAATGTTTGGAGTTCCCTAGTAATTGGTTCTGAATCAAATCTTAGCCTTCTAATATAAAAAGATAGGCAAAAGACAAGCAGATGTTATTATTTAAGTCATTCTTCCTGTGTTTTTAAGTGTTTAAAGGAGTGATCTGATTATGTAACATTAGTAATGCATGTTCCTTTTTCATATTTTTCTGATTTTTTTTTTCACCTGATTAGACTACAGAATGATTTGATTGTCTTTAAAGGCTCAAATTGTAGCCTCGCTCTGGGCATATTGCAGACAAACATCAAAATAACAAACACACCTAACAGCAAAATCTAGCATCTGCCATGAAGAGATACAACAATAGTAGTCCTATTAGTCATCTCTATGAATGAAACAACCCCAAACTGACCACAAAAATGCAATAGTTTTAAGCTCTCTGGCTTCGTTTGCTGATTGCTGCTGTCCTGTTTCCATGCATTTGTTCTCCATTGCCAGGAACTCACTTTCCATCACTGAGTGTACCATACACAGGGTCCTGCTGCTTTCAGGAGTTTGAATATTATTTACACAAATTCATTGGCAGAATATTCAGGAAAAGCATCACTGCATGTTGATTTTGTCATATTTCCTTTAGATCACTGCTTTTGACCACAATACTGGGCAACAGGGAACCATCGGGGTCATTTTTATGTTCTTTTGTACTTATAAATACAATGTCCATGTTTACACTTCCTAGTGCCAGCACATGGTGCATGTGATGTGCACAAGAAGAAGATGAGAGAGGCCCAATCTGATGCCACCCCTGGAATTGGGGGTGCAGGGTGATTGGTGGGAATCAAAGCTGGAAGAACAAAGCGAACTTAAAATCTGCCATGTGGAATTGGATCGAAGGCTGATCAGTAACTGTCCAGAGCATGAGAACAGGATGAGCACAGAGTAACCTTTTTCCCAGGACACCCTCCCAGAGAACTGTGGCTCTGAACTTGGTCATTCAGATAGCTGTCATGGACAAGAATTGGCAATGACAAGTACATCCTGGATCCTGGCCATTTGCTAACTCATGCAGAAGCCCTCTGGAGCATCCTTGGTGCATTGTGACCAGGATAGATCAAGCAGGCTCAGAAATACCGGCCCCTTCTGCAGTCTTCTTCTAGATCAAGATAAAGACTGCAAGACCAAGACACACACACACAAGGGAAGGGCTAGGACTGATGAGAAAGTGGGTTGCTTCTGCTTGGCATCTTCAGCTTGATCTGAGTTGGTTGGAAAAATGCAGTCGGATGGCTCTGATGGAGCTGTTAGATGTTTGAATCCTGTGTCTTTCATGCTGGGCCCAGTTGTTCAGCAGAAAGCACCATGCCCAAATGGTTGCAAGGGAGCAAAGCAAGAATTCATGGGCATGATGGGCAGTTGGTATCGTGGAGATTATATCCATGTTCATCTCCAGAGAGGATCAAGGATGAGAACTTGGAAAGCTCAGGACAGAAGGCAAGTTTACGTTAGTAAGTGCTCACAAGGTGCTGTCACTGCCTTTACGCTGGGGCACAGAAACATGAGGAGCATGGGGCAGAGGCCGTCCAGCCACTTGGATGCCAGACAACTGCATCTCCAAGCACAACAGCAACTGGTTAGCATGGATGTAGAGGCAGTACTGCTAACCTGCAGCCAGACTTGGCCAATTAGTTTGCCTGGAACAACTCCAGAACTGAAGGAAAAAAAATAGTAAAAAAGCAAAATCCTTGCCCTGAAAGTTTGATGTCAAAAAAAAAAAAAAAAAAAAAAAAAAGAACTTCTAAACACTGAGGTAAGGTTTCCTCACCCAGGGCCCCAAATGGGATTGGTGCCCTAAATTCCTTTGTATATATATATATATATAAAAAAGCACTCCTTTGCATTTGTAGTAGAAGAATTACTTTTACCTTTTGTGAACCCGGTGGTAAGAATATTCATGCAGGAATAACTCTGGCAGAATTGTTAAAAGATTAAAAAACATATCCAAAAATATGAAATCCAAGCTGAAAAAATAAATATCCTGATCAGAACTCAGGGGCGTTTCTCATAACATCTTGCTTATGCTATGAAGCGTGATTAAAAAAAAGAAAGGATGAGGTAGACTCAATTACTCTGCCGAGATACATATGACCTGCTGATAAACCAGATTAAAAGTCTCCTGCTGTAGCCTTGTATAGTCTTGTGGCGAGAAGGAATTTCTCCTGCTCTACAATCACGTTGGTTCCTATAACGACAGGAAAGGCATGGGCGTTGCTTGCTTGCTTGCGTGCTTCTGCGGGCTCTTGCCTTGTTCTCGTGACAGCTCTCGTTTCACCCTCTGCGTGGGCGTCAGCGTGCTTCACCTGCGGCGCGGCGTGAAGGTGGCCAAGAGATAGCGCCGGGGCGGCTCCGACGAGAAGCTCCCCGCGGCTCGTGACTCCTAGCGAGGCTGAGTCACAGTCCCACGTAGCACTTGCCGGGCAAAGGAGTGGGTGATCACCTTGAGGAGGAAAGAAGAAGCAACACATTAGCTTTATTGAAGTGTGATCCAAAGTTGAGATTTCAGGGCAGCAACCCCAGAACTGGGACCGGGTTGGGGGGAAATCTTGGGTTATAGAAAAGCTGTGATTTCTCCTCAGATAAACCTCAGTGGAAACTACTGTGTGTGAAAGGACAAAGGACTTTGGAGGACTTGAGTTAAGGCTGATGCAAAACTTGCTGTGCTGAGGCCTCTGATGTGGAGCAAGACCAACACTGTATCGATATCAATACCGGCTTCACAGAGCATCACTTGTGCAGGATCAGATAAATGGTACTTTTTAAAGGACAAAGAGAATATACAGTATCAGGCAGGGAAAACGGATGTATTTATACAGCCACTACCATTTGCTTGAGCCAGCAAGATGTTATGCATGTCTTAAATACTTCTACTGGTTTTTTTTCCCTCTTTTTTTTTTTTTTTTTTTTTTTTTTAATTGCCCTGGTCTCATGCAGATGAAGTCACTTTCAGAAGTGACTTCAGGACACAGAAATCACCTTGTAGCCATACTGAACTTTCACCTTGTGTCTGCACCGGGTGTTTCTCAGCACAGTTTACTTTATGCCTACTTGTCATCCCATGAGGCACTAGGGAAAAAGATAAAACAAGGTTTTTCCACTTTGTCTCCTTTGGTCGCTAGAATCATATAGATTCTTTACAGCAGACATGCTGCATTTCAAGCCCAAATATGGATTTAGAGGAAATTCAACATGCTGACTTTAAAAAAGCACCCCCCCCCACACACACAATTACAAGGTGACTTAATGAGAGTGAGAGTGAGAGGTATTTATTAATTTCAGCTCTTGGAGCCTGAATGGCTGAGAATGTGTTCAGAAACACTGATGTCACTGCAGATTCTGGGTCCGGGAAATCACTGAGTCACATGGAGACACAGAGCCAGGAAATAAAAGCAAAAGATTAAAAAAACCATATAGTAAGAAGCCGAAACAATTTGGAAGCTCATCATAACTTCTTGAAAGAAATCATAAACCTTAAGAGGTTCAGCCCTTGCTTGATCTTTTTTAGCAGCAAATCGTGGGCTTTGATTAAATGTCAGCATTTACCTTGGTTGACATATCGGGTCAGAATGTCTCCCTAGTGCAATTGCCTAATGATGTAAAGAGGAAGGAGGCACATGCTCAAATATGAACCACGGTATTGGAATGTAAACTAGAGTCTCAGTAGCTCCAGTTAACTGAAAAAAAACCCACTTGTGTCTCAGTAGAGAAAGGAAGGAGTGGGACTCATTCAGATCTCCATTAATTTCCCTACCAGCCCCATTGCACAACATGTGGATTAGGACTGGAAGATGCTAAATGCTTTTAATTCCCAATGACTTCAAAAGCAGCTAGTTCAACCCAGGGCTGCGACCAAGAGGATGCTTTTGGCACAAAGCGCAGCTTTGGATGGGCAAATCTCTCTGCAAAGCCTGGCTGGATTCAGCAAATAGTCAGGGGTAGAGTAGTCAGCATGGATTCACCAAGAGGAAATCAAGCTTAATCAATCTAATAGCTCTCTATGATGGCATGATTGTCTGAGTAGATGACGGGAGAGCAGTGGATGTTGTGTACCTTGACTTCGACAAGGCTTTTGACACTGTCTCCCATAACATCTTCATAGGTAAGCTCCAGAAGTGTGAGCTAGATGAGTGGACAGTGAGGTGGATTGAGAACTGGCTAAAAGGCAGTGCTCAGAGGGTTGGGGCTGGTGACACAGTCTAGTTGGACGCCCATAGCTAGTGGTGTCCCCCAGGGTCAGTACTGGATCCAGAGTTGTTCATCTTCCTCCTCAATGACCTGGATGAGGGGACGGAGTGCCTCCTCAGTAAGTCTGCAGATGATACCAAGCTGGGAGGAGTGGCTGACACACCTGAGGGCTGTGCTGCCATTCAGAGAGCCCTGGACAGGCTGGAGAGCAGCACAGAGAGGAACCTCATGAGGTTCAACAACGGCAAGTGCAGAGTCCTGCACCTAGGGAGGAATGACCTCATGCACAAGGCTGATCAGGGGCTGATCAGCTGGAAAGCAACTCTGCAGAGAAGGACTTGGGAGTGCTGGTGGACAACAAGTTGACTATGAGTCAGCAATGTGCCCTTGTGTCCAGGGAGGCCAATGGTATCCTGACCTGATTAGACTAGATGATCTCTAGAAGTCCCTTCCAACCTCGACCATTTTATGATTCCGTGAAATGGTTGCAGTTGAAAAAAAAAATTAGAAACATAATTTTTAAACCTAGGATTCAGGCATTTTCTGGGAGTCAGAAAAATATCTAAATTTGATGTAGTTTTACTTTTCTTCCTCATTTTCTCCTACAGTTTTGTTGGGAGTTTTTTTGGTCCCTGGAAATGTAGAAGAAAATGGAATGTCTTCAAGGTGGAGACAGAGAAACTGAGGACCAACAGGATCCATCGACTATACGGGCAGGCCTTCATGGTGCATCTGAAACCACATGGGGCTAATGCAGGCCACAACTTCTGAAAAACTAAAAAAACAAAATTATGTTTTTTCTCCCTAAATTCCATATTTTCCTCACGAGATCTTAATTATATTGATACAGAGCTTTGTATAGACAATCAGAGAACTAGATAAACAGACAAAAAAAACCCTTTCTCTCATGGGTCAGTGAAGAGGAAATGTCTGTCTGATGACTTCAAGTGAAGCTAGCATGTTTTTGCCAAATCTGCACAAGACATCTGAGTTTCACTTCACTGCGGGAACTTTGCCTGTGGTTCGAGTTTGCTGTCACTTGCAACATCACTTATTTTTGATGCAAAGCCTTAGCTTGCATATGCTGAAGCATAGCAAAATTTAAATTGGTCTTTCTTTTGCAACTGCAGCGCTGGCTGGGGGAGCTGGAGGACGTGAGCATTGTGGGAGTCCAGCCCTTTGCACAGCTTTGGTTTTGACACCAGATGTGTCCGGCAGTGGAATGGGAAGGAGATTGTCACTCTGTTTCCTGTCTCAAATCCTTGCTTACGGCAGCACATCATGACCTGCAGCTAGGAGGAAGCAGTCCTTTAAGGTTTCCTTTCAGGTGCAAACCACTGTAGCATGACTCATTTTGTGTTCATACATGCCATAGGATTTTTTTCTTTCTCTCTCTCTCTCTTTGATTTGGTCTCAGATATAAAGCTCTCTGGCTCTAGAGAACATCTTTTGCTCCTGAGGAATGGGTATATGAAACATGAAGAGAGGCGCTGGGAATATGTTTGAATAAATTTAAGAGAGAAGTCCCAATGAGATGGTCCAGCTTTCCAGAATCTTTGAGAGTTTTTTTTCATAATCCTCAACCTCTCTGAAATATGAAAATTGAGTCTGGCAGTCTTGTAGGTGGTTTATCAAAAGCTGCAGTACACTGGTGCCTTCATTTTTCACCTTTCCTTTGTCACTCCTGGTTGCTTTTCTTCCAAATTTAGCTTTCTTATGGGTAGAATACAACTTTGTGGAGACGCTCAGTGATGATTACTTTACTATTGTTATTGTTAGTGTTCTTTATAAATCCCTAAATTAAGCCGCTATTTCTAAAGACGGGAAGGGCCTTAAGAGAAGCCCAGTGCCTGTGCTAAAGAGCTTGAGACCACTTCTGTGGAGGAACATAGGTCCTGTGGACACCTCTTCCTCACTGCTGGGATAGGAAGGCCAGTCAACACGTCATACTGAGGAGAATGGTGCCTGTTGATCAAATTTCTGTCTGTGAGTTTGGGGTTCAGAGCCCACCAGCACTTCCTGAAATTAGATTCTTACGTTGTTCCTTGGGTGAAGTCACCAAACATGCTCTGCCCGCTGGAGGCAGAGGTGGCCCAGCTGTTGTTTTAACTGTGCAGGGCCTGGAGAAATGGTGATCTTTATCTTGAGGGCTTCAGATTCTGCCCTCTGCTCTCCCTTCCCCATGCTGGAGTAGGCATATCCTGGGCCCCAAGCTGAATTGCCCTCTCTGACCTTCTGAATGAAGTTGTAGGACTTGATGCCAGTTTTAAAACCTGCCAAAAAAGCTGTAGAAATGCTTGGTTAATGAACTCTGAATTCCATAGTGCCACAGCTACCTTCAGCCAGTGCTGCCTGAGTCATTCATTAAGTAATTAGTTACATTTGTGTCTAAGCTGCATGTCACCTGGAGTAAGGGCATGACAGAAACTCAGAGTACTAGCCAGAGCCACAGCAAGCTTTGGGGCTGAACTGTTGTGAAGGAAGGGAGTAGGTTTACAAAATGTGGATACCAGGCTTTTGGTACATCCACACCACAGTAGCTTCTGTGTCCGCTGGTAGTCACAGGGCCGGGAGGCTCTGTAGCATTGCACAGAGCTGTTTGAAGTCCCACATAACAGAGCAAGAGGAAGCCCTCATCCCAGAGCACATGCGGTCCCACAGGCAAGAGGCGTGCACCAATCCAAGATGAGACCCCCCATCACCCCCTGGGCTGCCCATGGCAAAGGTAAAAGGGGATTGTTTCCTATCAATTTAGCGTACAGAAAGTGCTCAGCACAGGGTCCGAGACATGCAGAGCTGATGTGAAGGAGTGGGAAGATACACCCAAAGAAATTAAGAGACACAGGCAGCCTGGAGGGAAATGGGTTTAGGCAGCCGTGGAGTGTACTCACTGTTATTAGACCACGCATCCCCCCTTCTCCCCTTGTCCTCCTGGCTATCACACTTGTGGCTCCTTCTTCCATGTATTTCTACAGCTGCATGGTCTAGACAACCTATCTTCTACTAAGTCTAAAGTGAACGAATACAGCTGCATCTCACGTGCTTCCCTGTTTAGTCTCGTGCATTTGCACTACTAGATCATAGGTCTTTCTTTTCTTTCATCCTCGTTTTGCTCGTTTGAACTCTCTTCGACCTCTCTTGGGGCTTATCTCTGCCTCATGACAACTTTTGATACGTTCTGCAAAGTTTGTTTCTTTAAGGCCTGACACTGGATAAGGCAGTGAAGGTTGGCATATCATCTTATAAGCACATGTGGAAACATAAACTTTGATTAATAAAAAAAGAGAATTCAGATGTTTGCAATTTCCGTTTTTGGGGGTAACTTTAAAGAAATCTTTGGCCCATTTCAAAGCACAGTAGAAACAAGGGGAAGCACTAGTCTTATTAGATTCTTTATCAAATTTGAGATATTGAAAGTGGTTTGAAAATCACCCCAGACTGTGAACAAAGTCTTTTGCAGGGTAGTTCTTCTAAGGCTTAGAATAATGCTGTTTACAAGATGGTTAAGGACTAAATGACAAGTTCTGCATTGAGCTATCTGCTTTATTAATTCTATATGACTTCAGATTGCTCCAACAGTTTGGCTACCTGGAAAATTCAGTGTAATCTTTCATTCTGTAGCGCAGCTGAAATGAAGAGTCAAGGAAGGCAGTAGCAGCATTTCTAGTTGCTCTTTCCAGGAAAGAGCCAAACAGATGTGTCACGCAGGTAACCATATTGCTACACGGTGGAAAGGTGAAACCTTAACTTGACTAAGCACAGCTGGTTATCTGCTCTCCTAAAGGAGGAAGTCATCCATTAGGGGCTTTGCAATATTTTTGTTTGGCCCAAAGGAGATGCATATCTCCTACCATGTGATCCTTCAAGTACAATCAGCATCCATAAAACTGTTCACTGTGCAAAAGCAGCAAAAAAGTACTAAAAGCCTGTGCTCCTCTCCAGCCCCACCAGGTCCTCTGGGCCTTCCAGTGACAGTGGATTGTGTGCCGACCCTCTACACTAATCCAGATTTAATTATTTTGTTTCCGTTTTAGGGTATCAACTACACTAGTTCAGTGTTTGTGGGCTCTCTGGGGACCCTAGGTTTTAAGAAGCCACTTGAGTGAAGACATGCCTGGCAGAGAGCAGCAGTATCCTGAGAAAGGAGTTAGAATGAGGACAGAGTGGGAAGAATTGGTTCCTAAAAGGGCCCATTTTTTTTTCCCCACTGGTTTTCAAGGAGGTGCCAACAGCTCTACACTGTATGATGGGATTTAACCCCAACTAAGAGACCTTCCTTTTGATTCTTAGGGTCTTGGTGTTCCCAGGTGAGCCAGACATCTGAGCTCCCAGGAGTCTTCAGAGATCTAGGGCAGCTTTCAGGTGCCTAGACATAGATACTTGCTGTCGCCTTAGTCACTATGACATATCCTGTCTGGTCTTCAGCTGCTGCTCTGAAAAACCACGTGTCCTCTGCAGTCTTTGTCATATTTGTCAGTCCTGGACAAACATTTTGGGTACCCTTGGGCATTGCAAATACTGCCAGACACAGCTATTTAAGCAACTGTATACTGATTCAGTAAAGATCTAGGAAGCTATTTCTAGACTTAAATATCTAGGGTTATTTGAGTTGCATGTTCTGTGGTTTCCACACAGGTGCCCTCGTCCTCCCACATGTGTTGCATCACATCTGCTAGTCCTTTGCAGATCTTGCAGGCACCCAAGGGTGTCTCAAGTAACTCTAAATGCCTCTGTGACATTGATTCAAGCAACTGACTCAAGCTCCTGAATTTGAGCCCAGCCAGTTCAAAAGACAATGAGAACCAAAAGTGGGTTTTTTGTGCCTGTCTAGGAAAGCTAATTAGTGGGATTTGAACATGTCAAGAAAAGGAGAGGACAACAAGGGAATGCAGGCATTAGTAGAAAAAGAAAATAAGAATGGAAAAGAAGTGATTTGGAAGAAAGATGGGGAGGACTTTATGCTTGTACTTCCTTCCTCATTTGACTTGTTTCTTGTTTCCTGTTTTAAGCACTCGCGCTTGTAGCACTGTGGACCATGTAGAAAACTGAGTGGCTTGGGCATATGTTTTGTATGCAATTACAAACTTCCTTCCTGACCCCCTAAGAAGAAGTCAAGGGAAGACAGAGCAAACACTTTCCATGGTTGGATGGCTTCTCCACTTACCAAAAACTCATCATTGCTATTTAATAGTTCTATAAAATCCTTGAGGGCAGCACTAAAGTGTAAGTTATAAACCTAATACTTCGAGACAGGTATGTTATTTAATGTCTGTAGTTCAAAGGCTGTGAAATAGGACCTGCTGGGCATAAAAGTTGAGATCTCAGGACACAGAAATGTGAAGCGGAGATGAGGCTGAGGAAACATATAGCTTGGGATATGTCTTGCTCTGGCTGGAAATTAGGTTTTCCCATCCCTGACATCCATTATGCAGAGAGTCAAAAATAAATGAATATAATGCATCTTTGAGAATATGCAGATGAGGATGCCAGCACACCTCTTGGACTTGCTGGCAAGGTTTTATGCCTTACTTTTGCACCTACCAATTTCAGATGAATTGCTCAAAGACATATGGGGTTGTTGGTGGGGATCACTCCTCTAATTTCAAGAGCTTGACTCATTTGCTTAAATTTACCCCAGGCATGAGAAATCTATGTGGGACTGGCAGATATGACCCAGGATCTACAAGAAAGAAAATCTATCTTTGAGATTGGCAGCTTAAGGCCAGACAAGTCACCTCAAATGATACTAGACACCTATGGTCAGAGCCTTGTCAAACAGTCCATAGAGATCATGAAATAATTTCTCTGACCAGTACAGATGTCTCCTTTAGGATGAGACAAACTGTGCTGTAGCAGCCCCTGATCATCGTGAAAGGAACCGAGGGTGTCCTGGAAACACTTCCATTCTCGATACTTGCATCTTTTAACTGAATCTCATCACAGTCCCAGATTATTTGTGCTTACTTCCAGTTCAACATGAACTGGTTCTCAGTCTACTTCTGAGAGATCCATGACAGATTCAAAACACCTCCTATCCTGAGGCAGGCAGCCCCCACATTGCCAAAGAGAATGAGTGAGGGCAACATTGGAGGTGTGAACATCCTCTGAGGCAACTCAGGAGGATGTGAGGGGAATCTGGATAGTGGGAAGTGTTTTTTACCACTGTAAGAGATTTTCCTACAATAAGGGTGGTAGAAAGGGCATCTAAAAGCTGGATCCACAGAGACAATGAGGTATGGGTCCTCCGTTTGGAGTTAGCCACCTACGTGCCTTTACAGATGTAATCTTTCTCACCTTCACCCTGGGAGAAATGAGGCTGCTCAAGCTAAAGCTGATAGACTCTGTTAGAAAAGTTATAAGGAACATGTCCTGAAAGCTCCAGGGATGACCCAGGCTAGCAGACTGGAAACATAATATGAAAAAGCAACTGCTGCTCTTAAGTGCTGTGCATGAAGCTTGAACATCAGCTTTGAAGGCTGAGGATCATGATCTCTCTCTCTCAAGCATCCCATGAATTTGCGAAAAAAGAAAGTTACAGCTGAAATATAATAAAATGAAGCTCTTCTCCCCCACCCCCAACCCCAGCTAATCTTTCCTTAGTCATCTCAGTTTCCCCAGACATTTCAAAGCAACAGCTGAGAATCATTTTCATATAGACCTGTTTCCACTTTCTTGCTCCCAGTACCTTGCTTCCACAGTACCTTGCTCCCAGTAAAAGCACAGCACATTCCCTCTGCTTCCACACTCACTTATGGATAATCACATTTATCTGCTCACCGCCCTTCAATGGCAGGCAGCTTCTAATGGGTTTCTGAATGAGGACTGTATCTCCTGCCCCACTAATTGAAATTCAGCACACAGAGTTACATCAGTGCAGTGTGATGGCTGAGAATACAAATGCACAAAGCCTGGAGGGGGAGCAGGAAGGGAGAATTTTCAAGTTTTCAAAGGCTTTTAGCAAATGTGATTGGGATTTCCTTATGTGTTGAAGTGGTGTAACATGGTCATGCGCCCAAAATCTTTGTCTAAGGGTTGCAAACTGTTCATGAGATGAATATCTGCCCCTGCCAGAGGGTTTAACAGTGAAGGTGAGCTTAGATAACTTGAATCTTTGAAACTTCACTACTTATCACTGAGAGGCCTTATAGTCCCCCCAGCCTTCAGCTGCCGTCCTAGAAGGGAACATGTTTCCTGTAGGTCTTAATGACTTGTCTACTCATGCTTTGCAGATGTTTCAGGTGCCCTAGAAGACCTCAACTGGCTCTAGGTACCTCTGAATGAGCAGTTTGGTGGAGCTTTAGGTTTCCATTGGCTGTGACAGGAGGTCATCTGCCCAGATCACATGGAGATACCTGTACATAGAGAAAGGTCTGTTGTTTGAACAGAGGTGAGATGTCCCAGTGTATGGGAAATACGCATGTAGGGCTGGCAGATATGACACAGGCTTTTGTGAAAACCATGCCTTTGGGGAGCAGCAGCTGGAGACCTGATGAGAAACTGTTGGATGACAAAAATGAGACTGAGTGCTTGTGTTTAGTCAACTGAATCATGTCCCTGAGTCATTCTTGGAGATCCAAGAATGCACCCTATTAGCTGATACTGGTCTGGTGTCTCCAGTAAACAGTTACCTACTTTTGAATCATCTCCAAAAGAACATGTCAGCCTGTGGTTTGGGGGCAGTGACTGTTGTGGAGTCAAGCTCCTGCTCTGCAGTAAGCATCCCTTTGGAAACCAGGCCAACCAGGTGACTATAGGAGGTCTTGCCTTCAAAGCTTGATTTTAGGAGACACATGATCAGAGAGGTTGCAATTTGTCTGAATCCTCTGCAGTCCCTTCTGCTACTGAGCTCCACTTTAAAAGAAACTGGGTTTCTGCCTATTTCAGTGGTGAGAAAGGCATGGATGAGGTCATTTGCGGGGCAAATCTTTTAATCTCACTGTGCCTCAGCAGGGGCACTTCACTCCTTCCATCCCTTGTCCTGTAAGAGCAAAACCCCTTTGATAACAGAAGCTATGTCTCAGCCACTTTGGGCTTCACTTGGCACTTTGCTGCATTCAGTTCCCCTTGTACACACATGGGCAACCTTGCTATTACTAAAAATGAATAATTTTGAGCAGTTTTGTTTATTTTGATCCTGAGAGAAGGCACCGTCTCCTACTCTATTTGCAGATAGCTCCTCCTAAAAGGAAGTCTGATCTCAAGAACTGTTTCTAACCAGAACTGTAATTCCAGTGGTGATAACAACAATAAACATAGCAATAACCATGCCCAAATATAGCACTTGGCATTATTTTTCTTGTTCAAGTATTACTTCCTGTGACTGTCATTCTTTGCACGCTTCCAAATCCCGGCATTTAAAAATGAGAGTCACTTTCAACAACACCTTTTATCCAACAGAAATTATTTCCAGTAGATTGCACTGCAAACTGCAATGTTGTACCTTGTCCCATCAAGGTAGAGGTAGGGAGAGCGAGTGAATCGTGTGTCTCACGTAGTCCTGAAAAGAGAGTGCATCACCAGTGCAGGGCTTAGCTGTACACACAAATTTCACCTCATCCTTTCCCCTCTCCTCCGGAAAGAAACACCTTCTGAGGGGCCTGGGCAGAGGGGAAATGAGTTTCTAGTGAAAGATGTGGCTTGCTTAGTTCCCAGAAGGTGCTGAAACCACTGGATGTGGGGCTGCGTTACAGCTAGGTGAAACAACCACTGTAGGCCCAGATGAATGTCACTGTTTCCTTCCCAAATAAGTCAAAACTAGGTTGAAATACTAGCATTTTCCAGAGTAGCTATCCCTCCTTAAAAACATGCCACTGCAAAGACCTCATTTTGGTATTTCTAATCCAAAGGAAATATTTTAAAATTCCTGAATTTAGTAATTTTCTGTTCAGTTTTTTGGGGGGAGGAGTTGTTTTTCCATAAAAATTAACCTCAATCATTTTAGTTATCACAGATCATCTGTGCTTGGGTTTAATTGTTTCAGACTGTTGTTTCCCTTTTGCCAAACACTGCATTCAGTTCTCTCACTGGATGAACATGGTGCTTAGTGGGAATCAAGTCCTGGGTGTATCATGGAAAATGTTGTCCATACTGGGACATTGCCTCACAGTTGTAGAAGCAGGCCAAAGACACGGAAAACAATTCTTGTGAAGTCCTCATAATAATAAAAATAGGCCAAGCATGAGATCAGCATGACCCAAGCAAAATTTCTGTTTAACAAAATTCTGTTTAACTCAGGAAGGTGAAGGAAGAAGTGAGAGCTGGTGAACACAAAGTTGATACTTCATAACTGTTCAGATGGCCAGATAAGGAGGGATGGAGAGCACCAAGGATGCTTTCACCTCTTATTGCCGTCCTTACTATCACTATCTGGTATAGCTAACACTCATAACGTGGTGAAATCACACAAACCCTGGAGATATGCTTGAATAGCCTTTGGAAAAATTGGAGTGGCTTCTTTGAAAAGCATGGCAGCAACCCTCTTTAGGTGTGTGCCAACCATCAGGCAGCACTGTCTGACCCTGAAGCTTCTTGTCTGTCCAGATGTGCTCAGCAGCTGTTTTCTGGGCAATACCCAGTCGGGACCTAGGGCCTGGGCACACTGCTGCCAAAAGAAGTCCCCATGTCTCACTGGAGGAGGGGAGAACCAGCTAGGGCAGAGCAGGAACTGCCTAGGACAGCTGGTAAGAAACGCCTAGCTGGCCTTGGGCCTGGAAATGCCCTCCCACAGCCTGGAGTCACCTGCTCCGGGTGGATGCAGGTGGCTCATTTCCTCCTAGGAACCACAGCTGTGAATTCTCCTTGGCTTTATTGCGAAGGAGTGGCTTGACCTCCCTGTGAGGCAACAGAGGAAAGACCAGTATTTTATTAGCCACATCCACTATACTTTAAACTTGTGACTGACGGGATTTACAGCCTCCCTTATCAGTCTGTGTTTCTTGCTGGGTAAAGCTGATAGCTATTGGGCGCAAACTATCCTGCTGGAATAGCAATACCTTGCTTCTTACTTAGTACAAGGAAAGGCAATAGCTTCTTTTTTTAATGACTACTAATACCTTGAATGACAGGTAAAATAGGTCAGGTCGGGGTGTGCTCTTTTACGTCTTTACATTATATCTTTTATACTGAAAGATAGACCAGCCAATTAATAGATAACAGTACACCGTGACAGGCTCACTGGCCCTCTGGAGTGCTGTTTTCAAATAATCACAGACAGATTTGTAGTCCAGAGAGGAGCATCGTGATAATTTAATCTGGCCTTCATGCATATCAGAAACCCTGTATTTCCAGTACCACTGCAAGGTCTTTGGGTCAAAGACCCATACTCATGGGGTTGCATTTGAACCTATGCCCTGGAAAAGGAAAAATCTTCTTCTTTCTTCTCAGACTCCAGAGGCACTGAAAAATCAGAAAAAAAGGCTTGAAGGTATTTCCTAGCCCCTAATCTGCTATGCTCCCCTCTACAGGAGGTCAGAAGGCACCCTGCACTATAAAAAAAACCCCACTTAATTCCATTCTTGTACCTTAAATAAAATGTAATGTTTTTCTAGAAAGTGTTCCAACTCGATCGGAAAAGCAGGACTGATTCACTAGCAAGCTGATGAGATGGTCACGTTCACCCCCTCAGGCTCCAGCCTTTGCGTCTGTGAATAATCACCGTGGAGTGGCAAAAGCAGGATCCTAATGGGATTCAGAGTGGTTTCTCATCTCACATCCCAAAGGTCAGCAGTCTCAGCCCATTACAGCCACCCTGGCTTAAAGTTACACTCCGGACTTGCGAAGCCGAACACTAACAGCAGCGAGATCATCTCCTCATCTGTACCAGCCACGCTGGTGACAGGTTTAGTGTGCCAGAGAATAATAGTACACATTTGTACAGGGAGAAAACACCCAAAATATAATATTTGCACTTCTTTATGTGTGTGTTGGTATGTATAGACTTATTTTATTCCGGTTGCTGGTTTTCCTACCTTGCAGTTTTTCTCCAGAAAAAGCTCTTCTTCATGTCTCAGATGTGCTGTTGGCTGTTTGATGATATTAACTGTGTCCATAGTCATGACTGCTGTAGGGTCTTTAATGTGAAGGTTGCTGGAGCTGCTTGGTGGGATGTGTCCCTTGAGCGATATTCTGAATCTGAAAGTACTTGATTTTATATACTTTAGAGAAAGATCTGACACAATTCTGTCATTACTTCCCCCAACTTCCTCTCCCTCCTTGCTGTTCACTCCATCTGGGTTTAAGTTCCAAGCTCTTCCACAGGCTTTGTTTGATATTGGACCAGCAGCTCTACTGCTTTGCATTTCTTTCCCCCAAGAAAATGCAGCAGTTTTGAGTATCCCAGCTCAAAACTTATCTATCTTCTCTGCAGGCATGATTCCAGTGACCACAGGCTACAATTCTCATGTTTTATTGCTTCACGACAACCCTATGGAGTAGGAACAGTTATTCCTGTGCATGACATAGCAGGGTCAGGAGGAACAAAATCTGAAAGCTCAAGAGGTATTTGGGTGAGCGGCTTCCTGGGACTTCAGCAAGAAAGCCAGGAAACTCTTGATGGCTGGAAGTACCACCTGACTGATTTGCTCAGACTCAAAAAAATTCTCTGTTAGAGCAAGGTGGGGAGCTATTACAATGACAGAAGAGAAGGTCATGACAAAAACTTTGCTATGTGAAGGAGGAGAAAGGAGAAATACTTTTCTTCTTGCTAATTTT
This sequence comes from Rhea pennata, assembly GCF_028389875.1. Taxonomy (NCBI): domain Eukaryota; kingdom Metazoa; phylum Chordata; class Aves; order Rheiformes; family Rheidae; genus Rhea; species Rhea pennata. The sequence continues at coordinate 4,512,516 of NC_084663.1, forward strand.
ATTTTCCAGCTTATTAAAGCTCCACTTCAAATTAAATCTAGCTTTTATTTTCAGTGGCAGCTGAGGAAATACACTTTCAGTTGAAAAACAGGCGGTTGCTCTCTGAGACAGACTTCCCCTTTGGGGCTGCCAAATCTCAATGCAACTCTCAGCTCTGTCCTCATTTAACCTGTCTCAGAGCCAAAAAATACTCAAATAACTGTCTGCTTCATGCACTGGCCATTAGCTTGGCTAACACTGATCAGGCAAATTAATTCCAGTGAATTTAAACTAAACCTTCCTGTGGCTGTCAGGCAGCTAGTTAAGACTTTCAGCTTACTGGAAAGAAAATGGAAAAGCTAAAGAAATCGAAACAAAAACCATCTCAGAATGTATGGGTGCAGTTGTCTTTGTTGTTCTCTGCAGCGTGGAGGTCCCACCAGCCAGGCTAGCTCTATCTTGTCCTCCTCGAAGAAGGGACTGCGGTGATATATTCCCAACATTCTTACCTTGCCTACACCAAGATTTCCCAGGACACATTTACATTTCCATGTTATGCCCTGAAGCTCTCCCCTGTATGCCTTATCCCAGTGCTGGTGTGTTAGCCCAAGTGAGGAAGGACGTGAAAGCCTTTTCTCCTCATCATGTTAAGGACAGTGAGGGAGGAAGCTGTAGATTTTCCTTGGATCCTGCCCTTCTGTGAGCTGGTTCCTTCCAGGGAATAGCAGGCAAAGCTATCTCATACCCTTTTTAATAGAATCACAGAATGGGTAAGGAGATCATCTGGTCCAACTCCTCTGCTCAAATAGACCTCTATTGAGGCTTTGTCCCATCCCATGGGACACAGGAGTTCATGAAAGCAAATACAGCAGCTGTCTCATGCCACTTGAAGGGACAAGACACTGTCTTACAGCAGGAGATAGTGTGTCTGGTAATACAACATCTTTGAACCTAGTCTGAAGATGGGTACTGCAGCAGCTTGTGTCCACACTGAGACCCCACGTGTCAGGCAGAAACAGCTTGCCTCACTGGTTTCAGGGACATTGCTTGTGGATATATCTTTTTCGCATCTCTTAGTTCATCCTTAAAAGACAGTAAGAGAATGATTTTCCCCTAGAAGGCACATTGCAACCTGCTGACAAACGGGGTTGTGTATAAGCTAAGCTGGGTATTCTTATCGTTACTGTTATTAATACTGCTACCCTTATGATCATGATATTGTGAGGTTTTTCAGAAGTCTGTTAATCCACACGCGGCATCTCTCTGGAAGACACAAGTGGTAAAAAAAACATTTCTCTTGTACCCAGACATTGCACTGGAGGTGGGAAGACAAACGTAGGAATCCCCCAAAGGCTGATAGAGAAGTGTTACATGAATTGCAATTAGTATTCATCTCCCTGAGAGATAATGACAAACCCTGCAGTCATTATTTCCTCATTTCAAATGAAACGTCCTGAAATACACACACAGGGACATGCACATGCAAATATATATGTGACGGTGTGGGGGTAAATATGAAAGTATCTTTCTGTAGCCGTGAACCCAGGAAGGACAACAACTGTAAGTATAGTTGGAAAAATTAGCCAAGCTTTTGAGCATATAAGATACCAGAGATCTGAGGAAAGGCCCGCATGCCCGGAAGTTTCTCTGATTCTCCTTATCTCACTGGTTGACTCTAATAAAAGATGTTGAATCTATATATAAATATTTCCTAATTATGTATTCATATCCATATATGTGTATTTGCACACATGTTTATCTATATAAAGAGAAGTCAGCAGGGATGAATATTTTTAACTTTTAATCTATCTTTAAGGCCAAATTCAACTTTTATGTAAGCCAAGCCCTGGTGCAGTAGATTCACCTTCAGTGCAATTATTTTCTAATAACACTCATATTTTGTGTAAGCAGCTGCTTTGCTTCATGCCTCCTGCAGACCGGTATCTGGTGTAACTCCAGGCAATGTCTAGCACACACGTCTCGTTGAATGCCTACCTAAAGGAGGGAAGACACTGCACTGAGACTTAAAATGAGGACCTGATGAAGAGAAACATCAATTCAACATTGTTCAATGGATGCTGGCTGCAACATCAGCTGCCTCCTGAGGGTGGATAACAGAATGCAGGATGGCATGTATGTACTCTTAGTGGACCTGGTGCAGAAAGCTATTTCAGACATAATAAAATGGAGGAGATAAGCTATAACCAAAACAGATAAGACAGAAGAACATTCCCAGGCTTTGCAACTGCTCCAGCTAAAACCCACGTGCAACTTGAGTTTGGGATCCTTTACAAGGATGGCCACTGTCACCACAGCAAAGGAACGCAGACTCTGTTGTCACTATGCAGCATGGGTATGTTATGATTGATGCTCCAGCTCCTTTAGCACGGTGACTGTGGTGGCCAACCCCACTGCCATTTACGCTCAGTTTTCCCTAGTTTGCAGACTGCTCTTAGGTCACCACCTGCCCTTGTGGCTACCACGACTGAAGAAGCCCTGGCAGGGTTGGACAAGCTGCTGCATCAAACCAACATCCTTTAGTGAAGTGAAACTGAGACACAGCATGATGTCATCTGCAACAGATTGTCACAGACAAGTTATCACTCCTAATGCAGGCCTAGCTCCCTCCCCGTGTTGCTCTACGGGACTGTCAGGCTTTGTCTGGGATGTCGCTCTCTGTCCATCCATCTGCTAGTCTAGCATTAACTGAGTTATCCTGGAACAGAATACACACTGTTGTGCCTTGTTGTCCTCTCAAGAGCCAACATCTGCACCCATAGCAGAACAGGAGAAACCAAAACTGCAAGGAGATGACCTCCAAGGCTACGAGGATCTCTACTTCTCCACTGAGCTCTGCTCTGGTTTAATTTCCTCCTGTCTTCTCCAATTCTTCTGACTCATTAATGCCACCACTCATGACTGGACCCACCCTGACCCACAGTTCCTGGGGCCATCATGGCCAGGATGAAACAGGCAATGCCAGCTCTTATCCTCCATCTTCTCTGAGGTGCCCTGGTCAGCAGTAAAAGAACAGTCAACCTTTGGGCCAAAGGCAGTTCCTAACCACCAGGGCAGGGAGGGCTCATACAGCTTGCCATCAAGTTAAAGAGCAAGGAGACTCTCCCTTGCACACACCAGCTGAATAAGCTTATATGGGGATTGCATTAGGGGGTGGATCATGGAACAAACCCTGGAAGTCCTTTCTAGCCTGTATTCCTGGAGACTTAATGAGTTTAGGAATTTAACCAAGTTGAGGCTGGAGCTGGGTGAAAATCGTGCAAACCTACTGTTTAAGAAGGTTGGGATCAAGCTACAGCCTGAATGGGTTAAATATATCCATCAGGAACTGGCAATTACAGGATGTCTTTGCTTCTGTTTCCCAGCTGTTTTCACAAAGGGTATGTTGCTGTCTGAGTCTGCCCCAGCCCGACTGTCTGCAGTAAAGTCAACATTCCCAGACGGGCTCCAATCGGAGCGTCTCCGCTTAGCTGAGCAATGGGCTCTGCAACACCTGCCCTGGGCAATGCTGGCTAAAATCCTCTTCTGCCTTTTCACTCAAGCTCTGGACTGCGAAAAGTAACCCAGTGTGACTGTCAGGTAGCTGCAGTAAAGCCCCCGGACAGGGTCAGGCTGTAACAATAATTTTTTTAATGAATGAGAGGGCTTTGAATGATCTCATGGTATGTTGATAATTTTATTCTCATTCTCGCTAGCTGATGAAAAAAAGAAAGGGATAAATTGTGTACTGCTGCCTGATCCTGAATAAACTGGCTGGAAACTTCACAAGATACATGCAACATAATCAGACTAGAGGGAGACCTTTCTACCAGATGTCTGAAGCCAAGATCAGATAAAATTTTCAGCAGGGTCTGATTTATGGTCTGGCTTGACAAATATTCATACGGGTGTGAAAAAGCTTTTGAAGATGGGCCATGGAGCATTGCAGCCTTGGTCGTTTTGGTCGTAAGCTTGCTGTATCTCAGATTGGTTTGATATTTCAGTTCATTTCAGCTCCAGGCTAATTTTTCTTGCTTCAGTTAAACTTCAGGTTTGAGGCTGAAGATGTTTCACACATGACAGATTGACGCTTGGTATCTAAGGGTCTTGCAACACTGGCTGTGACCGAGTTTCGTCCAAACTATATGTTCGAATGAATCAATCTGATAGATTGAAACAATTTCTGTTGGCTGTTTGACACCAGCCTCACCTTACTATCAGCAAAAAGATCAGTAACGAGTAATTTCTAATAAACCCACAGAGTCCTGCCTTGTCATGTAAGACCTCTGCCCTTTGCTTGCTTTAAAACCTGCATTTCTGTGGTTCCAGATGCCAGAGGTAACGGAAGACAGTCCTGCTTGTAGTTTTAATCATTTAGTGTGCGTGCAGAAATCCGAATGCAGACACAGGCATCTGAGGACAGGGGAAGAACTGAGGGCAAAGACAATATAAGGTTGCAAAAGACGCATCTCCTGACAGCTGTGGTGCAGAGAGCTGTGTTGCATAATTCTGGAAACCTATAGGAATATGAAAGAAAGGAAGCATTTCATGTATACCCAAGGCAAGGAGGCTGTCAATTATTTCTCAGTATTTTCTGGAGTGTTTTTTCTTGGAATAATCAACATTGCCTGATTGCATTATCTTTGGAAATATGATCTGGAATGCAGCATTCGCAGTCCCACATGCACTAGTGTATCCTGTGTCTCTCTAACAGTAGCAGTAGTGGCTGAAAATGCCTGTCTGTCTAGGAAAACACATGAAATTTGGGTAACGTGGAGATTACAAAAAAGAAGAGTCTGGGATGACAGCTTGCTTCCCTTGTGTGACTGAGAGTGTGCCTCTGTGTAGACTTTTTTCCTATATAGTTATGAAAGTGACTTAAAGACAAATGCTGTCTTTGCAAGATCCAGTTCCCTTGTTTATATAGGTAAATAACGATGCTACCAATGTCTTACGTAGTGTTTTCAGCCCCTGACCTCGAAGAGCTTTACAAAGCATGAGGAGGCAAGAGTGAGGAATCAGAGTCAGCTTTTTGCAAATGGGGAAATAGAGGCATGGAGAAAGAAAGTGACTGCTTCTTGAAGGTCATCATCAGCCATGGAGGTGAAACCTTAGCCTTAATCCCATGCTACGTGCCCTGACAACACTGCTTTTACAAAGCCATATTTTTTTCAAAGTGCCTGCAGTTGCCCAGGTCTTCATGACTTGGCTGGATTACTGATCTTTTGAATCTCCTTTCTAGCCTAAATATCTGAGTTTGTTTATGGGGAGAAGAAATTTGTTGCCCGCTGCGGGTTGACGTGGCTGAAGGAGCACTGAAAGACAGAATCACAGAATCACAGAGTCATGGACTCATTTAAAAACCTCATCTTGAAGCCAGCTGATGGCACACACATTTGACCAAAAACACCTGATAAAGATTTTCGGATGGACAATTGCTATGAGCTTGTGGAAGTTTACACAGATTTTGAGGCAAACAGCAAGCCAAAATAGACTCCCTACAAGAACGAAAGCCAGCAGTGGGTTGCTGTGGCACGAGGCACTAGGGTGCCTTCCCATCTATTTTTGTCTTTCTTTAGTTTTGTTACATCACAGCCCAAATTTCCAGAGAAATACCAGCTCTATTTGAGTTTGTTTCAGGGCGCAGCTTCTAATCCCCTTAGTGGTTTTGGATAGGAAGCATTTAAAATGGGTAAGATTTCTATGCATCATTCATTAACTCTGGAAATCTGACTTTCCTGAAGATACTTATGGGGTGCAGGAAACAAAGAAATGATTAAAAAAAAAAAGGAAAAGAAAAAAAGTGAAATGAAAGAAAAAAATGCTGCTGGTATATATGTAGATAATTATATTTTTCCTTGTTGACGTTTGCTGCTCTGCTTGCTTAGTAAGCATGTTTTGCCAGTGTGTAAAGAAGAGGGTGAAAAGGTTGGTAACATTGGCCAAATAAGCCCATTCCACTCTCTCCAAAGCCTTTTCTCTGTTTCTGCAAACTTGCGTGTGGAATGAATCTCTAAACCTAGAACTCCTTGGATCAAGTAGAAAAGTCTTTCTCTTTTGATCTTATGGCATAAAGCCCAGGCAGTCTGCCAGGAGAGCCTAGCTATTGGTAAAATGCTTTCCAAGAGTTAAGCCCTCTGAGTCCCTTTAGGAAAGCTGGGCCAGAATTTCAACAGAAGCAGCTATCCTCAGCTGTCATAGCCATTGCTATAGTGAAGATTGTATCTCGAGACAAAAGAGAACCAGCAATGAAAAGGATGTTTCTAGGTAAGAAAGTTCTCAGAGGAAAATCTGTTTCTAAGATCATCCCTAAGTAAAATGTTACCAACTTGTAAAATGGAGAAATCCTCATTATTAGCTACTGAGGGCTGAAAATGGCTTGTTGTCTCTTGAATGTAGATGCTAAGGTGACCTAGACCTGCTCAGCGTTTGCACGTGAAGACACCACACGCAAACTGAAGAAGTCAAGAGCAGGCATTAGACTCCAGGAAACGATGATTTGGGGAAGAAAAGAAAAAAAGAAAAAGGAGAAAACGCAACATAAAAAGCTATTAAGCGGCTTTGAGCTGGCAGAGGAGAAATGAGGAGAATTTTGCTCTGCTGATTCATGGATATAGACAATTACTCAGCTGTGTGTTGCTGACTTTGATGCCTGTTTACAGGGATTTCCCTACTATCAGCCATCGGGCAGCTGGGCCTTAGTGAAAAGAAGAATCACATAGTTTTATCACATGGCTAGTGGTGAAGATAGGCTGCACAATGAGCTACTTTCTTGCAGCACTGAAGAAGGACCTTTAGTCAGACTGAGAAAACAATATCATCTTAAAAACTCTCTGCTTCCTCATCTGGCAGTAACTCCCAAGGGGTCAGGCTGGCTGGGAACTGCTAGAAGAGTTACTTGCTTAGGGATTTTGTCCACTTGGGTACAAAAGCTAAGTTCACAACTCTGAAGTCCCAGATCAAATCTTTCTAGGCTATAGCGACCTTGAAGTGCAGGAGGTTAAAAGGGGACATGGATTTATTGTGACCTTAGTGCTACATACAGTGCTATCACATACCAGTAAATTCCCAGAGCTTTTCAAAGTCTGTGACAGGGGTTCACATGCCTTTGAGCAGAGGCAATGCTCACCGGAGTGATCTCACTCATCGAGGATGAAAGAAATGATAGCATCTTTCTATTTTGGTGGAGAAAAAATCCGTTTCAGGAGATACACTATCTCCCAGGCTGTGTGAGTGCCCTCTGATTGCTGCTGGAAAAGTGGACTTTCTACAAAAAATACAGTCGCAGGCACACGAGGAGAGGATCACAGAATGATTGAGGTTGGAAGGGACCTCTGGAGACCATCTAATCCAACCCCTTTGCTCAAACGGGGTCACCTAGAGCACGTTGGACAGGATTGCATCCAGGTGGATTTTGAATATTTCTAGAGAAGGAGACTCCACAGCCTCTCTAGGCAGCTTGTTCCAGTGCTGCTTTCCACTCTTCAAGGCCTGGTTTCTTGCCCTTGGGTAGTGAGGAAGACATATGTAGTTTCACTGGCTCCTTTGTAACCCACAGAATGAGTATGAAATGGTATCTCTCTGAGGAGCTGTTCCATGGATATGTCATCAGGATTGTACATTAGCCAAAGTTTCTTCCTTGTAAAAGTTTTGCTACTGCTTAATTGATGACACATCATTAGTTGAATATATTTACGTCTTTTTATGTTCCTGTGAAACTAGTAACATTAAACAGGGCTTAGCATTCCCAGTAAGAGGTCAAATCCCCCCTCCCTCCACTTCTTCTTTAGGAACAGGGAATATCTCCATGTGTGTGTAAAATTCAGCTCAAGATAGTTTTGCACAGTCAATTCAGCCTGTTGCTCAGGCTCCAGGCTGTGTGACTGCTGATGTGTTTGGCAACCTCTTTAACTTGCTTCTTCCCCAGCAAGGCACAAAGGATACGTCAAAAGGGATGTGAGATTTCACACGTCCTGGTCTCTCACAGCTCAGGGGAAGAAATGCTGCATTCAGTCAGAGCCAATTTGTGGGACATCCCATCAAGAGATAGACAGTAGAAAGCATCCTGCAGGCTGTCTCCAGTGACAGTTTTGGAGAGTGGAGGCCTCAAGAGAAGGGGTCAGATACCTTTTTATAGTCTGAGCTATAATAGCCTGGCTGGAAGTATTGAGCAAAACAGTCTTTTGGTGCAACATTCAAGAGCTCTGCTCTATTACTTGGTAATGGTCTCAAGGAATAGCCACATGGGTCTCCTACTGATTTTCATGGACTTGTCTAACTTGTCTATGCCCCTACAAAACTGTAACACAGGTAGGCTTTATCCCGGCAGATGGACCACAGATGCTTTGATCTCTTGGTCATAAACACATGCATGGCTGTTTCCGATTAACTTGGTGGGATGATTGGCTGCTCCTTTTCCCTGGAGAGGCCTGAGACATGCCAACAGGCACAGAAGACTGCTTATCTGTAATCACCCGATGTTCCTGCTTCTGGGGTGCAGCTGGGACTTGTGGACGTGTGTGCTTGTGCCCCCATCTAGTGGTTGTCCCCAAGCCTACAGTGCATCCCCTCCTGTTCCTCAGGTGCCACTCTGAGGATGAGGATGAGGATGGGAGGGCAAAGTGATTCTGCTGTTGATCATCTTCGGGATCTACTAGACTTGAGACTGTGCATGTCCCTTTGCAACCCAGATTTACAACACATTTCCCAGCAGCAAATTAATCACACATAAAATCCATGTTGTGAGAAAGGATCAAGATCTGATAGTTTCCTACTCCTGTCCAGGTTCCCAGAACCTGGTCTGGAGCTGCAGAATGTGTTGTCACATAGAGCCCATTACCTTGGCTAGAGCGGCAAAGAAATTAAGGGGAGAAAAGATTTTGGTAAGGATAAATCAAGTTTTCTTTGACCCTCCTGCTGAGGACTTGCTTTTGTGTAAACGAAGTTTTATTTTGCAATCTGTTTACAAAGCAAAAAATCACACAAAACCGCCACCAGATGGTGGGTCTAGATTCGAGATGCTTCTCAAGGCACAAAATGAATTTTCAAGCAGAGATGACGTCGTCTGAAGTGGAAGTGGAAGCTGTGTATAAATGTTTGGCCATTCTGTCAAAGGTTGAGATACAAGATGATGTAATTTTGGTGACAAACATAACTGGAATACTCTGATGAACCTAGGACATTCAAACAGTCATCTGCCTCTTACACAAATAAGCAATACTCATCAACTCTGGTGGTAATACAAAGGCTCTCTATTTCCTCTAGGTATTTTTACAGCTTTTGTTACAGCATTGTCTCAACACTTTATCAACCTTTCCGTATTTCCTTCCACAGCTCCTTAGTCAGGCAGGATGTCAGCATTATTCCCATTTGAATGATGGGAAAAAGTGCACCAAAGATCCCACAAGAAATAAGCAACAAAGTAGAGAACTGAACTTTGATTTCTGCTTGCCACTGAGCTCTCTTATCTTAGATATATCCGTAAAAACTCCACCATATCCCTAGAACCCAACAAGATAGAGAGGTCACCACCGAAGGCCAAGGCACGCCACCAGCACTGCTCGAATGCTTCCACCTCCTGAGGTGTCTGTGAGAGCAAAGTACCGTGTCTGACACTCAGTGGGTAAAAAGGACCACTCATTTTGCACTTAGATGATGCCTATTGCACTGTTGGGAAGTCAGGCTTCAAAAGAGGTGCTGGCAGCAGCTGGGAAGAGAGAACAGGAAATTCCCTTAGGGCATTACCTAAACTGAGTTGTCCCAGATAGATTTCTTCAAGCACTTACAGAAATGATTTCTGATAGTGATTTAAAACCACTGGGAAAAAACTTAAATTAATTCTTTCCTTTACCCTCTGTCCCTTCTTCCTTTGCTAACCATCCCAACCTTGCTGAAACTGGCTTCCCACACTACACAAATAGCAAGCCCCTAGAGATCTTAATTTTGCATAGTGAATAAATACATTTTAAACGCATCCCTCAGACTTTCTGGTTGCTTTTTTACAACATACCCGGGATACTTTTGGGGGTATAATATCATTTTTTGCAGAGAGAGCGCAAGTTGGATGAAGCATTTCTATTGTATGACTGCTTATGTTTGTAAGTACAATATCTTGTGTAAAAGACTGCTGATCAGGACACACTGATAGGAGAGGATCAACACTGACTGTCAGTCAAATATAGCGTCAAGAACAGTGCTCAGGAGTTGAAGGTAGGCTTGATGTTACTCCTGAATTTTGGTCTAATAGCTGAGGGCAAAGCAAGCTACCAGTGACCATGTATTATTTGCACTTTTCCAAAACGTTGCTATTAGCTCTTTGGTGTATTCTTTCTGGTTGTTTTGAAGTAATCTGCTGGCCTCTGAAGAAAAAAAGAGAAGATCCTTTGCTTTCTTTGTGTAGAAATTGGTAGGCTTTCTTCAGCAAGATTGCTTCATGCAATACTTATACCTCATCAGATTATAACACAAAATGACCATTACAGGATAGGCCAAAGGTCCATCTGAGTCCTGTGTCCCTTCTCCAGTAGTACTAGGGCTGGATGGAAGTGAAACATAAAGCAAGCACACAGTGATGCTCTCTGAGTTAACTCTCCAAGACTCCAGTGCTTCATGGCTCTTGGATTTCCAATAGCAGAGCTAACATATTTGTAGTTAATAATGCCTGATGTATTTTTATTTTATGGATTTATCTAATCATCTGTTGCAGCCATGTGAAATGTTCACATCTGCTGCACTTTATGGCACAGTTAAATCTGCAGGGTCAGGTCCACCTACTTCTATCTGTTTTGAACAGTTATCTGCTAGTTCCATCATTGATTTCCTTTAGAAAAAACACTGAAAGATCACTCCCTTTTCATCTCTTTCAGTTCACTTGTGATTTTCTAGACAACTCTCTTACCCCACTTACAATATCCTATTTCTAGCTGGGAAATCCTACTCCACTTAATTTCTTATCATGCACAGTTGGATCCATAACTCAGACCTCCTTACCACTCTTCTCTGTACCTTTTCCAGCTTGACTGGTCTTTTTTTTTTTTTTTTTTTTTTTTTTTGGAAAACAAGAACTATGCTTGATATTCAAGATGTGGAAAGGAGGTTGTGTGATTTAGGTTGGATATATGAAAGCTGGATGTCAAAACCTGAATCTCTTTTATGCTTGCTAGGAAAAAGCAGTCCCCTCTAGAGGTGATTCACCTCAGCCCTAGGTAGGGGTTCAAAACAGGACAGATGAATCGCTCTCCAGAAGACTATATTTTTCTTCACGCATTGTCAAGGAAGTTTTGTTTGACTAGTTAAAGTTGAGACATCCCAAGCTTTAATGTCTTTCTTTTGCTGTCAGGTTACATTTTGCTGAAGAAAGTTTATCTGAACTGAATTTTGCCTTTTTTTCTGACCCCCTTGATTTCCGGCATCTCTGCTCCGTCATTCTGCAAGCCTTCAGCCTAACACCAGACTCGTTTTCTCAGCTTTTGCTGGCGGATTCTGTGTTTATATTTCTGCTATTCTGATTTTCCTGCCTTTTCTTGTTGATCTTGTCTTTCTCAGGTTTTCCAATAAATCTGACTTTCCTTCCCATTCATCCAATGTCCTTCTTCACATCCACCTTGAGTTGTCCCCAGACTGCTTCTCCATTTCTCCAGATTCTCACAGAGGGAATTGGAGTGATGAATAATTTCTAGTATACACCCTTTCCAGGCCTTTTTCTACCAACAAGAGCAAATAGCACTGGGTAATGCCTTTCAAAGGGGCACTTAGAGTTAAAACATCCAGTCACCAGCTTTCTCGGACATGGTGGGGAGAAGGATGACCTGGTATATCTATTTTACCATCCTCTCAAATCAAGTTCGCTTATGAGAAGCCCTCTTGGCAAACACTGTCCATTTCAAAGAGTAATAAACTGGCCTTCTTGGATGTAGGCTGGTTTGCAGTGGGGCTGGAAGAGAGAAGAAAGAAGATTTTCCAAGCCCTGCAGTGATCTCAGATTTGATAAACCCACTCTTTTCCTTTCCCCTCCCTCCCTCACCTCCCAGGGGTACGACTCAAGTACTTATGAATGCAAATGCTTCTTGGGTCAAAAGCAGGTCAGAAAATGCTGTGCAGACAGGATAACACAGCCTCTGTTCCACCAAGGCACATATTACAATCCTCTGTTTCACTAGGGCACACATTGCAACATAAAAAAATAATAAAGCCTGTGCCCCTTAAGTGCCCTGTTCTCACCCTCTGCCCTCTCTTCACATCCCCCTCTTCCTTCTCTGACTCGCGTCCCATCCTGGCCCACAGAAGATTTGGCGCGGTAAAGTCACAGAAGCTGAAAAAATCAATATCAGACTGATCTGCTGAGCAGTCCTGGAACTGTGTTTCTAAAAATGGCCAGGGTTATATAATATTGGAGGGGTGGTGGAGGGGGGGGGGAGAAAGGATGGAAAAACACCATCAAAAGCTAATGCTGTGCTTGTTGGCCCTGACTTGCTGCGACGACAGAGAGGTTTCTCGGGAAATGCACCAACCTACTGCACAGCCCTCTGTGATAACACGTACTTGGTGCCAGTGGCTTTTGGAAGAGAAAACACAATTCTCTTTGCTTCCCAAGGCACAATGCCAGGTTGAGACCTTGCTTTGGCTCCTCATTCACCTATGTAAAATCCTCTTTAAGTCATTTGGGATTGTTTTGACCCTTATTTTTTGCCTTTCTGCACTCAGTGTAGGTAGTCAAGGTCTGGTACCCCTGGGCAGAGAGCAGCCCAAGCTTCTCCTTTCCATCTTTGGTTGCTGCAGTCATCCCAGTGATTAAATAAAGTCCCTTTGCTGCATGAATAGTGCTATGGGCTGTAGAAGACACACTGGCATAGCTTGTATTTAAGTGTAAATCCAGAAAAACTCCTCCAGATCCACACTGGTTTCCCCACCCTCATAGCACAGCCCACGTGGACCTCTACGTAATTCCATTTTTCTGATTGCTCCAGGGATGATGGTATCTTGTTAACTAATTGGCCCTCATGACAGTCCCATGTCACATCTAATTCAGGTCAGAGGGAGGGAAAAGCCAATGTCTATCATCACACAGGGAGTCAGTGGCAAATGGGGAACTTGGACACACTCTCCTTAGCTGGCAGGTTTCCACTGCTCTCCCTTCTGCTTATGGTGCCCTCAGGCATCGCTTGATTCACAACAATCTTTGTTGATTGACACAACAAAGACAATTACAAACTTTTGAGACTCAGGTCCCTGCTCAGCCTTCTGCAAAGATTCTCCAGGAAGCACAACCAGGCTTTGGAGCAGGGCTGCAGGACATTTGTACATTAGTTATACTTTTACCCTGGGTGACCAGCAGCTTCCTGATCTCTAAGTACTGATCCTATTTGTATTCTGACTGCTATGCTAAGAAGTATTGTACTGACCTAGCTACCCTCCTTACTGGAGATAATGATTACATAATCTAACTTATTATCTTACTTCCTGCTTTTAAAATTCAGAAACATATTTACACACTAGACCTGGAAGTCCATGGTTTAGTTACCTTAACAGACACTTTAAGAACTAGTTGGTAAGTAATACAAGAAATCTAAATCCATCTGTCCCTGTTTGTTTTCCCCTGAGCAATAGCTAACATAGGTCACACTACATTGTGAACAGAGAAAGCCATACTCAGTGAAGAATTATAATGACCTGAACTATAATGAGGCTGTAAAGGCACCTCTGGTCCAAATTCAACTCTTTTAACGTAATTTCCAGCCTGGACTACACTTAAGACTGCCCTGATCAAAACTGCCCCATGTGTAAAGAGGCTGGAATAGCACTGGATGCTTAGAAAGAGGTGGTATGGAAATAATATGGAAAACCAAATGCAACTGATAGAAATCATCCTCTTTAGGAGTGAAGCTAGAGGGGATATTCACCTTCTATAACAAGGAGTTATCTCCATCACTTCTGCTTCAATTCAGCAACACTGACCCATTCTTTAAGAACGTTTCCATAAATGCATGGAAAAAGAAGAGGTTTTGGGGGAGAAGAAGCTGAAAACCATGTCCCGCTGTATGAATACACTAAGTATCTTCACACTGCCACCTTCCAACTTTTTATCATCACAACCTGAAACTTCACTTAATAAAATTATCTGATGGTAAATACAAGAACATGATCTGTACCTAGTCGTGTGGGCATAGATTAACTTTATTGCTGCTCTCATGGCCTTTATAAAGAAAAGGATAATCAAATGTAATTCAGTGGATATATTTCTATTAAAACTCATGTGCCTGCAACTGTCTGGGTTAGAACATGCACAGGCTTAGTGTAATGCCATTCCAAATTAGGTCATTTTAAATGACACAACAATCATTGCTAATGCTGCTGCATCATGCTGGGCTGTCAGATAGATCCCAGGGCTTTAACACAATGTTATATATATATTTATACAGTTGCCCATACTTCTTTAATTAGGAGATGGAAATGTTAATCAGAGACAAAGGAGAAAATGCCAACAAAGGCAGATCATGCTTCCGTTCATACTGAGGCGTTCATTGCTGACAAGATAGAGCTGCATCAGCTTTTTCTTTTGCAGTTGTATTTGACTCTGTTAAATCCTATTGATTCATGATAGTAAATTGTCCAGAGTGATGTCATTTTCCAGGGGAGGCAGAGGGGCAGAGTTAGAGGGCTGGGGTATGCCTATGCTGTCAGCTCTGTTGGAGGCTGAGGCTACATTCGTGGCATGAAGCAACACTGACTAGATTGGCAAATCTCATGACTCGGCTTAGACAGAGATTTGGAAATGCTATGCAATATGAGGAAACCTAGAGATGGTTGTTCTTATTTGGCATGGGTCAATATTCTTGTTGCTCAACTGGAGGGAATCAGAGCACTAGGATGGTGAATACCACTGCAGCCCTCTTGGCCAGCTTTTCCAAAGTACAGGGTAGATGCAGGGGATGGGGCAACAGCAAGCAGTCTGGATGAAACTTGAATCAGAGCAATTAAGTCTGATTTATCTTCTCTTGGTAGGGTGTGCCCAAGTCATCTGTAGTATGTAGTGGAAGGATAAGTCTGAGATTTGGACTTTGTTTTTATGTTGTTTACTGTGAAAATGGGAAAGAATGAAATAAAGCATATCTGACATTCACCCGAAGGCAGGCTTGACCTTTGATTGTCGTGCTGAACATCTCTCAGTCTTAAGATGTGTTGGAGCTGGCAGCAAACATTATAGTTTGTGACCATATACGATCTCAGCCTTGGATCTTCTTTTCCTCTGTATGTTAGTTAACATAGTGACATTGGCTGTGATGAAGACTTTCCTGAGGGACCTTCCTGAAGACTTTCAAGAGGGACTTCACAGATCTGCAATGCTTGCCCAGCAAATCATTAGGTATGATTAAGCTGTGATACAGTATTTTGAAGTCCACCTGGACTGGACCACGTCGAATGACCACCTCAGTCTTTCTGCAGAGGATCTGGCATGCAGAGGAGAAAGAAGTGAGAGAAATGGAGCACAAGTCAGAAAGCTCGCAGCCAGATGTTGACCCAGAAAGCAGCCATCTGTACCACCATAGGAAACTGAGCCTCCTGTAAGCTGCGACAAACCACCTTAGAGCATTTTGATGAGAATAAATGTGTTCTAGAAATGAAAAATAAAACATGTTCCATCCCAAGAGACATAGCTTGCTTGGCAAAATCCCTGGTGCATATGCAATTAGGCTAGCAGTGCTTTTATTGGCCTAGTTTATACCATTGTAAGAGGCTGCAGAATTACCACGGTAGCAAAAAAGGCTTTGTCAGCACGCGTTGTGTCTCTACAAGACTAAGTTTCCCAGGCAACTGGGAGGTGAGGGTGGGGTGGCAGTGAGCAGCAGCCATCCACTCCCACTCCTCCACTGCAGCGTGGAGGTAACTTAAATATTTTTCTGTATCTTACTGTGAGTCCTTTTTGCTTCCTTCATCTTCCTTCCCGGTCAACAGTTAGCAAACTGCCACTGGCAGATGGGTTCATCAAACAAGGCAGATTCTTTCTGTTGGGCCATCTGGGTTCCTCTCTGACAGCAGTCTCTTAATGTGGCTTTAACCCATCACATAACATGCTCCTGTTTGCACCAGGCTGTCCCCATCCTTATGGGAGACATTTCTGTCCCAGCAATGCTAGTGTCCTCTGATGTAGACAGATCTTGTAGGTGTGTTGCTCAGAGATGCAACAATATTTTCATGACTGGAAACTGAGGCTGATATAAGATGACCTTGTTAAGCTTTAGGATTTTCCCACCTCTCCCATACACTATAGCTTTCCCCAGAAAACTTTGCTCTATGTCATTAGGACCAGAATGGAAAAGGGCAGGGACTGATTGCAAGGTTTTGTGGATTATGGACACATACTATGGGGAAAAAGCTATGGAAATAACCTGAAAGTGCAACTGATTGATTATAGTTTCGTTACGAAGAGTAAATAAAACCACTAACTATTACAACCCTCATTCAGCTCTGAAGTGTGGGACCTTCATGGGTAGTTCCTTCATGGCAGTTAAAATAAATGTTGTTGGTTATCTACAGAAGCGCTTCTACCAAAACCAGAGCCTGAAGTGTAGTTGCAAAAAAGGGCCATTTTAACCAGAAGTCTAGTGTAGACAAGTCCTCAGTGTGAAGTCTTAAATAACCACCGCAAAAATTTTTAGAGCCCCATATTCGTGATGGAAGGGATACTGCAAGCCCCATAATGGAATGAATGCTTAGCAATGAATGTTGAGCCAGCTCTCGATACCAAAGCAACCTTTCACGGGACAAGCAAGTTGGGCAGTATCTGTTTCAAGGTGCTGTACCTTCATATGGATGTTTATGCACTCCAAGAGTATTTATGCACATAATCATGTTTCTATGAACCCTGGTTGAATTTCCAGACAGCCTTAGATTTTCCATGCCCTTATTTTTCTTATCAAGTGTATAAACTGTGAAGTTACTAAGCTTGTTTCTCCGGTCTTGAAGAACTTGATGTTATTCTCTCGAAACTGACTGAGTCAATCTGGAGGCTTTCAGTTATGCCAAATCCCCAGGGAGATTTAGTTTGAAGTAATAGTACTGGTACACAATTTGATATCAAAGGGGAAATCAAAAGAAAAAAGAGTCTTTTGCAAATTTAAAATCCATGAGAATTGCCACAGTGCAGATTTAGAAAAAAAATCAAATCTTTTGGAAAATTATTTTGGAATATCTTTTGGAAGATATTTAGCTTTGGCAAACCATGTTGTTTTGAGCTGCCTCCTATTCCCCAAAGAACCTTCAGAGTAAAATAGAGAATTGTTTCCAAAAAAGAATAATTATAGCTTGCATAACACAGTCTTGCATTCAATTACAAAGTCAAATAAACGAATCAGGACATCTCGCTTGTACAAACAATGTCGAAAGTTGCAGGAGGGAGCGTTTCATGATACCTCAGTTCTATCTAACTTCATTTTGTTCTAAATTTGAAAGTTCAAGAGATTTTACCAAGCTTAAATAATCTTTATCTTTTTCCCCACTCTGCCTTGCTTAAGATCTAACCTGATACTGAATTCTGAGGCTTCGGGTAGAGAAAACAAAGGTAAAACTATCATAGTTTTCTCCTTGCATTTATCTGTGATTTCTCCGAAGTCTTCAATAAGTAAATAATTTTGCACCTTTTTCTATATTTATTTCTCTCCTCTCTTTATTTAGCTCATCTCTTTTAGGCTGCATAGTCTTTGGGGTATGGGGGTCTCTGCTATGGTTTTGAACACTGTGTAGGGGCATGGGGATCTGATCTTGGCTAAGTCTCTATGTGTGACTGCAAAACCCTGAGTAAACAGATAACAACCAATTCAAAGGTGGTTAGCTCTTTAGGTCAGATAATTGTTTAATACGGCTCATCCTAAATAACTCTGTTTTGTCATGTTTTGGAAGTGAGGTCTGATATGATAATTCTGGGGAAGTTTGCTCTCACAAAGCAAAAGCTTGTGGAGCAATGAGAAGAACTACTCTGAAGCGTATATGCCAGCACCCTGGAGCACTACCCTGTGGTGGCAATTATTGAAAAGATAGAATTTACTTGCAAACTCCATCATGTTGAGAACAAGAGGTGGCAGTTCGTTAGGAACCAGATTCAGATAAGCAAAATTACTGTTTTTCAATGGCCTTCTTTCATGGAATGGTGCACTGTTGTTCTACTGCTTGTGCATACTAAAACCTGTAAAGATTTTTCTAATGTTAGAGATCACAAAGGTGCTTGCAATCAGGCAGACCAGGACACTAGGTCAGTGTGTGCAGCTAGAGATGAAATGTATGGCAGACCCTCTTTCCTCAGATCCAAGTATGATGTGAGGTGACAACAGATCTGATGAGTTTTCCACATTTTGGGATTCCTGGAGGACTTGTTTTCCCTCATTGCCTATCTGGGAAGCAAGTGGCCATTTCTAGATAACTGAACCTCCCTGTGGTAAGCAAAAGTTTCATCTCTCCAGATGTTACCCACACTTACTTTCAAGTAGGGAAATACCAAGATATTTTCTCAGCTGTTACATTTCAAGGAAGGTGAAATGCTAGCTTCTTGCATAGTCATGTTGGAATCCTGTAATGCAATCTACCGTAAAGATAATCTAATCTAGGTTAAAAACAACTTCTATTTGGAGTGGTGATGAACACCTACCTCTGTGTCCACAGAACAAACACTATTTACTTTCTGCAAATGCCAGGGTCATTTGCAAGGCTGGAGAAAGCTCCATTTTCCCTTTTTACTTCGTTTCTGTAGAGACCACAGATGTCAGGACAGAGCTATTCTTTCCATTCTGGGAAGCCAACACTGAGACTGGATTCAATTTGCTGATAAAGACATCTTGTGTAGATATTTGCACAGAGTTGTTTGCCTGTGAGTTGGGAGCTGGAAATCTGATTAATATAGTTAAGAGAATCTAGGTAGAGAAGCAGCTAATGATATGTAGGTGCCTGTTGTAGAGTGAGTTATGTCACTCTCCAGACTATTGACCATGTTGACCAGCTTGATTCAGTTTTCTAAATACAGATATCTATGGAATTAATTGTGTGCCAGAAGTGCCGATTTCATTGACTATAAAGGGAACCTTAGTGCCTAGCCTGGGTGACTTTCATGTAGAAGAAATATATGGCTGATTGGTTTGGTGAACTCTGTCATAGGGTACTACAGTGAAAAGTATGACAGCTGAATCTCTGTAAAGCAAGTTATTTCTAGTGTATAACTTTGACAAACATGGAGAAGGACAGACAGGTGGATGCTTGTTTAATTCTTTAGAAAACAATAGCAAGAGGCTTATCCTCATTCTGAGCCCCACCAGCCCTGATATTCCTAGGCTCTGTTTAGATAATTGCTGATAAATATCTCCCAGTTTTCCCTGCTGTTTGATCTTCTTCAAAATCCTAGAAAAAGTTAGGTTTTGAATGTTCCCAAGGGATCCTGGGGAATATATTCAAGAGAAGTGAATTTGAACAAGGAACTCTCTGCTGCCAGTAGTTTTCCATTTTGGGTAGTTTTGTGGAATCTGTTCCCCCTAGATGAAGAAGTTAAGGCAAAGACCTTTTCCAACCTGATTAAGGTCCAGACACCATAGACACAAGTGGTGCAGTGTGCAGTGCCCTTCCAGATGCATCCTGCTATCCTGGTCATCATGAACACACCTTGCTGCATGGTACATGCTGGGACTCGAGGCTCACATGTTCTACAGCTTTGGTGTGACACCAAAAGCATGAGATCTTCATCTGGGCAACTAGAGGACCAGGACTGCAGGGCACACAGTACATCCCTACAGCATCAGGGCAGCCAGGTATCTCTCCCAATCTCTCTCATGCTTCTCTTTCAGACTTCAACAGTGTTAAGAACTGGTCAACAGGTGGATTGATCCAAAGTCCTTCATAGTCAGCAGAGAGCTCTGCAGACATAAGTCTGGTAGTTGGGGAAATCAGGAAGGGAGGAGAACAGCTGTTTGGAAGGGGACACCTTGCTGGCCTGACATTTTTGGCTCTCATGTTTGCAATGAAGCTTAAAACTCAAGGCAAGTCAACTATGCAAATCCTAAGGAAAACCCTTCTCACAGGTAACATGTTGATGGAGAGCTGTGGCCATCCCTGGTTATTGCTGCAGGACACCTAAGGGCTGGAAAAAGCTTCAGCTACAGTCAGCAATGTCAGTGAGGGTTAATGCAGGACAAGTCCTTTTCAGTCATATGCTTTATTCTCCATTGGAAACATTTTACACAGAGGCTTTGCTTAACCATAGCATAGCTGGTGTTCGGAGCATGGGGCAGGAATTTACTTTGCTCCAGGGCCATGGCTTGACTTGAGAATAAATTACCCTTGCGTGTACACGGAAAGGGAGCTGAGTACAGCGTGTCTTTCTTAGTTACCCCCTTGGTTTCCAGATTAGACTCAGGCAGTAACAATAAACAAGAGCAAACACTGGTGCCTCTCCTGACTGATTCCCAGGGCACGTGGCACTCTCACCTGGCTCCTACCGGAGACTAGAGATGTCTAGAGTGAGTTACAGTAGCTTTAGTCAATGCCTGTTCTGCTCTGTGCTGCTTGGTGTTATCTGACGGTGAGGACAACGACATAAAACTTCTTCTTGGGAGGAAAATATCAGAGATATTTTGAAGTGTATTCCTGGTGCTTCCCCTCTCCATAGAGGGTCGAATGATTTCAAAACTCAAACGTTTTTCCTCTCCTATCTGGCTCCTTTCTTCATGAAGATGCTAAGCCTTGCCAGAGGGGTTTAAAAAGTCTCTGAGGTGGAAATGCCTGAGTCTCTTGCAGACTCATGGATCCTTCAGAATTGTCTCTGTGCTTGTGCCCTGGCCCTATTCATCTGTCAACAAGGCAAAACACGTGTCAGCTTTTCCCATGAGTTCAGTGAAGCGCTCTTCCCTCTGCCTGGCCCCAACTTGTTTCAGGTCAGATTAAAAGCTACATAAACCTAGTGCTGCCTCTTTAATGCACAGCCGTAGGCTGACAACCAGGGAACACTCACTTTGCCTCTGCTTTTTTGGCAGAAAGGCCCAGTCTCAGCTCTCTAAACCCAGAGGTTAAAGAGAGTGACAGAGAAAAGTACACCAGAGAGGGGCAGTCAGCTCTGCAGTTTCCATCCATGAATTAGGACATCTCAGATAGGCAAGCTAAATCAGAGACTAATGCAATAGTAATAATTAATGTTGTAGTTTCTCTAAATTTCTACCGGACTTTGTCTGGCCCATGACACTGACCTCTTCATGGGAATGTTCTCAGCTTTGAAGTGTACCGAAAGGCCAGTTTTTGCTAGCTTTCTCTGCAGTCTCTGGCTGCAGAGAAACCCCAGGCAGCTGAGGTTTCTACTGTCAGTGTCTTCAGCTACCTAATCCTGAGCAAGCTACTTTCTGCAATTCTTCAGTAAATTCTGCATTCATGGGTTTGTCTGGTTTCCAAGGATAGAGATAACCTGGGCTTTCTGTGCGTGTATGCGTGTATGGAAGAGAGAGTCCTTCCGCTTCAATAGCTTTGGAGCCTAAGGCCATTTTAAACTAGATTTGACAGGGAGGTAAATTTAACAGGAGGCTTTCAGTTCTTAGGTGTTTCATGGCAGTAGGTGACCAGGTCAAAGAGAGAGAGTCTAATAGTACACCCATCGATGGAGAGATTGTGCTGTGAACTCAGCTCTTGATAGATACTAGATAATCTAAACAGGAGAACAACAGAATATCTGAAGTAGAGGAAAAGCCCATTGGAACTCACAGACAGAGTGAGCTGCAAATCAGCGAATCTAAATGAGTTCTGTCATCCAGGGACAGCTTGTTTATACCTGATTAGAATTAAATGGATTTAGAAATGCTAAATTAAATGAACTTTCCCTTTTACTCCACTCAGCTTAGGATCTGCTAGAGCCAGAGATGGTCTTATACCTTCATAGGCTGCCTTTCTCAATAGCCTACTGGCCTTGGGCTGCAACTACTCAATCCTATGGCAACGCTGCTGGTGCAATTGTCATGATAAACCCAGTATTATTAAAATGGGTTTATGTAATTTGCCCACCTATCAATTATAAGAATGTATTGTGCTTACACAGTGCTTCATTTTTGGACCACTTTAAGGAAGAAATACGAAAAACTTTCTCTTCTAACACAGTGAGGTCCTGCTTTTGGGGATTTGTGTGTAGCAGGTTTGGAAAAGTATGCTGAAGTTATGTATGGAATCCCAAAGATAAGGCAGAGGCATTGGAAAGCCTATATAAGCTATAAAGATCTGATGGGCTTCACCAGTTTCATGGGAAAGCCTGGAGAAGCAGCAGAACGGTACAGAGGCCAGGGCAGGAGAAAGGAGGACAACGGAATAGTTCACCTCTTTCAGGTGAACATTCTCATTGGCGGCAAAAGACTGGGAACTTCTGCTGTGATTTATGATTTCCACCCTGCCCATATATTTAAAAAGAAGGAAAATCGAGATTCTTTAGGGGCTTCCAGGTTATGCATTTCCCAACAGGCTCTGGAGGACTGGCGAGAAATGCAATTTCACAGCATTCTTGCGAAGTCCTCTGCTTGTTCTTCTTATGTTGATAGGTTGACCAAAGAGAACTGAGAGTGATTTGAGGAGCTAGAAGGACCACAGCTACCTAACTGGTATGCTTCCAGACTTCGTCCAGACTTGTGGCACCAAAGCCGCAGGCTAGTAAAGTCATTTAATAGGCAAAAATACAAGGAATCCTAGGATTTAATAAAGAGTTTGGGTTGCCCCAGTGAACAGCAGAGAGTAAAACAACTTCTGGAGAAGATCAGTGGTCTCAGAAATGGATCCAGCCATGCTGTAGAGAGGTGGAAACATTCATATATATGACTTAAGAGTCTATGTATTACATCAGGTGTGGTGAAAGAGAGTTACAGCTCCATTAATAATTCTCTGATAAATCTGGTCCTTAGAGAAGTGGAAAATGCTCCTAGTCCTGGCATTTATTGCGTGCTTCCTGTCCTTGTTTCTTCATCTCTTTTGTCTTCATCTCTTTTGTCCATCTCTTCCCTTGGGCATCTCCCCTCTTTCTGGATGAGTCTGCCTTGAGAAGTGACCAGCACAACTATTACACGCCTTTTCTGAGCTCTCCTGGGTGGAAAAGGACATTGCTGAGTATGTGGCTCCATCTGCTGCCGTAAAGGGAAATGACCGTCCTCCACCAGCATCTGCCCTGGGCCCTTTTGCTGATGTATTAAACATATTGAACTTGGCATAGAAATGACTCATTTCTTTTTTTCTTTTTTTTTCTTTTTTCTTTCAAAAGGAGCTAATTGTCATTTCTGGACATTCAAAATTCTACTGAAAAATTTCCAGGAAAGTGTAAAATAATAATCTGCAAATATTCTTTTCATTAGTTTTATCCCATAAGGCTGCTAATTTAAGTAGTGTGTGAGAAGGAAGGAACAAAACAGCCTAGAACAGAGAACATGTTGTGAATAACATACTGCATAAAGCCTGTATCTCGCTACAGGAAACACAGAAACTGTTTTCGGTGTATATGGTAATAGACGGGTTGCTAAGAGTGAGTGGAGGGAATGGTATCCAGATCTCCAAATTATCCTAGAGAATGCTATTTGAACTGATAAAATTATCCAAAACTGAAGAATTATCTGGAAAATCTGGTGCAAAACCCTCCAGTTTAGCCTTATAGAAGAAAATTAAGACTCACAGCTTGATCATTATCAGTGGGATGTGTTAACGGTCAGTGGGTTAGGTTCCACCTGAGTTCTGTCATCAAAAAGTTAAGGATTCAGGGTAAAATAATTGTCTTGATTGCCTCTGTAGTCAATATGGAGAGGAAGGAGCCTACAGAGGGTAATTTGTCCTTCTTATCTTGGGTGCCTACCTCTGGGCTTTGTGGCTGTCCCTCTCTCCTTTGAAGGATACAGGGGCTGGAAGCAGGAGAAAGACAAATCCAGACGTGGAAAGCAGGACCTCTCTTTTTTAACCATAGTAGAGGAAATAACTCACAGGGGCAGTGCTATGGAGGGACAATACAAATTGTGTCTTTTCCCCTTAAAAACACATGAAAGAGAGATTTCTGGATCTGAGTATGAAGAAGGCTGAACCAGGCAGAACTGTGTGTGTCTGGGAAGGGGAAGCAGTCATGGAGAGCAGGTCCTGAGCAATGAGGCAGTGCCAGGGGACAGAACATGCTGGACATGGGTTGTCACAGCATTCGTCCTGACAAGAGAGCCAGCTGCATCTCCAAAGGCCTCAAATGTCCTGTGATATACCTTGGGCACTGGGATGCTGCCCTACATTGGTGTAGGATCTCCATCACTTGGGGTCCTTCAGAAAAGGACCAGTAGACATCATGGACTGGCTGCAGGATAAGGCTCTTCAGCCTTTTTTTTTTTTTTAGATCTGAGGATCATTCTAGTCTTTATCAAAGACCTGTTTAATCAAATCATTAAAAACAAAAGTCAATCTCCTAGATACAATGTGTTCTAAATACAATAATTTTAAAACTTATATTAATTGGTCTTTGATAAAGACTAGAATGATTTCTAGTCTAGAAGACTAGATACAATGTATTTAGAACACATTGTATCTAGGAGATTGACTTTTGTTTTTAATGATTTGATTAAACAGATTATTATTTGGTTTAAATTAATTAGCTGATGCTTGTTTGCCTGGCCCCCTCATTTCCCAACAACTTTTTGAATGGGAAAAGGTGTTACCAAAACCCCAATAACAGTCTGACATTACACCAACAGCAGTTCCCAAGAAGCACAAGGCAACCTGAACAAGGGTTATACAGAGATAGGGAAAGGAGTATATGATCCAATTCTCCTTCTGAGAGTGAAAAACACTTAAAAAATATTAGAGAATTGCTGGAAGGCTTTATCCCATACCCTCTGAAACACACAGGAGAATGTGACCACAGATTTCAGCGACAGTGGGACTCCTAAGGGACGCATGTTCAATTCAGCTGTGGTCACTGGTAATACTTGTATTGATTGCAACAAAAGCAGAAGCCAGTCTAATTTTGCAGAATCTAGGGATAGTGCTCTGGTCACTAGAGACAATGACAGTCTTTCTATTGACTTCATGGGGCACAGGGTATGGCTATGAAAGCTGGTCTTGTGTTGTACAGAAAGGGAAGGGCTTTAGGACTGCATAGCTGCAGGGATTAATAATGAACAAAGAGCCTTTAGCTTCTAGGTCATTGCTCCAAACCCCTGCCAAGCTGCTGGTGAGTGAATGCTTTTGCCATCTGTGCAATGGCAGCTGACAAATGAGTTTCACAGTTCTCAGTTTGCTCCTGGATGGAAAAATTCATATCATTGCAGATCGGTGCCTTTCCTTCTGACTTCACCAGAGAAGTTGAGGACGAAGGGGTCCTTGTGAGACTGATCCCTTCCCCATTATCCCAGATGTGTGGGACCTGTTGGCAGGGAGCACAACAGTACTTGCTCTTTGATGAAAGATACCTCAGCTCATTTGGCTTGACAAAGCTTCATCCATGGGTCTAGGACAACGTATTTCTGCTCAGCACCTGGCCTAAAAGTTTCCCGTGGTGATAAATTAGATTAAACAAGCAGTTGTAAAGACCTGTACCTCTGAACAATCCACATTCCTAACTATGTCTCCGCTGGATATAATTATGTCTCCCACTGTTGCTATCTGTCTCTACCCCAACCAGCCTTGCTCAAGCAGAGCTGCACATAAGTCTTCGCGGGGATGGTGAGTTCTGGCTGCTAGCCTGTGTTGGTAGGAGGCTAAGGAGCAGACCAGCTTTATGGCTGATGGCCTTTGAGCTGACTTGTGTTTTTTCCCCTGATCGAAGGCACTATGAACTTCCATAGGATCAGAGGATAATTCAAGTTGGAGGGGGTCTTTTGAGGAGTTCTCTATTCCAACCTCTGGCTCAAAGCAGGGTCATCCAAGGTCAGAGGTGAGGTCAGACCAAGTTGCTTGAGGCTTTATCCAGTGCAGTCTCAAAAACATCCTGTCTCCTATCTTCTGTTTCCAAATTTTCCTAACATAGTTGTAACCTAAATTCTTATCTCTAGCCCATGACATTCATCCTTAGCTCCAGGCACCCCTGTGGGATCCTTCTCCTGAGCTCTCTCTCTTTATCTTGCCCCTAATCCCCTTGTTCTCAAAGCTATGCATCTTGTCTTGCAGCAAGCAGAAGGTGTGCTTGGAAAGGAAGGCTTTTTTATATTATTATTTTTTAAGAATAGATGTTAGGAAATAAATTGACAAATGTATGTGAAAGAGCTTCCTTTTGTCCAGCTGCTGGCATCTGTGCCCTGGTTGGTATGATCTGTGGTACAATTAGATGAGCAAGATAGAGACCTTCACAGAAAAAGGCCTGATTGTCACAGTTTGGGACTGTCAAACGCACCGTGTCTTATCTGAACCACAATATTGCATCAGTCTTGCTCCTTCAGCATCAGCTTTCATGCAATCCCAGAACTTGACCCAAAATGCAGCGAAATGGGAGTTTTCCAAGCATATTATTTCCTCTCCATCTGTCCCTGAAAAGCTAAGTGGCACCAGTAGCTAACCCCCAAAAAGTAGATGCTCTCTCAGCCACCAGAAGCCCACAAAGTCTATGATTTGCACAGCATTACCCCAGCACCTTTCCTTAGTATACTTTTTCCTTTCTAAAATCTGGTCACCTACTTTTCCAAATCCAGAGATTAGAAATTATTCTAGTGAGCTACGTGGGTCTGCCTGTGACAGACTTTTCTCACCACACCCTCACAGATGCTATATTTATTTCAAAAGTATAGGATGCCGTAGAAACAGGGACAGAAAGGAGGGTGAATTGCAACAGTGGAAGTATCAGACAATTGCAAGCGGCTTCTTCGACATGGGCAGATGTCTCCAAATAAGACATCTATGAAAACAAACCAGCACAAGGGAGCAGGTTGGCTACTGATTAAAATCAAGGCAGCTGTGGTAAGGGGAAGTTTAGTAAAGATCTAAAGAAAGACAGGAATTAGGGCATCACATTCAAGATCCCCCCACTGAACTGGTACCCAACTGAACCATACTGAAATTTTCTATTGCTTGATTTATTGAGTTCTGACTCTCAGCTATTTATTTGATACAATGTCGATTTGCAAGCAATCCTCGAAGCTTAGCCTAAAATTATAGGTATGTCCAGAGAGATAGACATCTCCAGGAAACCTAGAGTGGAGACTTCTAGGAATGGAATCAGGCCAATTTGTGGGGGCTGAGAAAGGAAGACTGGTTCAGTTCAGCTTCAATCATGAAGAAGTTATTCTGGTTCAGTTCTGGATTTTCATTTAAAAAAATACTTCAAAATGCTATTTGGTTTCTTGTTTGAAGGAAAAATGGATGGCTTGAACTGTTTTTTCACCTGGCCTATGTCACAGAGCAAATAATAATCATGGCTAGCTGAAAAAAAGGGCAATGCCTCGTTGCTGGATATTTTTATAAAAATATTCTTATTAAAAAAAATCTTCAAGTGATTTTACATGTGGCAGCAGAAACTCAAAAGTTAATTGAGAAAAAATAATTGAAAAAATATCAAGGGAAAGCAAAGCTTCTTAGGCAATTTTTCAGGTCATTTGCCCTTTCCCTTTCCCATCTTGTTTTGACCCCTCAAAGTCCTGAGGGCCGCCGTGAGGACACTGAAACAGCCTGCCTGTTTGTCCTGTGTTACTGCACCCACCTGAGGCGCAATTAGAGTGCTACCAGAAATGACAGCATGAAACATCTCCACTAATCTATTGGCATGGCAGTGTTAGGGGGAAAACTTTGGGGATTTGATGGAAAAAAAAATGGAGAAAATGTCAAAGTCTCTGCAAGTCATATTCCAGAGTACTGCCATAGCACAGCCCACAGGAGAGCTGAGGGGAAAAACGAACAAACAAACAAAAAAAACCCCATGTGTGTAAATGATCTGTTTTGTACTTGGAAACCAAGAAACTGGGGATTCCCGCTCCCAATACTGGGGCTAACATAGCACCAGTCACGGCAATTTTCAGAGTTCAAAAAGTGCAAAGCAGCCCTCGCCCTTCTCATGAAGAGGTCATCTGTGTTAAGTTTTTAAAGTTTGCCTCTCCAACGAGGAAAATCTCTCTTTAGCCTCATTTACTTTGGAGAGAGACTTAAGCAATGCTGGTGTCCCATGGAGAACCATCGAACTAGCTGGCTGGTGTTAATCGCACTCAGCAGAGAGGGGAATGTCCCCTAGGCAGTTGCATTCCCCTGGATTTTGACAGCAAGTATCTGGGTAGAAAGGAGCCTCTCTAAATGCTTGCATGAGTCTGTAGGGAATCAGGTTGCTGTATTGTCATCAAAATTCGTTAGTTTGGCACTCACAGGAAGCATCTTTTTCCTAACGAGTCTCACATAGCAGCGTGACTCCAGGAGCAGGGTATTGACTTCTGCTCCATCTCCCACAGTTCACTTCTCTGTTCCCTGTGATCTTTTCAGTGTTGGCTCAGCTTTGTCCAGTGGCTCAAGTCTCAAATATTTCTGTCATTAACTTTCCCTTTAGGGGGGAGCAAAGAGCTGGCCTGGGAGATTGCATTGCACATGCAGTGGATTGAGAAGTCTTTCTCAAACGCTGACTGAGGTGGGAACAATGCAGACACAGCAGATCTGAATTTGGTTACAATATAATTCTGGACAGTGCATTTTTGTTCCTAGTATTTGCTCAGCTTGTATTGCATTTTGCCATCTGGCACTTTCTGCTTGGGCTGATGGGGATTTTGCTGGGCATAATGGAATTAACCCATCTCATATAGGCAAGGGATGGTAGGCATCATCTCCTCCAGAAAGTCCAGGGGTCTCATCGCAGGAGAACACTCTAGTGATGTACAGTCCTCAAGGAAGTTTTTCCCCAAGGATGAAGCCTTGATAAATATATCATTGTGTTTCTGCTAGTGCATCTTGTGCAACATGCGTTTAATCCTGCTTGTCTTTAACCAGACAAACAGCAGGCTGCCAGACAGGCATTTTGGTTTGTCCTCCTCTGCAGCCCGGAGACTTCTTGGAAAGATTTGTCAGCAAAAGATCCAAACTGGGCTCATTTTAAACACAGTAAGAAATAGAAGGAGGGTGAAGTAAGGCTGGCTGCAGCAGTGCATATCACGGGATGGCAGCACCATCTTGTGTTCACCTCTGCAGAGGGCACAGTCTCTTAATCATGGTACAGGCTGCTTAATCTGTCCCATTCTCAGTCACTTTGGCAACTCTCATGAAAAAAATAACTACTGGTAAACAGTGGATAAACACAAGACAGAGACATAAAGTCCAAGACAGGCTCCAAAACCTCCTCTGTGCCCAGAGTCTCCAGCCAGTGCTTTTCTTTCGTTTGCACATAAGAATCGGTTAAAGGTGTGTTTCCCTCGCATCCGTGGCATCACTTCAGTTTCATGGTCAGTCCTACCAGATACGCTCCTGGCAAGTCACTAGCTCCACCATTTAAAACCAGGCTATCTTTTCCCACCCTGGTAGGACAGATGTATTCACCTTTCATCGCAGGACAGGGCTCTTAGGTCCTGCTAGAAGGTAGCCTTGTGACTTCATGCTAGGGCTCTGTTCTCCTGTCACTGGCCTCCCATGACAGTATCCTCTGCACTGGAAAAGCACCCCCTTGAGAGAGCCAAGCCTGTAGCAGCTGGCCAGAAAGTGAGGGTCCTGCCTGATTAAACCTTGCTCACTTAACCTATATTTATGAAAAAGGTGAAAGAGCTCCTAGCAATTTTTGTACATGTCGTTCTACACCATTTCTACCATGCTGTCTGCTAAGTGCCTCATTCTTTGACCTAGTCCTACACTAGACATTTGCAAGAGAGGTCAGGTGACATTTGCCCAGAGTAGAAATAATGACAGATTTGCTGCTCATTGCAAAACATGTATCATAATTGTTTGTCAAAACAGCAAGAAATTGGAGCCCAAGCTTTAGAAACTGCGATAAAGTTATATTATTATTGTGATTTTTATGTGATGCAGTCTGAAGGTGCACCCAATTACTCCCACTGTGAGCTAGATGCTCCTGGCTGTGAAGATATATTCTATATATAGATAAAAACTGGTCAAGTATGCAGGGAACATTGTTGGGCCCTCTCCATGTTTGTCAAGTGTTAGAACATTCTTTGGCACAAATCTGGCCCATTTCTACAAAGATTCTCCCTCAAATCGTTCCAGCCTCTGCCAATTGATCAATGCAGAGACTATTCCCTGTTGGCAGTTTGCTCACAGCCAGTGAGCCTTACTTTGGAGGCAGACAGTTTTATAGCATAGAAAAAAGCTGATACAAGAGAGCTGATCCCAGTACATGGAAACACGCGCTGGCAGTTTATTAGTGTGGATGGTTCTAACTACACTGTAACGGAAAGATGGGATGTTTTATAATCCATATTCAAGGTAGGAGCAGAAAGGTGGATACAGCAACAGAGGAAAGGCAAAAAATACCAGCCTTGTTTCAGGAATGACCTTGTATCCATCCTCTCTTCTTCTGTACACTTGTCTCAAGGACTGACCTGCCGGCTGGCAAGCCCTGAAAGTTGTTCACAAAGTCTTCTGCATGGTTAAGAGGTTGAAAGCACAGAAGTCTTGAGGGGGCTGTATGGTCATCTTGGTGGAGAAATGAATGTAACAGGTGAGACAATATTGACCAGCAACTAGCCCACTGGTTGGTTAACCACTGAGGTTGCACACTGTGACAGAGGAAAACGTTTAGTAGATCCAACGCGACAAGCAAGGGCAGAATCAACAGCTTGGAGGCAGAATTGCTCTCAGGTTGCAGTGCAGAGATAATTTCAAGCTCTCATTCTTTGTCCTGAAATCCCATCCTCAGAGAAACGTTCTAAGATAAACTCATCTGTTTGCCTAATCTGCCTTTTCAGTTGAAATCTGGTTTCACCACAGCATCTGCAGGCGGTTTCACTCCTGGCAGCCGGGCAGAGTGTGGGCGCAGTCTGCAGTGGTGGCAGCAGAGGCCGGCCGCGGTGGAGGAGGCTCCCAGCCTGAGGCACCTTGCACCGCCAGATGGTGCTGGGAAACCATGCTCGCCTCTGCGGAGCTGGGACCCAGCAAGCGCTAAGACATAAATCCTCTCTGATGAGCGGAAAGTGAGTTTTGCACTGGTGTTAGCAGTCCTGGCCATCCCAATGTGGGAGAAGGTAAAGCAGCCAGAAAGCATTTGTAAAAGTCTCTCCCTTCATTTCCAGTCACACAATTCAAGAACTGGAATGGAGTCACTCTAATATTCATTTATTTCTAACCTGGGGGGATAGGGCAGCTTGCAATAACACCTCCTGTTTTCTTTCTTTTTTTTTTTTTTTTTTCTTTTTTCTTTTTTCTTTTTTCTTCTTTTTCTTTTCTCTGAGGGTTTTGCTTCACAGAATCTTTTTCCAAAGCAGTTTTGCAGAAGAGGTGCCATCAAATTCTTCAGGCCACAGTTAATGACAGGGACGAACAAGGCTGCTACTGAATTGGTCTAAATGAGGGACTTCAGGAGTGGCAGCTGGGGCTGAACTGATATGTCAGTGGGGGACATACTCTCTGTCAGTCTGCGGTAAGGAGACAATTTCCATCCATGAAGATGTGATTCTTCATGAGTAGAGTGATAAGGGGGTTTGGAAAGTCTTCGAGGGTAAGGCTGTGGGAGGATATGGTCCTAACCTAAACTGTGGATGGTGAGCAGAAGGGATTAGCAGCTGGAAGGTGGATGTGTATCATCTGAATGATTAATGCTGATAGGAAGTGGGGACGTGCTGCCCCTCTTGGTTATAGCAATATAGCCAAACCTGAAGGTTTCAGTTCTCAGTGTCCCCCATTTAGCACAAATGCCATCACTAGTTTCTGAGAAAACTGGGCTTACTTTGTCATTTTTAAGGTGTGGGAGAGAGATGACAGCCTTTTCTCATTCTGTGACTCCTAGTGTCACACTCATCTGTGATACTGGGACCTAGAGGAAAGGAAGAAGAGGCAGGGGTTTTATTGCCTGGGAGCACTGGTGCAACTAGATGAGGATGTGATATAAATAAATCATAATATTCCCCAGTCTTGCAGGTTTTGCACAGGCAGCACCGAGGAGACCCAGGAAAAAAAAAAAGAAAGAAAAAATAAAGAAAAAACAAAATTTAGCTGTGGCCCTCTCTGTATTGGAGAGCATCATCATTTGACAGTTTGAGATGGTGTGACTACTGGTCATCCTGCCTGGACAGCCTGATAGGCAGTGGCTCTTCCCAGTCCCCTGTGCGCAGGAGTAATCTGGGAGGATGCATGATTCCCACGCTGTGGGGCTGAGAGGGATCGTTCTCGCTCATTGGACTTTGGGGTCCTCTGCAGGGTAGGATGTTAGGCTTGCTGGCGCTTGGTAGGGCTTTTCAGCAGCAGGATATTAGCTGTGATTGCTGTCTCGTTTTACTGAAGCCAACAAATGGATGTGACTTTCTGCCACTCCCGACCTCAACTGGATTCAGCATCTGTAAGACTGAAGTGTATATATGTATATACCAAACTCAGACACTCTCAGCACTCAGGGATCATGGTTCCAGGCCCTAAAAACAGACAGATTTACTATATCAGAGCAATTACTGCCAAATAAGTGCCAGGGATATTCACTCTAATTTAGAGACACCCTCACAACTGACATTCTTTTGTATTTACTTTTCATGCGCATTTTAGCAAATGAGACTGCTGGCAGAAAACTTCACTCAGGGACCTAATTAAAGCAACTCATTAGGAAAGCAGATTTCAAACCTACAAGTACAAAATATGGCAAGCTGGGAGTGTGCTCAAGTGTAATAGTCATCCATGGGGCTTCAGAAAAAAATGTTGTGACTGCTCAATGGAGCTCTTCTCCTGAATGAGGAGGCCAACCAGCAATCACAAATCAGCAGGCTTGGTCAACTGCAGCAGCAGCATACCCCCGCAACATCCTTATTTTTCTCCATCAAAAAACTCTAATAAAGAGCTTCACTACAAGGTTCTGAAGTTGGAAGATCATGAAATTCAAGGTATTTCAGACCTAATGACATCAGATCACAGTTCATGTGACCTATACTTGCAGTCAAAAGAGCCTGAGTTTGTGACAGTCACAAAGTGTTATTTGTGGAAGAGCTACAAGTGACTCAAGGGAATCAGGCAATTGCTGAACATCAGGTGGGATCTGAACATAAGAAAAAAATTGCCAGCTCCTAATTCCAAGACCACAGACTAACAGGAAGAAAAGCAATTTAAGAATATTATTTGTCATATGTTCTCTGTTTTAGCTAGTGCTCCTCTCCGTGTTAGATCAATTTGGTAAGACTAATTTCTTTCCTTTCCTTTCTTCAGTAGTCTGTGGACATTCAGGGCCCAAACTGGCAAAAGACTTCAGCGACACGGTTAACCTGGAGATATACCTATGCTGATTGACCTGCCAGCTCATATATGTTCAGATATTTGATGCAAAGGAAGACTTGCAACAGCAGAGCTCTCATTGCCTTTGCTATGAGTAGGGACACTTCATTAGGCCTGTCAGTATTAGTACTAAGTACAATTATTAAATTCTTCTCGGTATCACAATATGAGTATATTTTAAGGTAGAGAATAAGACAGTAGGTGGATGTTGC
Organism: Rhea pennata; assembly: GCF_028389875.1. Taxonomy (NCBI): domain Eukaryota; kingdom Metazoa; phylum Chordata; class Aves; order Rheiformes; family Rheidae; genus Rhea; species Rhea pennata. The sequence continues at coordinate 4,546,037 of NC_084663.1, forward strand.
TGGATTTGTCCTTGTCTATCTAACAGAAGCAAAGGAGTTAGAGAGGAATTTGTTTGGGGCCAGTACAGTAGCCCTGAATATGGCTGAGATTAGTTTCTTTGAAGCCTCTCTCTGAATTGTACTGGAAATGAGTTGATTATGAGCCAAATGTGTTTTGGAGAGCCTTCTTTCATGCCATTGTTTGGGTTTGAACTTGTATGTTCTTTTCTTCTTTTTAGATCTGACTCAGCTATGAACAAGGGTGATCTAATTGGCATGTGTTTTGTACTTTCTGCTTTACAGAAAAAATATCTCTGAGCTATCAAAATAAAGGCTGGTGTCACTGCTGTGAGTAACTGTGTTGTTACAAGAAAGATGAGTTCTGAGAAGAGGAGATACTGCCCTGGTACACAGGAACTAGTAAGTTCATGAAAAGTTAGCTGCCAGATCAGGCTTCAGAGCTGCATGAACCTTGCCCTGCTTATAAGCTCAGACTAAAGCCAAACAAATCTCTGCAACTTTTTGTTTTATGCTATTCTGAGTTTGTTCTGCTCTAATTTTGAGGAGAACAACTTTTTGAGAGACAAAATTTACAGATGAAAGCACCCCCGTACCAAGCCTCAAACCACCAGCACCAGAAAACTACAGCGGATTCGCAATGCATGTGAGTCTGGGATCTAGGATTACCTCTCTGCTCAAGCAAAGTTATAAATAAACACTTAAGGTAGTAAAAACTGAACACTGGGAATTCATTATATTAAATAAATATCATAGTTATTCTTGTAAACAGGCTGCTCCTTCTAACTAGAAGAATTGTTGGTGCAAGCTTTTGGCCTGGAAGTGAAGTGTATTGTGAACCCAGAACAAGTTGGTGAAGGGAAGATTCTTGGTAAGATCATCACACAATAAGGCTAATAAAGTGCAATGAAGACAGCTGTTGCAAAAGAATAGGCTACAAAGATAAAAGATGAGATGTCTGAACACAGCACTCCTCAAATAACATTGGCTGACGAATGAGTTGGTGACAATTAAAAGTCTGTACATGGACAATTCATAAACAGAAAATAATATTTTTCTTTTCTTCCACTTCCCAGTATATTGTCTTTTTAGCTGGCTCCAAAGCTCCAGAGATCAGATGTTGGACATGTAGCTATGAAGTTTCTAATTTTGTCATATATCAGATACCACGTGGAAAAAAGTGAAGAACATCATTTCTTAAGTTCTAGTCATGTCCTAGTTTAGCTAGACATAGAAATAAAAAGAGATTCAGTCTGTGTGACAGAGTTTAGAATAATTGCATTTTTCCATATCATCCAAGATGTTTTTAGGTTTCCAATCTCCACTAGGAAGCACTTAAACAACTAAGTACCCTGAAAAATGAGCTGATGAGTTATAGTCAGATACTTAAATTCTACCTAAACCAAGAAGCTATTCTTTCTGGCCAGATAATACCTCTGAAGATTTTGGGCCACTATGGGAAACAGATGGAAGTGGAATTCAAACTGTCTATGCACAGCTTGAGTGACTTCAATCCTGTTTTCCCTTGGTGGCCTGAGTGTCCAGGGGTTTCTGTGGGTCACAGGTTCTTCTATCATCTAAGCAGTGCTAGAAATGTAATTGCAACAGGTCAGCCAGGCAAAGGAAAGGCAAGAGACACATAATAAGGGACATGGTTCACCAGAAGTCGGATGGCATTTTGAGTTCTCCCATACATTTCCTTCTTTGTTAAAATCTAGCTGTGATCTTCTGCACTTCCAAAGTGCATCTGTCCTGTTACCTTTCCATCTCTGCACATGCTTCCTGCTAGTCTTTGATTTTCCTCTACATCTTCAGACCTTGTTTGCAGATATCCACATTTAATGAGATTAAAATAAAATACTGAATAATTCATTTGAATGAGAAATTGAACTGTAGTGACCTTTATGTAAATAAAAATGTCCCTTGCCTGTGTGCAAACACTTTAGCCCTTGCAAAGCAGGGAATTCATTTCATCTGTTGAGTTCACAAGTGGCTTTTTTTGTTTCTGTTTGTTTTGTTTCAAATAACTGCTTAATAGCTGGAACTGGCATTGTGTTCCTCCTGCTGACTCACTGGTTTCCAAAAGCTCTGTAATGAGTGTGACATCTTTAAACACGGTGGAATATACTGTTTCCTTTCAACCAAACATAATCTGCAGTGATTCAGCTCATGTAAAAGAGTGGGTACAAGTATCCCAGCTGAATACGTCAGCCTCCATCCCTCCAGCCTCCCCACCTTGCACCTGACCCGCTATGCAGCTCAAATATTTACTACGGTGATCAATAAACATGCACAACTGGTGGCTTCCCTTTGTTTCAAAATCATGTTGTGCACACAAAATCTGACTGCGGCAAAATAGTCTATATTCATTATTGCGAATAATTCCAGTTCTTGCCTCTACCAGGATACGAAGTGTATTAACACTAGCAATAAACGGTAGCACATTCCTTGGAGCTGTGAAACAGGATAGAGTCAAAATTCCGTATGCTAAAAAGTCCCTAAATCACGGTTTGGTAAAAAGCATCTAGATCTGAACATTATGCAAGATTCGGAGAACAGAGGTTAATTTTGTAATTCTGCCATTTCCTATATAATCTAGGACAAGTCTCTCAATTGCAGCGAACGTCAGTTCCTTCTCTGTAAAATGAGGACAGCAACATATCATTTCTTTTGTACATTTAGACTGAGCCCTTCAGGAAGGAGGTTGTTTTCCCCTCCGTGTTTCCAAAGTGCCGAACACAAGAGGGCTTTTCTTCTGGCTGAGGTTTCTAGATAGCACTGCAATATAAATAATCTGAATGTTCTTGTGTTTATGTGCAAAACCTTTTTATTTGCTTTTTCTGAGCCTGTTTGAATGTTTACTTGAAGGGAATGTCTATGGAAAGTTAAGCTGTCATGAGAATTGGTGAGAATAAATATTCATGAGAATACTCTCATTGCAAGTGCTTTTGTGGCCAGCTGTAAAAGCTTTTTTTATTATCCAAACAATGTTGAGCTTTTTGCAGATAATTTGCCAACAGAAGAAAAAAATGAAAGTTCTTTTCCTCCTCTTAAAGAAAGCTGATGTTGTAGTGCAAAGTCAGCATTGCTGTTGTGTGATTTCATATGCAACATGTAACACAAATATCGAGGAAAGAGTCTGTCCTTCCATAAGAAAGCCATATTTAAAATCTGTTTACATAAACTATTTTGAATAAAGAAAAAATATAGTAAAATCACCACCTGTTTGTGAATAATTAAGACAAACAAGCCAATGATTCTCAGATTTTCAAATAACTTGCTTACAGCAGCAATTCCCTTTAAATTTGGTTCTGTTCCTCAATGCAATAACACACTTAGTGGACTCTCCCTCTAAAGTCTGTGTTTTTCATTACTGTGTTAGCAAAGCGTCTCCAAACTCTTATGACTCTACCCTTACTTCACCTCCTTTTTAAAGAAGACTTGTCACCTCTGTTTTATAAGGAGGGAAATGCAGTGCAGAGGACATATTTCTCTGTTATTAATTTCATGAAGGAAATTTTTGACAAAGCTAGGAAATGAATTTACATCAAAATCCCTTCTTCATTGCCATAAATCACAAAACCATGTTAACCATCCTATTCCTTCTTTCCTTTACAGTTTTGAGCTGAAAAGGAGGAAAAACGGGAAGGATCATTCAGATACTTTTTCTGCAGAAGTCTTACTGGCCATGGTTGAGGGTGAACGGATGCATGCCAGGAAGACTATGGATCTGATCAATGTATAATTTTTCTCATGTCATTTTTCCTCTTCCACAAGTGTGTATGCAAAGTTTATTTTTTTCAGTGTTAATTATTTGCACTTTTATTACCATTATTATTATTATTTGCTTATAGGAGAGATCCTGCAAAAATTTTTGTTTAGCTATGCTGTTCCATGTTGCAGCCTGTTCATATCTCAGATTCATTCAAAGAGGCAGCTGCTGGAAGAACTGCGGCCAAAAAAGTGGTGCCTCAATGTACTCCAGCCTTGAAAAGGTTGGTCTGCATGAAAAGTCAGCCTCTGGACTCTCTTTTCCTTTTTCCTTAAATAGGGATTTTTCCAAAATATATTGAACCTGTAACACATTTCAGCCCAAAGCAGCCCAGCAAAACCTTTCTGGTTCTTTCTGGTTGTTTCAACGTCTCTGTAATCAGTCACCAAAAGCTTTCCAAACGTTGCAGGAGCAAAGCACAGAGCTTCCTCACATCTGGATGGGAAGAAGGGAAGGAGCAGTTTCACAGTGCCCAATCACACATCATGGATGAAAATAAGGGCTCAGGGAAAAAAGCTTCAGAGGACGAGTCCTCTGAACCGAGGTTCATTTGGCAGTTAGGGGAAATTCTGATTTTGTACACTTTGAATCCCTGCTCTGTTGAGACAGTTTTCTCTGGGGACATGAAGACAGCATGATCCTAGCATATTTCTTACACTTTCTTTCTTCCTTGGAGGTTCAATGCTGAGTAGCTGAGGGCATCAAAGTCTCTCTGGAGGAGGCAACTCCAAGAGCACCAGCGTATCAAGGGAACATGTCAGTAGTGCCATCAGCATGGAGATCTGGGTGTTTCTCTGCATAGATGCAAGTCCTGGTGCAGGTCACACATTTCTGTGTATCTACAAACTGGCTGTGCTGCTGTACCCTTTCCTGGTGATCAGTCAAGCTGGAACTAAAACAGCTCGATGTGAAAAAAACAGAGAATTGCTCCCCATGTGCTTTTGTAAAAGTATACTGTGTCCCAGTTTGAGTGATCATCATCCTGAACACTTCTTATGGATTGATTCAGTCTCTGCCTTAGGCTACGGCATGATTCAGAAGTAAATCAGGAAAGCATTGCATTTACACCAACAGTAAAAACAGCCCAAACTCGAAAACATTTTATTTTTCCAAATCTTCTCTTTGTTGCCTAACCTTCAGATTTCAATCTGTGTTTCTGGCTGACATGACCCTTTGGTGTAGATACTCAGGTACTGTGAGGTTAGTGGATCGAGAGACAGATAGGTTTGGAGCACTTTCTTCACAAAGGACTCAGTTCAAAAGGACATTATAACTATCAAACTTGAACCAAGATCAGCGACGGTGCACTTCATACTCTCTTAGACCCCAATCTGAATGTCATCTGCAGTAGGGTGAGTTTGGATCCAGATTATGAATTTATAACCAAAAATAAAATTTCCCCTCTACTCTGAACAAAACTGGCTTGTACTTCGCAGCTCCTGTCCTCCTGCCTTTCTCCTCCTCATCAGTTCTCTTTTCCCTTTCACACATCAGCTGCAAATATCTCATTTGGCTGCGATGTTCAAGGCAGGCTCATTGCTAGCGGTTCCAGACTGTTAATTCAATCAGCCCTAGCACAAGTAAGTGAAAAAGGCTCCTGAATTTCATCACCTTGTTAAAAACTCAGATTTCAGGAAGAATTATTTGATTTGCTTCACTAGGTTTTATAAAGGTTTGTACACAACATTTAAACTATTATTATTTACTTTTAACAAGCTTTTTGTGTTCTACTCTCAACTGCATAATCAATAGTGCTCTCCTGTCTATTCAGAGATCCTGACATCAGCAAATTTCAATTCTCCGCTGACTGAGTAAAAAGGAAGGAATAATTTAAACACAATGAGGGAGCGAGAGAAAAATAAGGCTGAGAAAGACTGATGTGAGCTGAATTGCCATGCCCAAAGATCACCAGGCATTCAGGAACTGTGGATCCAAATTTCAACCTGCTGAGGACAGTTCTTAAAGCACAGAAGGAAGATGTTACATCTGGTAGTAGATTTAAGTGACTCCTATCCCTGATAATAAGAATATTTTCATAGTCATTAAAACTGCTTAAATGAATTTCTTTTAAAAAATTATTTATCGTAACTTCTAGAAATTCTTAAGGTTTCAGATAGTCAGTTTTTGTGGTAGAAATTATTTGTATTCAGTCCTATTAAGTGTCTAATTAAGTATTATCCCTAGATCAGGACCTCACATTGATCTATGAACTGTGCTAATGCACAGCATAAAGAGAGCCTTCATCTGAACAGCTCTACTTAATTCAGCATATAGACAACCAACCCCTTGGGGAGCTTGTCTGTGCAGCCACTCTGATGGCTCTACTAGCTTTACAGTTTAATTAGTGCAGGTTGTGATCTTCTTATTGTAAGCCCACCTGGAACGATATTCATCCCTCCTAACTTTAAATGACTTTACTGTAGATGTCTACATGTGAGACAGCTGCTTTAGTCCTGTGATAGTCAATGAAGATCTAGTAAAAACAGCTGATGACATTTAAGATATGAATTATGAGGATATTTACTTAAAGATAAGTTAACTTGTGTGCTAAGTTTCTCTGACTAATAACTAGGCCTCGGTGACTGTAGAGGGAGCTGAGGTTGTGCTTGTTCAGGTACAAACACATACACTCTTGCCCTTAGAGAGTCACAGATCTGATTTCTAGGAATTGGCACTCACTCTTGAGTTACCTGAACTGCACAGTGTGTCTTAGAGTTTGTCAGTCTTGCCTAACTGTAAATATTTGAAAGGTTTTTAACCTAAGCTGGTCATATAGGCATCTGGAGAGTGTGTTTCATTCAATTTGTTTTAAGCATCCTTTTGGGGATCTTGGGGATTTGAACCACCCTCTAGAATAAGTCTCTATTCACTGCAGAGGGAACCTACCTGACATGCTATACTAGGTCCCAATTTCCAGATAGCTAAAGCCAGAGAAGAGAAATCTGGTTGTGCTATCAGGAAAAATCAATTCCAAAGACCTAACATTAAGTTTAGGTCTACAGATCCTGAAGAAAAGGGATCTTCTTAAGGAAACCCTATATAAACAAGGTTTGTTTCACCCTTTACAAGCGTTAAGCTGGCATTTCCAAAAGAGCTATGCTAAAATAAAAACAATTTCAGACCTGCTGTTTCACCTTGCTTTTGCAGCATCTGGCCAAATTCATGCTGGAGCAGCAATCTCCATTGACAAAGCACAAGGTTGATCCAAAATCTCTAAAGTATTAATCCGATGCTTGAGTCTGATTCCCTGGTGTAAATAGTCATACTAAGGATGCCAAGAGTTGTACCTATAGTAATAAACAGTAGAAAGATGGCTCCATTTGAATACTTAGCTATTTCCTCTGAAACTGAAAAGAGTTTGGCAATAGCTTTATCACAGCCCTCTGCGTCAAGGTCAATGTTTGGCTGAGCATGGACAGCAAAGAAGAAATATGTATTTTAAAGGTGTGCCACATGGGTCAGACAGTGTTAATCTCTTTGTACCCTCCTGTTTCTGCAGAGGTTCTTCGCAGTCCCAGCTTGTCTCTTGAACTTTCCTAGTCACTTTCTCAACTATCTCTGGAGCCAAAAATTTGGCAGAATTTGGGCACAGGAAATCTTATTCTCCCTCAGGCTCTGCTGCTGGTAAAGAACCAGTAGTACAATCCAAATGCAGATGCTTCATTTCTAGATTGCCCGAGGTATGACAAACACCATGAGGATGACTACATTTTAGAAGTGGAAGAGGACAGTGGTATCCTCAGGTTTTTGTAAACCTACAAAGCTATAAGCCAGCTTCCCTTCCTGCTGGCTGTGTATTACTTTGGTTTCTGTGCATGACCACTTCACAGTTCCCTAGAGGTCCATTGACCCTCCATTTTGAAGATGACAGCTGCTTCAAGGTGGTTGCTGCTGCTAAAAATAGAGGCGTGAGCTGAAACAGCTGTCTCCCCTTAGTGGTTAGTTCACATAAGTGTGTGAAATTGCTGCTGTTTTCAGCCAAGGCATTTAACTGAAATCTTAAGGTGACAGCTCATATTAGCGCGTTCAAGCCACGCTTTTGGCCCAGACACTGCTGGTTTTCAACCAAACGTGCTGTGGTCTTTTTTTGGACACTTTCTATTTATTCCTTTCTATTTTGACCATCCAAGCAATGACAAGGAAATGTATCATTTGATGTGAGGACAGTGCAGCACAAAGAAACAGCTAATGTTCCTCTTCCCATCTGAATTCTAGGGTCACTGGATCTCCTGCAGAACTAAAATGTTGGCATCATCTTTTTCAGAAAGGTCATTTTGTGTCACTGCTGACTCCTACCTCACTCTCTCAAAAATGCCATTGTGCTCTCAGATTTATTATCCCTGTGATAACAGCATGCTCCATTTTCTCCATTCTGTCAAATTTTCACTCTTTTCATTATGCCTAGTATGACTACCACTGACTTGATTTGCTGGGTGGATTATTGTTCCTTTTGAATGAGTGTTGCTATTTTGTCCCTATTTTTCCACTGCTTTGGTCCCACGACATTTTAGGAAGGTAGAAGGGAGGCAATGAGATGTTATATCTTGAGGAATTTCACCCTAGTGGAAAATACCAATGATTTAAAATAAATACACTCTCTGCGATATCACATTACCCTGCCAAGCTCATGTATAGCAGAGATAAAATGGCTTTTTTAGAACCGATTTTTCTTTCCCCACTAGCTGAATAGAATATCAAAAAGTGCACAATTTAAAGGAACTATTAGGGAAAAGGTTATACATTATACTATCAACAGAAAGGAGCTGAAAATTAAATGGAAATGATTACCACAGAACTCATTTTCTTTGCTACTGGAAAGCTATCAACAATAATAAAAAGAATATAGATGTGGAAGCTTAGGTAATCCCTCTAATGTCTGAATATTTTATGTTTACATTCTTTAAGCTAAAGGGTCCCATCATAAATGTAATGCTTAATTTTCACTTCCCCTCCCACTCAAACACCGTGTGTTTTTCTAGGTGATTATTAAAATACTGCTTGGGCTCTGCCATATAATGGAGAGTCTTTGTTTAGGCAGTGGAGTAGCATACTCTGAGAACTACTACGGGCAAGGTCCCAGACACATCCTGGTTGCCACCAGGAACAGAGATTGAGGCTTTGTTTATGTGCAAGAGTAGAATGAGAAAGAGCCCCTGGCCTGAAGCATTCCTATAGGTCCTGCTTACCCGTGCATCACGAATGATACACTAAGTTTATCCAAGCCTCCTACACACTTGAATTTTGAAGGTAACATCATTATTCTAACGAGGAAACTCAGGCTAAGTGGCTGACTGTATTCTGGTTTGCTACCAGTCACTTATACTGGAGTTGAAGACAGGTTTAAAACACATTACTCAGTAGCCAGAGCCATGATTCAGTTACAGACTGGGCTGCCCTGAAGCTGGAGAGCCCAAGCATGCCCACGACACTGGCATTGAGCCATGCTCTGTTCAGGTAGGGCATGGGTATGGCAGAGTCTTGCTAGGTTGCAACCCATGACAGCCACCCCAGGACCCTGGCAAGTACTCCTAAAAGGCCTTCAGCTTCTATACGGCACAGGACTGTGGGAAACCTTTGCAGCTTTGGGGGCTTCCTATGCATAAGGAAAAAGCTAAGCTGCAGGCAGCCTATAGCTGTGTGGAATCTAGACAGCTGTGCAGAGGATGCTGGGTTGGAAGTGATTAAGCCCTGCTTCATGATACTGATTTTCACTTTGCAGTGTAGACTGGAAGAAAACAAATGTCACTCATATCTTCAAGAAGAGCAAGAAGGAGGATATGGGGAACTCCAGGCCAGTCAGCCTCTCCTCCATCCTTTAGAATGTCATGGAGGAAAACCTTCCAGAAGCCATTTCTAAATCCATTAAGGACAGGAAGGAAATTGGGAGTAGTCAGCATGGATTTATGAAAGAATAATCATTGTTGACCAACCTACAATGAAATGATTAGCTCAGTGGACAAGAGGACAGCAATGGATGATGTTTATTTTGACTTTGGCGAGGTTTTCAACACTATCTTCTATAACATCCTGATAGACCAACTGATGAAGTATGGACTAAGTAAATGGACGGTGATGTGGACTGTCCCCTTGGCTATTCCGAGCTCTAGTTACCAAACCAGGACTGTTAAATTAGATACCGGAGTGCCATGATACTCATAGCATGTTAGTTCAGCACCAGTCCTGGGAGAACAAAGTTTCTGTCACAGCCAGCTGAGGTAATTTTATATTCTCATTTATACACTGATAATACTATATCTATCAGACCCACAGATATCCAATGGTCCCCAACAAAGTGACACACAAATATACATAAGCTAGGACTCACCTACCTTTCTACAGAGTGAAAAGGGTAAAAAAAAGTTCAGTGAACAGTCAGTGTATCGGTCTAAGGATGGGATGAATCATGTTCTTAGATTCTTTCCACTGAAATAGAAAAAGCCTGATGATTACCTTGGGTGCAGCTAGCTAACTTTCAGTGAACTTTAAAAATTACGAACTTTTAAGCAACACTGACTAGTCGAGCTGAATTCCCTTCTGAGATAGCCCTTGCTCTGAACAGAGCAACAGAGTGTATGAGCTATGTCCATGCAGAGGAGGAAAAGTCAAAATCTAGTAAGATAGCTGGCACCAGGCCAAAGAAGACATGTATAGCAGAACTGGGAAATCAGTCTAGGTCTGCAGAGATTCAGTAGCACTTTAACCATGAGATTACCTTCCCCTTAAGACATATCTCTCTGCACATTTGTGTTGAATGTTATTAGTTCACAATTTTCCTCCAACCTGACTCCAGTGAGAGATTCACTAGGAGTAGTTGATCTTCTGAGGAAATTTCAAAAGTTCTAAGAGTTCGCAATAAGCTTCTGCAAGTTTTCATGAAGGTAAAATAGGATTTCAGGCAGAGGTTTGCTTTGAATTTTTGACTCACCAGATCCTCAAACTCAAAGTGAAACTGAATGCCCTCATCTAGATTGAAACCAAAGACGGTTCTCAAAAGCATATATATCCTGAGCTTCTGCCTCTCTGCTTAAGAGTGGGAGAAGGGAAAAGACTGGTAAATGGGAATAGAACTGCAATATCAACCGGTCCATCCAATGAGAATGTACCAGAAGGATTAATAATTTGCTTCCTGAAGTTTCTGTAGTGACTACAGAAAACACATCAATGACTCATTTTCAGATAATCTCTTCTTGAAAGGCTCTTACTTGACAGTGATAACGTACAATGACATTTCCAGTCTCTAGGTCGGACTACAGTAGGTCGGTGCCGACCACTGTCCCACAAGCAGCCAGCTCAAGCATGTGGATCAACTATGCCTGCCACTGGGCTCTCGTCAACTGCTGTTGGTTATGGAAAACACAGCCACAGATTTCCTCTAGCTGAGAAACTTGTAGTCACCAAAGCAAAGGCTATTCACTTCTGGTGGTGTTCAGCACATGAGTCATTCTGTGCTTCCTCTTTGACTCACTTTTAAGGAGGTGGTACTTTAGCAACTAAGTGGCAAAAGTGGAAAAAAAGTGAAAAAATACGCATGTGCTGAGCTGTGACGTTTAGTCCTCTCCATGAAGAGCAGCAGCTCAGCTGACTGAATACAGATGCCTGCTGTAGGGTGAACTGAGCCACTGTCTGGACACCACTGACTGCACCAGTGAAGGACTTCATTCAGCTGTTTACACAGAAGTGCCCATTGTTATTGGGGTGACAGGGCTGAGGGACATTTGTTGCCAGGCCGCTCTCCATAATCTTTGAAAGGTCCTGGAGAACTGGAGAGGTGTCTGAGGACTGGAAGAAAGTCAGTGTCACTCCAGTCTTCAAGAAAGGCAAGAAGGAGGACCCAGGCAACTACAGGCCAGTTAGTCTCACCTCCATCCCTGGAAAGATGTTGGAACAGTTCCTTCTGGATGTCATCTCCAGACATATGGAGGAGAAGAAGGTGATCAGGAGCAGCCAGCATGGATTCACCAAGGGGAAATCCTGCTTAACCAATCTGAGAGCCTTCTAGGATGGAATGACTGGCTGGGTAGATGAGGGGATAGCAGTTTACATTGTGTACCTTGACTTCAGCAAGGCTTTTGACACTGTCTCCCATGGCATCCTCCTAGATAAGCTCAGGAAGTGTGGGTTATAGACAAGTGGACAGTGAGGTGGATTGAGAACCAGCTGAAAGGCAGAGGTCGTCATCAGTGTTGTTGGGTCCAGTTGGAGGCCTGTGGCTAGTGGCGTCCCCCAGGGCTCAGTACCGGGTCCCATCCTGTCCAACTTCTTCATCAAGGACCTGGATGAGGGGACAGAGTGCCTCCTCAGCAAGTTTGCTGATGCTACCAAGCTGGGAGGAGTGGCTGATACACCCGAGGGCTGTGCTGCCATTCAGAGAGACCTGGACAGGCTGGAGAGCTGGGCAGAGAGGAACCTCCTGAGGTTCAACAAGGGCAAGTGCAGGGTCCTGCACCCAGGGAAAACTAACCCTAGGCACCAGTACAAGCTGGGCATTGACCTTCTGGAGAGCAGCTCTGCAGAGAAGGACCTGAGAGTGCTGGTGGATGACAAGCTGACCATGAGGCAGCAATGTGCCCTTGTGGCCAAGAAGGCCAAGGCTATTCTTGGGTGCATTGGGAAGAGTGTTGCCAGCAGGTCGAGGGAGGTGATCTTGCCGCTTTACTCAACCCTGGGGAGGCCTCATCTCAAGAATTGTGTCCAATTGTGGGCTCCCCAGGACAAGAGAGACATGGAGCTACTGGAGAGAGTCCAGTGTAGGGCTACAAAGATGATGAGAGGGCTGGAGCATCTGCCCTCTGAGGAACGGCTGCGAGAGCTGGGCCTCTTGAGGCTGGGGAAGAGAAGACTGAGAGGGGCTCTTATCAATGTGTACAAGTACCTGAAGGGAGGATGTCAAGGGGACAGGGACAACCTCTTTTCAGTTGTCCCGTGTGACAGGACATTACTCAGATGAATAAATTCCTCCTGTTGGCATTCACTTCCTCTTTTCAGTATCGAGATCTGTGCAGGTCTCACAACACCACAAAGGTGTACTTTGGGCTACATATTCTTTATGATCCTAGCTGTAGTATGTGATAAACTAGATGAGCTGGGATCGCTGAATGAGACATCACTTTAGATCCCAGCTGCCATCTCTCTCTTGGATTTTCAGCAGTGAAGGTGCAAATATCATAGCACATGGAAGAACATACCTGCTTGCAGGATCAGCTGCTTGGAGCTGCACTGACAGGCATGGACTTTTTGGCATCTCCACATTTGCCATACAGATTGGTGTTGCAAGGTGTGCCTGGTAACCATTGGGCAAAGGTGCCTTTCCTGTGGAGACTACCTTGCACGAGTAATGAACGGCATGGTAATCTGCAGGGTTGAGCCTGGGTCTCCCACAGGGGATAGCCACACCCTAACTCCAGACTGCTGGCAGCAGCCTAACCAACTTGCCAAGAAGCCATGAGCCTGAAGGTGAGCCAGCAAACCTCCTCTGAAGGCATCTCAGGTATCTCTGTGGAGGACAGGAGACAGGGTTGCCACTCACTGGTGGCTCCTTCTCATCCCGACATACGTAACAGCCGGAGCTTTAGTTTTGTGAATGCCAACAGGAGGAATTTGTTCATTTGTAGCACTGAGCAGCAAGGCAGCGGAAAGAGTAATTAGTTGGTGAGGGCTCCCAGATCTTGAGCTGAAGCAGGCAGTACTGAAGGTTGGAGTATGCAGGCCCCATGCTGTGATACCACAGGGCTCTTGAACAGGGTTGGGGCTTTAGCAAATAAATAATCCAACCTGGCTTTTCATTTTTGCTTTTTGGATGAGGGGAAAGGAAAAAAAAAAAAGAAAAGAAGGTTATGAAGGTGCCAGGTTTAGCCAAGGCAAAGGAACATTTCTGTGAGCATGTGGGTTCCTGCTCATTTCCGTGCGGGTGTTTGACTTTCAGTCCTCGTTGGCTCCTATCTCTCAATCGCTCTTACCACAGGAAAACGCTTGCTGCTTACCACGTCATTCTTCGCACACCACAGACACAGTTCAGAGGGTTTTCAGGCAGTGGCCCTGGTGAGACGCATGGCACGCGTGCTCGCAGTGGTTCGTACCCACTCCTCCCCGTCTCCCTCCCCCCATCTTCAGTGGGTTCCTTTGTTTTCTTAGCGAATGACATCTTGCAGGGGAAAGCAGGCACCTCCTCTTGTGGTTTGCATCAAATGCAGTACAGTAGGCTCAATGCCGTATCTGCTTTTGCAGTGACTCCATCCTGTGCACCCTCACAAGTCATTCTTGCGTTGGGCTCCTTCAGCTACATGAGGACCATGAGTCGGGGTGCAGAGAACCCCGTCTGTGGTCACGGAGGTGTGAAGCACTGTGGCTCTTCAGTTGTTCAATCTCAAAAGGTGAATCAGCATCTAAATGATCTTCCTCCCTCAGGCTACTCTCTTGGGGTGTCCCTGATTTAGCATCGCAAGTAAACCGCTGCGCTGTTGCAGGGAAAATGTCCCTAACAGACACTGAGGGTAAGACACCTCTCAGCTAAGTTCAAATGTCTACAAATGCATTCTCTGGTCTGGGACAGGCCATCCAGGCTCACTCTGTAGTGTGTGGACACCGTTAGGCTCTTGCAGGACTTCGCTGATCCAGCCTCGATTAGGTGTCAAAGGAAGACAGCCCGTGTTGTCCTTTAGCAGTGATTGGCCATTTCCACACATCTGACTCTGCAGCCACTTTGAGGCAGTAGACTGCCTGTTACAAATATGCCTGATAGTGAAAAGGAGCATTTTACTCTTTTTCTTGAACAACTTTGCAGAGTGCCAAATCATTCTTTTAAGTACTGACCCGTTGATAAAAACTACAAGATTCACAGATTTCAGTAGAGCTAAACACAGTCAAATCCATGGACAATTTGCCTCTACAAAGCATTCTGTGACATAGGTCGAAAATATAGATAGCATTTGGCATTTGAATTGCTCCTACAGTCACAGAATAGCTATGGTTGATGATCTTTTCTATTTATGGGTTGAAATTCCCTTAGGGAACATCCCCTCCAAGAAAAGCACAAGGTAGTTTTAACCGCTTTTCCAAGCACCTTTGATCTTCGTCCCCTGTTAATCACTTTGATGCCTGTTCTCCAATTGTACACAACATTTTATTAAACTGTACAAACAGCACTGACATTTTAAAAATTTGTGTTAACTGTTCTAATTAAACATGATGACCCGCTGCACAAACTGTAAGCACAAATTCCCCCCTGTATTTCATATAGCATAAAGAGTGATTTCACAAAAGTCACTGGGCTAACTCTGCTGGGGAAACCTTTTTAAGGACAATCTACTTTTCTTGTCAACTTTAGGCAATTCTGCTGTGGCCCTGTAGGGTTCAGTGCATACAACCACTGATAGCAACATCCAGGCAATGGTTGCACAGCCTGCAAGGCTGGATTCGTCCCACAGGGAGGGCCAAGTTAACAGGCTCCCTGTACAGCCCATGGAGCCAGAAAGGCATCTCTGAAGGCTTTCTGATTTTGTGATGGCTCATCCTCTAGAGCTTCTCTTCTCTGCAGACTGGAAAAGTTCATACAACAAAGCTCTGAATTTACAATCTTCAGTTAGAGCCCAACATCAGCTGGGACAACTGCCTAAGTCTAAATTATTACAGAACCCTTTATCTGAGCTTTAACTTATTTTTGACCCAACATTGAACTGGCCTGTCAGTGACATGCAGTAACTGGGTGGTTCTGGATCTCTCCAGCCTCAGAAAACAGTGTGTCTTATTTTGAGAGGATACCAGTATGAAAGGATCACGACCAAGATTTTTTTTGTTTGCCCATCTATATTTTCATAGACTGTAAAGGCAGCAAAACATCATGAGGTGGAACGAGAGGGCCAACCTCACCCAATGTGCTGTCCTGCCCCATGGCTGCTCCGTGCAGTTTGTTGACCTGTGTCTGCTATCAGTTAGTACATTATTTAGAGCATTACAAAGTATATCAGCCTTTGGAAGGACCTTTCAAGTAAAATAGGCCAGTGAAATGATGGGAAGGCCAATCTTATGATGCTTAAAAAATGATTTGAGGAAACCTCTTCATCATTTCTGATTCAGTTTTAGGATAAAACTGCAGAAAACCCAGTCCACATTTTACTCTGAACATGGTACATGTGAGGACAACAATTAAAGCTTTAGAATAGGAGTTCTTAATCCTTTCTTGTGGACTGTAACTTCTTCTCTGCTCAAATGCTAACATAAACCTACATGCATCTTGACACTTGCCACTGCAACGATCCTCCTTCAGAGTTGAGCCCATAGCTCAAGAGCCTCTGGTTGAGATATATGGCTACTGGAACATACACTGACAGAGTCTCTTTGCCCAAAGAGATCTTAGGAAGCAAAATTGAATCCTAGCACTTGTGAAGATTATTTTTGAAGTGGGAGGAGAGGTAATTTGCTTCCTCAAAATTTCTATGCACACATACACCATTCTTTTAATGTGCAAGTGGAGGTTTCCAAGCCAGTCTGAAACCTACCTAGATGCCTTCAGGCCCTGAGCTCACCACTCATCCTTCAGAAAGAGGTGGGGTGAGGTGCGAATTGCAGGATTGGGCACCAACATCACTGGAAGCTTAAATAAGTTTGGTTTTACTGACAGGGAATCCCACTGGCTGTGCATACAAGTAAAGGGGAACAAATTTTGCCACCTTCTCCTTTTCAAATGCTCTCAACTACAAGAACATCCAGAAAAGAGAAAAAAGAGACCAAAAGATACAGGAAAAGGCTTCATCATTAGTGAGCAGTGGCTGGCATCTGCTACAGGCTGGAACAAGCTGAAAGACTCCAGGCATAGTGCAAGCTTTCACTGATGTGTTTTTCTCGTAGGTCCTTGGTAAAATCCACCATGTACAGTCTTCAGCTGACAATGTTACTCAAGCCATCACGGAGAATTCCTTTAGTAAGAAAAGCCCTGGGTAAGGCAGACCTCAGGAAAATATCTTCTCCATTTTAGGGTTCACAAAAGAAAAGTTGCTGAACATATTTTGGTCCATGCTGTTAATCAGTGCTCTGTCAGCACAGGACAGTCTAGGCTTTTCATTCAGAAATTCCTTGTCGAAATTGCTATAGTCACTTGGAGATTTCTTCAAGAAAAGGAAAAAAAAGAAAAAGGAGAATCAAACCACTAATATTCAAGTCTCTATTAAAATGGTACTGGTCACCTGAAGCGACTTTCTATGGACTCATGCACATGCATGACTTACCAGGATTGCAGAAGCTGGATATCAGCTCAGCTAAGGAGCTCGCAATGCATTTGCTCTCAGTTTTTTGCACTATGTTACTGTAGCCCAAGTGATGCACAGTAACTTGTCAAGTTGCAGTGACCTGCTGTATATCTGAGCCCTAGATATACAGCAATTAGTGATAATCACTTGATTATCTCCATCCTATTAAAGTAATAATTGGCATAGAATTTATACAGGAGGCACTGGGGTTGTGATCCCATGAATTCTGCATGGCAGTGGTATTACAGCTTTTGAGCAAGGTAGTCTGAACACATCAATTAAATAAGGCTATGACGGACAGCAAAATGAAAGTATGCATTTATCAAAGGAAATTAATATTATTATTAACAATAAGACAGATGCCATCCTGAATTAGTAGACCATCTGGTTACCTGAACTGTTTTTCCCTCTTTATTCTCTGCAGTGCAATGACAGATAATCCCTGCAGAATGGGTTGTGGTATCCATACCCCTGCTATGGTGAGTGCAAGAGTGATGAGTAATTAATGGCTCCTCATGTCTGAGGATGCCAGATCTAGGCTCTTTATAGCCTTCAGAAAGGCATAGTCATGATGACCATGACAGGTAGCCCAGTCAACAGAGTTTTACATAATTCACAATTTATCTTCCCATTGACTGTACAAGGAGTGAGGTTCTGGCAGATTCAAACTGCAGATAGTTTCAGCCCTTCCTATCTGACATACACAACATACCACGCAGCCTGATAAGCAACAATTTAATGTGAGTAAGAGCCAATATTTTCCATTCTCACTGCCTAAGACCAAGGTCTTTTATCTACTTTTAGATGGAAAAGCTGGGTGTGCAGAGCAACTCTAAAAGATGATCTTGAAAGTGTGGGGCATTTTGAAAAACTTAACTTGTGCCTTAAACTATTGGCTTTAGTTTAAGACAGACATTTATCCGTCTTTAAAACACTAACTGTATGTGTCCAAATAGGCCTGGAGGTCTCTGACATTAAAGACTCATTTCTGAAGAGTTTGGACAATGTCCCTAAGTAAAGGGGGTGAAATATTATTGCAGGCCTCGCTTTGGATTACTGCTAGCAATGTTGAACTTACTTAACTCATGTGTTAGAGAGTATAAATACTTTGGGAATGAATGATTCTGGAATAAAAAGCATCAATATGTGAAAATCAAAGGAGTTGCATCCTTACCACTCTGGGTTTGAAAGGAGGCTCCATCTTTCTTTCTTCTAAAGCCTCCCAGTTTATTTCCCGAAAAAAGGCATGTTGGCGGATGTTCCCTCTTGCTCCCAGTCTCCTCTCAGGTTCTCTCACAAAAAGCTAGGATTTTGGAAAAAGAAAAAAGAATTATCTTCCTCCTTTATTTGCAACACTGCATTGATTGGGATAGCTCTACCAGAAAGGGTCTCAGACTTCAAACTCAAGGAAGGTTGACACAAGTGTGAAGACTCTTTTATGTACTGAATTAGATTCTTAGCCTAACATGCCAAAACTGAGAGATCTCAGCCATATCTTTCTTTTGCAAGAGTGAGAGGATAAATTTGCTACCTTGGCAGCTGAGCCGAACCTTCAGCATGTGTGTCAGCATGCAAATGGCAACTACATATATGAAATCTCTGTTCTGCACCTGCAAGTTTTTGTGGGTGATTTCTTGTAAGAATGCAAATATTTATAGCTGAAATGTGAGCACCACATGTGGAAATATTAATCTAGCTTATATGGGGTTGGATTTATTTCCTACACTTTTAGATGCCAGTGTGCAGTGTTTGATCTACAATTTCCTTTATAGTTAAAGGAGAAAAATAGGAAACTTGGGAGCAAATCATCTGATCTCCTTTACATAGTTACAGATGAGCTGAAAGACACTCTGGAAGTGCTTGCTTCTCTCCACTGACTAGCTCAGATGTCGTCTACTTTGTCAAAAGATTCCCAATTCAGATAGTTTGTGCTTGCTGCACATAGCAGGCTACAGGCCTTGTGGAGGAATAATCCTGGTAAAGATATGAAAAAGCTAGAACTAGAGGCATATGTTTTCACCATCAGCTAAGTGCAGATCTGAGCCCAATCTTCACCTTAGTATAGCCTGTGTTATCATAGACACTTCCATGGTGATGCTGGAGCTATTGGGCTCCAGAAACATCTCAATTATTTTTCAGGATTTTCAGGAGTGCTAAATGTTCTCAAGCTCTTGTAGATGTTAGTGAGCAGAATATAGTGCTGAAATATTGCTTCAACGGTTCATGTGAATAGTGAAATATCTATCTTTATATCTGCAATAAAATGTCTGGGGCCTCCAGACTAGCTGGCCAGGAGAGCATCAAGTCCTAGATCTCTCTAAGGTTAGTGGAGACAAATGGTTGCAACACTTGATAGTAGGTGGCTTGAATATAGTCAATATATCCTATTTCAGAATTAAGGGCATTTTTTCAAAAGCATTTGGCTGCTATTGTATGTCATCTCAAAATCCTCTTGGTTATGCATTAGAGTTTTCTGCTAATCCACTTGGCCATCAGTAAGCAAACAATAATTATCACTCAGCAAAGAAGAAATATAAATATCTAATGCCAAAAGTAGCTGCAAAGGAATCTGATGTATGGACAGTTGAAGGCCTATTTGAAAAGAATCAGATATTGAGGTTTGGTAAGCTTCAAGGAAAAAGGACTCATCAAAACCAATGTATCCTACAGACAACTGATTACATAGCAGTGCAGATTCCCTAGGTTAAATTCTGTTCAGATGATAAAGGCACTTAGCAGGACAGAATATTTAACTCTACAGGGTCACTGGCAACGAGACTATATCATAATGGAGATTTTTTTTTTTTTGTCTTTCTATGTGCTTTTTAGGAAAGACAGGCCAGGAAGGCGAGCTGGTGGAGTTGCTCTTTATTTGAGAGAGCAACTGGAATGCATCAAGCTCTGCATAGGGGTGGAGGAGGAGGAGGCAGTCGAGAGCTTATGGGTAAAGATTAAAGGGCAGGCTAGCATGAGGGACACTGTTGCAGGTGTCTGCACCTAACCAGGAAGAGAAAGTTGATGAGGCTTTCTATAAACAGCTGGAAGTAGTCTCAAGATCATAGGCCCTGGTTCTCATGGGGGGACTTCAACCACCCTAACATCTGCTGGAGGGACTACACAGCAAGGCACAAACAGCCCAGGAGGCTCCTGCAGTGCATTGATGATAACTTCTTGTCACAAATGGTGGAGAAGCCTATGAGGAAGGGTGTCCTGCTGGACATTGTCCTTACCAACAGAGAGGGACTGGTTAGAGATGTGAAGGTTGGGGGTAGCCTTGGCTGCAGTGACCACGAAATGGTGGAATTCAGGATCCAGCAGGAAAGAACTAAGGCAACAAGCCGGATTGCAACCCTGGACTTCAGGAGAGCAGACTTTGGGTTCTTCAGAGATCTAATTGGCGGAATCTCATGGGTTAAGGCCCTAGAAGGAAGGGCGGTCCAGGAGAGCTGGCTAGTGTTCAAACATCACTTCCTTCAGGCTCAAGAGCGGTGCATCCCTATGAGTATGAAGTGCAGCAAAAGGGGACGGGCAACCTGCCTGGGTGAGCAAGGAGCTCCTGGCCAAATTCAGACAGAAGAAGAAAATACACAGAATGTGGAAGAGGGGACAGGCTACATGGGAGAATTATAGCAATGCAGTATGAGTACGTAGAGATGCTGCGAGGAAGGCTAAGGCCCAGCTGGAATTGAGTCTGGCAAGGGATGTCAAGGACAACAGGAAGGGCTTCTTCAACTACATCAGCAGCAAGAGCAGGACTAGGGAAAGTGTGGTCCCGCTACTGAATGGGGCGGGGGCCCTGGTGACAAGGGATACAGAGAAGGCAGAATTACTGAATGCCTTCTTTGCTTCAGTCTCCACTGCTAAGGGCAGCCCTCAGGAATCCTGTAGCCTGGATGTGAGGGATAAAGTCTGGAGAAGGGAAGACTTTCCTTTGGTTGAGGAGGATAGCATTAGAGACCTTCTGGGCAAGCTAGAAATCCACAAATCCATGGGCCCAGATGGGATGCACCCATGGGTACTGAGGGAGCTGGTGGATGTTGTTGCCAGGCCGCTCTCCATCATCTTTGAAAAGTCCTGGAGAACTGGAGAGGTGCCTGAGGACTGGAAGAAAGCCAGTGTCACTCCAGTCTTCAAAAAGGGTAAGAAGGAGGACCCAGGCAACTACAGGCCAGTCAACCTCACCTCCATCCCTGGAAAGGTGATGGAACAGCTCCTTCTGGATGTCATCTCCAGACATATGGAGGAGAAGAAGGTGATCAGGAGCAGCCAGCATGGATTCAGCAAGGGGAAATCCTGCTTTACCAATCTGAGAGCCTTCTAGGATGGAGTGACTGGCTGGGTAGATGACGGGAGAGCAGTGGACGTTCTGTACCTTGACTTCAGCAAGGCTTTTGACACTGTCTCCCATAACATCCTCCTAGAGAAGATCAGGAAGTGTGGGTTAGACGAGTGGACAGTGAGGTGGATTGAGAACCGGCTGAAAGGTAGAGCTCAGAGGGTCGTCATCAATGGTGTGGAGTCTAGTTGGAGGCCTGTGGCTAGTGGCATCCCCCAGGGCTCAGTACTGGGTCTCATCCTGTTCAACTTCTTCATCAAGGACCTGGATGAGGGGACAGAGTGCCTCCTCAGCAAGTTTGCTGATAATACCAAGCTGGGAGGAGTGGCTGACACACCTGGGGGCTGTGCTGCCATTCAGAGAGACCTAGACCAGGCTGGAGAGCTGAGCAGAGAGGAACATCCTGTGGTTCAACATGGGCAAGTGCAGAGGACTTGCAGTTTTCCCTGCAGCTAGGGAAAACTAACCCTAGGCACCAGTACAAGGTGGGGGCTGACCTTGTGGAGAGCAGCTCTGCAGAGAAGGACCTGAGAGTGCTGGTGCATGACAAGCTGACCATGAGGCAGCAATGTGCCCTTGTGGCCATGAAGGCCAATGGTCTCCTGGGGTGCATTGGGAAGAGTGTTGCCAGCAGGTCGAGGGAGGTGATCCTGCCGCTTTACTCAGCCCTGGGGAGGCCTCATCTCAAGAACTGTGTCCAGTTGTGGCCTCCCCAGGACAAGAGAGACATGGAGCTACTGGAGAGAGTCCAGTGTAGGGCTACAAAGATGATCAGAGGGCTGGAGCATCTGCCCTATGAGGAGAGGAATGGCTGCGAGAGCTGGGCCTCTTGAGGCTGGGGAAGAGAAGACTGAGGAGGGATAAGTACGTGAAGGGAGGGTGTCAAGGGGATGGGGCCAAACTCTTTTCAGTTGTCCCATGTGACAGGACAAGAGACAATGTGCAGAAATTGAAGCACAGGAAGTTCCACCTGAACATGAGGGGGAATTTCTTCCCTGTGAGAGTGACGAAGCACTGGCCCAGGTTGCCCACACAGGTTGTGGAGTCTCCTTCTCTGGAGATATTATTCAAGGCCCACCTGGACGCAATCATGTCTAAGATGCTCTAGGTGACCCTGTTTCAACAGGGGGGTTGGACTAGATGATCTCCAGGGTCCCTTGCAACCTTATGGATTCTATGATTCTATTAGAAGTTTAGTGATACAAAGCATAATGATGATTACCACTTCTAACCTTGACTAGCAGACATGCAAGTGTTTGTGCCAAACGATGCCACTGTATGTCCCATAAACAGATATCAGAAATTTCAGTCTGCTGTGGCAGGTCTTCCTGGAGTAAGTGGTTTTGAATACTTTCATTATTATCGTTTCATAGTGATCTCTAAAGCCCTCTATCATCTAAGCCCTCCTGAGCAAAAGGTGTAGTTTGAGAGCCACATACATAATGGTGACTCACTCTGGTCCTGTCATGCTAAAGCTGTTTCTCTGAACAGATGAAGATGACCGCTCTTGTAAAAAGATGCTGGATATTTGATAATTCTTACCTTCACCAGAATTTCCTTTGCATCCTTGTCAAGCCAGCGAGGGTAGAATGGGTTATCCATGCGGATAGACTGGAAAAGCTCCTCTTCATCTTGGCCGTGGAAAGGAGATTGTCCAATAAGCATCTCATACAGGAGGACACCAAAGGACCACCAGTCAACGGAGGAGTTGTATTTCTGCCCCAGCAAAATCTGCCCAAAGAGAGGAGTGACAGACGCAAAATGTCTGATGTGAGTATTTCCACTTCAGAAGGGTGGCCAGGCTGACCCTCCAACAGCTGCTTTGCAAGGAGAGTGATAGCAAAGGTGCTTTTCCCTGTCTGAAAGGTGAGCCAGAGCTCACCTTCAGTGAGCTCTCAGCCAGTACGTCACTGTACTGGCTCTTGAGTCAACCTGCCCACAGCCAGTGGTACAGATGTTGTGGTCCAGGGAGCTCCAAATCACAGCCATACCTGGGTGCCAAAAGAGTCCAAAGGACTACAGATAACAGGCTGTATGTTTTGCTAGTTACTCTTCAGTAAACTTAAAAAAATCCTTGGCTACCAAAAAAGTGATGCAAGTCTTCTTTTGCCTGCTCTCTAAATTACACCACCAGATCAAATCAGGCTTGTGAATTCCACTGTTGAAAGAGAAGCCAGATGCCTAGGTAGCATCTGTGGACTGATTTAACTCAAAAAAGTTGCATTTCAAAACCCCAAGTTTGGCAGTGTGAGAGTGCATTAGGAGTGTCAGTCAGTGGAAATGTTGTGCTTCTCTTCTGCCCCAGAAAAAAACCTGCCCAAGGAAAAAAAAGAGAAAACAACTGCTGATATGTTCTCTCAAGATAATCTCAAAAGCTGTTTTCCTCCCACTACCAAGCTGAGTTTCCATTGCATCCATATTATACCAGGCAAAATGCTTGTTTGTGTTGTAGGAAACTGAGGATACACCTAATTTTCATTTTTCCCTGACAGTAAATCCAGTGCTGAAGGTTTGGAACAGTTTGAACAAGCTAGCAGCTGCTTTACAATGTACCCTTGAGCTCTTTTCCAGGGTCATATATCATTATTCTGGATGCCCTGCTTGCTTGACTACTCT